>NC_057814.1:364774450-365102298 GCF_018294505.1 Triticum aestivum | reverse complement strand
AGCCCTCCCTCCCTCGTGACGGCACGAAGGGAATCCTAAGATATAAATGCATGCCCCCACCCAACCGAGGTTCACCTAGTGAAAGCACAAGTGCTCCCTGAGTGGTTTTGGTAATTAATGTCAACATATTTCTTGTTGGACTAATGCTTTCATCTAGTATGTTACAGATAAGTTCAACAATGGAGTGGAGTGGACTAGAGGATGTGGAACCCCTTCAAGATGATAAGGACAAAGGATTGGCTCAAGCTCAAAGCTCAGGACTCTACATTTTCTATTTTAGTGATCCAAGATCACATTGAGTCCATAGGAAAAGCCAATACTATTAAGAGGGGATGAGGTGTTGCTTAATGGCTTGCTTGCTGAAAGTGCTTAGTGATATGCTCCAAAGCCCTCAACCACTTTCTCATATCCACATATGTCCGAAAACCAAAAGTCAAACTCGGCCCCACCGAAACTGTTCATCCGGCGCCACCAAGTTCTCTTGACATAGCCACTGCTAGAAACCCTAATCAATTCGGTCTCACCGATGGGATCTCGGTCTCACCGAGATGGGCTTGCAAACTCTCTGTTGCCTATTGCATTAATTTCGGTCTCACCGAAATATGAAATCGGTCCCACCGAGTTTGCTTGGCCAGCTCTCTATTGTGCTTATTACCCAAATCGGTCCCACCGGGTTTGTGTAATCGGTCCAACCGAGATAAGGCTTTACCCTAACCCTAGCACATCGGTCCCACCGAGTTGATCATGTCGGTCCCGCCGAGTTTGCTTGGCCAGCTCTCTGTTGTGCTTATTACCCTAATCGGACCCACCGGGTTTGTGTAATCGGTCCAACCGAGATAAGGCTTTACCCTAACCCTAGCACATCGGTCCCACCAAGTTGATCATGTCGGTCCCACCGAAATGCCCAACGGTCACATTATGAACCAAATCGGTCCGACCGAGTTTTATAATTCGGTCCCACCGAGTTTGGTGATTTGTGTGTAACGGTTAGTTTTTGTGTGGAGGCTATATATACCCCTCCACCCATTCTTCATTCGTGCAGAGAGCCATCAGAACATGCCTACACTTCCAACATACATTTTCTGAGAGAGAACCACCTACACTTGTGTTGAGACCAAGATATTCCATTCCAACCACATAAATCTTGATCTCTAGCCTTCCCCAAGTTGCTTTCCACTCAAATCATCTTTCTACCAAATCCAATCCTATGAGAGAGAGAGTTGAGTGTTGGGGAGACTATCATTTGAAGCACAAGAGCAAGGAGTTCATCATCAACACACCATCTATTACCTCTTGGAGAGTGGTGTCTCCTAGATTGGCTAGGTGTCACTTGGGAGCCTCCGTCAAGATTGTGGAGTTGAACCAAGGAGTTTGTACGGGCAAGGAGATCGCCTACTTTGTGAAGATCTACCCTAGTGAGACAAGTCCTTTGTGGGCGATGGCCATGGTGGGATAGACAAGGTTGATTCTTCGTGGACCCTTCGTGGGTGGAGCCCTCCATGGACTCGCGCAACCGTTACCCTTCGTGGGTTGAAGTCTCCATCAACGTGGATGTACGATAGCACCACCTATCGGAACCACGGATAAAAAATCTTTGTGTCTCCAATTGCGTTTGCACACTTCAATCACATCCCTTTACATTCTTGCAACTTGCATGATTTACTTTCCACTGCACATATACTCTTGTCATGCTTGCTTGATATGTATTGTGAATGTTTGAACTTGTGCTAGAACTCCACTTCAACTTAAAGAATTTAAAAGCTGCAACTTTTCTTGCTAAGAGTCTATTCACCCCCCTCTAGACACCTCTTCTCGATCCTTTCAATTGGTATCAGAGCTTTGATCTCCATAGCTTTGGTTTAAACACCTTTGGAGGAAGATGGATGAGTCTACATTGGGCAGTCTTAGACATAGAGTGCCTATACTTGATGGAGAGTACTTTCATGAGTGGAAAAATGAGATGCTTGAGATTTTCAATGAATATCACTTGAACAAGTACATTACTAGTCCTTGCATTTCCCCTAGTGATCCCTTGCATCCCTCTCCTGATGAGGATCTTGACATGATTCGCAATCTTAGAACTATCAATCTTATCATTAGAGGATTGCCCAAAAATTTGATTGCTAGCTTACCTACTCTCGATTGTGCCTACACTATATGGAGATTTCTTGAGGAACGATTCCCAAATTATTCCTTGAAAAATCTAGACGAAATTCTTCATAAGTCTATTGCCTTGAGTAAGATGAGTACTAGTGATCCTAAGTTTGATGATTGTCTATTTCAGCTTCGTGATCTCATGCGTGCCAAAGGAGATGTTGGAATTATTAGCAATATCATTTCCGAAGTCATTAGAATTCATAGAGATGAACATTGTTACGGTCATACTTCTAATGAATTACCCTCTCTAGGAGTTGATCAATCACAAGACGATATAGAACATGGATACTATGATGAGGATGATGATAGTGACTATGATCTTGATGATGCGATGAGACACTTTGGTCTCATGGCTAATCTTCGTGGCTACATGGCTGGAGGAAAGGAATGGGTCCTTGATAGTGGATGTACTCATCATATGACCGGAGACAAAGATATGTTTTGTGAGTTTGCTGAAAACGACTGCCCTCGAAAGTATGTCACTTTCGGTGATAACTCAAAGGGTAAGGTGGTTGGCCTTGGTAAGGTGGCCATCTCACATGATAGCTCCATACAAAATGTTATGCTCGTTGAATCGCTTGGCTACAATTTACTTTCCGTATCTAGACTTGCTGACTTTGGTTTTAACATCCTATTTACTAAAGTAGATTGTCAAGTGTTTCATAGAGATAATCATAAAATTGTCATTACCGGTATCCGTAGAGGTGATCTTTACATTTTTGATTTCACTAAAAAGGCTCAACCTAGAACTTGCTTAATTGCTAAATCCTCAAAAGGCTGGTTGTGGCATAGAAGGTTAGGTCATGTGGGCATGTGAAATCTTGATAAGCTTATTAAGGGTGATCATGTCCTTGGAGTGAAATATGTTATATTTGACAAGGATAGACTTTGTAGTGCTTGTCAAGCAGGAAAACAAGTTGTAGGAAGCCACCCCGTGAAGAACATTATGACCACAAGAAGACCACTCGAGCTACTTCATGTGGATCTCTTTGGTCCCAATGCCTACAAGAGTCTCGGTGGTAACTCATTTGGTCTAGTCATAGTTGATAATTTTTCAAGATTTACGTGGGTGTTCTTGCTTGATGATAAATCGCAGGTCCAAAAGATCTTCAAAAATTTCGCTAGGAAGGCCCAAAACCAATTTGAAGTGAAGATCAAAAAGGTTCGGAGCGACAACGGAACGGAGTTCAAGAACGCAAATGTGGATACCTTTCTTGACGAAGGAGGGATTTCACACGAGTTCTCGGCTATGTACACACCTCAACAAAATGGAGTTGTTGAGAGGAAGAACCGAACTCTTATTGAGATGGCAAGAACGATGCTTGATGAGTAAAAGACTCGAAAACACTTTTGGGCGGAAGCGGTTGAGACAGCTTGTCATGCAACAAATCGCTTATATCTTCACAAGCTACTCGGCAAGATGGCATATGAGCTCCTCACCGGTAACAAACCCCAAGTTGGATACTTTCGAGTATTTGGTTCAAAGTGTTACATTCTTGATAAGCATCGTCGTTCTAAATTTGCTCCTAAATCTCATGAGAGTTTCCTACTTGGTTATGGCTCAAACTCTCACACTTACCGTGTCTACAATAGTTTCACCCGAAAGGTTGAAGAGACGGTAGATGTGAAGTTTGATGAATCTAACGGCTCGCAAGTAGAGCAATTGCCAATTGATGTAGGAGACAAAGACCCTTCGGAAGTAATCCAAGACTTGTCTATCGGCAAAAGTCGTCCAACGGAGGTGAAGGAGAGTACCTCGCCCGTCCAAGTAGAAGCTTCTACCTCACGACAAGGTGAACCAAGAGTTGATACGGAAGCATCCACAAGTGGGACACACCAAGACGAAGAAAACGAGGAAGTACACCAAGATGAACATCAACAACCTCCTTCTCCACCGCGACAAGAGAACGACAATGCCAACAATGAAGAAGGCCAAGAAGAAGAAGGAGATGATGAAGAAGATGTTCCACCCCGACCCAAGCAAAAGCTCCCACGAGTTCGAGCAAGAGTCGCCAAAGATCATCCCGTCGAGCAAATCTACAATGATATCCAAACCGGGAGAATCACTCGCTCTAAAACTCGTTTGGCCAACTTTTGTGAACATTACTCATTCATCTCTAGTATTGAACCTATGAAGGTTGAAGAAGCATTGGAAGATCCGGATTGGATAAATTCCATGCATGAAGAGCTACACAACTTTGAGAGAAATCAAGTGTGGACATTGGTCGAGAAGCCCGACAACAACCACAACATCATCGGTACCAAATGGGTGTTTTGCAACAAGCAAGATGAAGATGGTCAAGTCGTCCGCAACAAAGCTCGTCTAGTCGCCCAAGGCTACACTCAAGTCGAAGGTATGGACTACGGTGAGACATATGCCCCCATTGCTCGACTTGAGTCCATCCGCATCTTACTTGCCTATGCTAATCACCATGATATAACTTTATACCAAATGGACATTAAAAGTGCTTTTCTAAATGGTGAAATTGAGGAGGAAGTTTATGTTAAACAACCTCCCGGCTTTGTCAATCCTAAGAAACCCAATCATGTTTACAAACTTCACAAAGCTCTTTATGGTCTTAAACAAGCTCCTAGAGCGTGGTATAAATGCTTGACCAAGTTACTTATTGAAAAAGGCTTTGAGATTGGAAAGATAGATTCTACTCATTTCACTAAAAGGGTTAATGGTGAATTATTTGTATGCCAAATTATGTTGATGAAATCATATTTGGTTCGACTAACCCTCATTTTAGTGAGAAGTTTGGAAAGCTAATGTCAAAGAAGTTTGAGATGTCTATGATGAGTGAACTCAAGTTCTTTCTTGGTTTGCAAATCAAGCAAACTAAGGAAGACACCTTTGCTTCTCAAACAAAGTACACCAAGGACTTATTCAAGAAGTTCAACATGCAAGAAAGCAAAGGTATGAAAACTCCCATGCCTACTAGTGGACATCTTGACTTGACTAAGGATGGTAAACCGGTTGATCAAAAGGTTTATCGCTCTATGATTGGATCATTGTTATATCTATGTGCCTCTCGTCCCGATATTATGCTAAGCGTGTGCATGTGTGCACGATATCAAGAGGCCCCCAAAGAATGTCATCTTAAGGCTGTGAAAAGGATAGTGAGATACTTAATACATACACCAAATTTTGGCATTTGGTATCCTAAGAGGTCCTCTTTTGATCTTGTTGGCTATTCCGACTCGGACTATGCCGGAGACAAGGTTGATAGAAAGTCCACTTCAGGTACTTGTCAATTTCTTGGTAGATCTCTTGTGTCTTGGTCTTCCAAGAAACAAAACTCGGCATCCTTATCCATCGCCGAAGCGGAATACATTGCCGCCGGTTCATGTTGTGCTCAATTACTTTGGATGACCCAAACTCTTAAAGATTATGGGATCAATGTGAAACATGTTCCATTGCTTTGTGACAATGAAAGTGCTATTAAGATTGCTCACAACCCCGTGCAACATTCTCGAACTAAGCATATTGAAATTCGTCATCATTTCATTCGAGATCATGTTGCTAAAGGGGACATTAATCTTAAGCATGTTCGTACCGATAAGCAATTGGCGGATATATTTACCAAACCGCTTGATGAGAAAGTCTTTTGCCGGTTGAGAGGAGAATTGAACATCATTGATGCTTCAAACTTGGAGTAGGAACTCCATTTGGATACATGCAAGGCATGAATCTATGACTAATCCTTGACTTTTTCTCTTATGATGATCTTCATATGTCTTGGATATATTTGCACCCTTGCATGTTATCTAACCCTTGTAGGTACTTTGATGTATCTAAATCTATGAGATTACAACTCACTCACATCTTGAGCAATCTCTACATCACCAAGTCTCTACACAATGGTGGTTGATGACAAGGAAGCATGAAATCCTTCAACATATCCTTTGACAAATTCTATATATCAAATTTCTTTTGGTATCAAATTTCATGATTGTCATTTTGGATACACAAGTGCTCTTCCTTGCAAATCTAACCCATGTAGGTAGATGAACTCACTTCCAAGTGGTGCTCCCAACTCTTGATGAGCTACATCAACCTCAAGCAACCCACACAAGTTCCACTACATGACTAAGATCAACACCACCACCCAAGGTATGATATTCCATCTTAGAGAAGCTTTACCCCAAGACATGGGTCAAAGCAACTCAACAAGATGAGAATACATCAAATGCTTAAACGAAAAATGGTAACCCCATTTTGAGCTTAAACGATGAGTATGACTTATGATGAAGTGTTCTCACTTGACTCCTTAGTCAATATACTCTAACATAGGTGACTTTGTCACCGCCCAATTCTAGATGAAGTTCTCTAGTGTGTCTCTGAGTTTTTTCATTTGTTCTTTGCAATCGTCCCTTGCATATTTATTCCCCCTCTTTTATCACAAAAAAAAAACTTCATCTAGATTTTCTTTTTTATCTGTTTTGTTCTGCATTCCCTGCATCCAATTCCTTACAAATTCTTCAGTTAATTCATTGCAAATCCTTGTGAGATCTTACTTGCCTAGTGAGCTGAGGTGACAAGTGCTTTCTCTGTGATGAACTCGGTCACACCGATCTGTTGCTTTCGGTCCAACCGAATCCTTTCGGTGCAACCGAAGCACACACCTCGGTGCCACCGATTACACTACAGACAAAACAACTTGCCATTTGATCCTGCATTCCTTTTTGCTCCAGCTCCACTCAACGATTCGTGTCCTCTACCAGCATCACATTTTATACGCTGCTTTGCTCTGTGACTCAAGGACCAAACCTATTTTGACTCACACTCCAGAGGATCCCTTCTTGGAAATTGATGTCAAAGGGGGAGAGAGAGTTCACATCAAAGCTTAATCCTTCAAGAAGGGGAGAGAATGCTTCAAACAGGAGGAGAGAAGAATTACATACCCCAGATGATTGGTGTTCAAGAGGAGAGAAGTCGCATGTCTTTAGAGGGGAAAGACATGTTCATGTTGTTTGTGTATTTTCTTTGCTCTGCTTTTCTGTTCCCTATCTTCTCCCAGTATCTCATATAAGATTCAGGGGGAACAAGACATCTAAGGGAAGAAAATCTTCGAATTCATTGCATATCTTTACCTTTGGGGACATGTCTATATCTAATAGAGTATACAGTGCTCACACTCTACATGTCATCCCAATCTTGGTACTCTTGTGGTTCCTTTTGTTTGCTCTGGCTAGTAGATGTATCTGTGTTATCTAACCTTGTTTACTCAGGTCCATCCCTTTCTAAGCCAACTCAAGACCACAAGGTAAGTAATGCATCACGCTCATGTGCATGAGGATTTCTTGCTGATGTACATACTGTTTGCAAGAAGGACCCATGAGCATGAAGGTACATTTCCTATATTCACATCTTTTGCTCTGATGCATATAGCCAAGATACATGTAACACATTGCTTACTCTGTCATGCTTATGCATTCACATGCTCCTATATTTCATATTTGCATGATTGCATACATGTAGGGGAAGCCTATGCATGTTACATGTCCTTCCAAAGCTTTACTTGTTATTCTCTATATCTTTATCTAAAGCTTTGATGTATGTTGTCATTAATTACCAAAAAGGGGGAGATTGAAAGCACAAGTGCTCCCTGGGTAGTTTGGGTAATTAATGTCAACATATTTCTTGTTGGACTAATGCTTTCATCCAGTATGTTTCAGATAAGTTCAACAATGGAGTGGCGTGGACTAGAGGATGTGGAACCCCTTCAAGATGATACAGACAAAGGATTGGCTCAAGCTCAAAGCTCAGGACTCTACATTTTCTATTTTAGTGATCCAAGATCACATTGAGTCCATAGGAAAAGCCAATACTATTAAGAGGGGATGAGGTGTTGCTTAATGGCTTGCTTGCTGAAAGTGCTTAGTGATATGCTCCAAAGCCCTCAACCACTTTCTCATATCCACATATGTCCCAAAACCAAAAGTCAAACTCGGCCCCACCGAAACTGTTCATCCGGCGCCACCGAGTTCTCTTGACATAGCCACTGCCAGAAACCCTAATCAATTCGGTCTCACCGATGGGATCTCGGTCTCACCGAGATGGGCTTGCAAACTCTCTGTTGCCTATTGCATTAATTTCGGTCTCACCGAAATATGAAATCGGTCCCACCAAGTTTGCTTGGCCAGCTCTCCGTTCTGCTTATTACCCAAACCAGTCCCACCGAGTTTGTGTAATCGGTCCAACCGAGATAAGGCTTTACCCTAACCCTATCACATCGGTCCCACCGAGTTAATCATGTCAGTCCCACCGAGTTTGCTTGGCCAGCTCTCTATTGTGCTTATTACCCAAATCAGACCTACCGGGTTTGTGTAATCGGTCCAACCGAGATAAGGCTTTACCCTAACCCTAGCACATCGGTCCCACCGAGTTGATCATGTCGGTCCCACCGAATTGCCTAACGGTCACATTATGAACCAAGTCGGTCCGACTGAGTTTGATAATTCGGTCCAACCGAGTTTGGTGATTTGTGTGTAACAGTTAGATTTTGTGTGGAGGCAATATATACCCCTCCACCCACTCTTCATTCGTGGAGAGAGACATCAGAACATGCTTACACTTCCAACATACATTTTCTGAGAGAGAACCACCTACACTTGTGTTGAGACCAAGATATTCCATTCCACCACATAAATCTTGATATCTAGCCTTCCCCAAGGTGCTTTCCACTCAAATCATCTTTCTACCAAATCCAATCCTATGAGAGAGAGTTGAGTGTTGGGGAGACTATCATTTGAAGCACAAGAGCAAGGAGTTCATCATCAACACACCATCTATTACCTCTTGGAGAGTGGTGTCACCTAGATTGGCTAGGTGTCACTTGGGAGCCTCCATCAAGATTGTGGAGTTGAACCATGGAGTTTGTACGGGCAAGGAGATCGCCTACTTCGTGAAGATCTACCCTAGTGAGGCAAGTCCTTCGTGGGTGATGGCCATGGTGGGATAGACAAGGTTGCTTCTTCGTGGACCCTTCGTGGGTGGAGCCCTCCGTGGACTCGTGCAACCGTTACCCTTCGTGGGTTAAAGTCTCCATCAACGTGGATGTACGATAGCACCACCTATCGGAACCATGGATAAAAAATCTCCGTGTCTCCAATTGTGTTTGCACACTTCAATCCCATCCCTTTATATTCTTGCAACCTGCATGATTTACTTTCCGCTGCACATATACTCTTGTCATGCTTGCTTGATATGTATTGTGAATGTTTGAACTTGTGCTAAAACTCCACTTCAACTTAAAGAATTTAAAAACTGCAACTTTTCTTGCTAAGAGTCTATGCATCCCCCTCTAGACACCTCTTCTCGATCCTTTCACCTAGCAAAGTGCGAAGTAGCTAGCAGCCCCCCCTCGTGTCAGCACGTAGGGAATCCTAAGCTATGAATGCATGCCCTCCCCCAACCGAGGTTCACCTAGCAAAGTGCAAAG
This sequence comes from Triticum aestivum, assembly GCF_018294505.1. Lineage (NCBI taxonomy): Eukaryota > Viridiplantae > Streptophyta > Magnoliopsida > Poales > Poaceae > Triticum > Triticum aestivum. Next base: position 365,092,693 of record NC_057814.1, on the reverse strand, counting down.
TAGCAGCCCCCCCCCCCACACACACACTTTCAGTCGGCGAGCCAGAGAGGCATATCTCACTAAGATGGATCGTAAAACGGACCAAGAATAATCTGCCTTGGTCGTACAACCTCTCTCTTGTTGTTGGTCAAAGTGATGGCCGTCCATGCGACCCCGAAGAAGGGCTAGCTCGCCAATAATCACGCAAGTAGCTAGTCCCCGAAGACAACCACTGCATGCGTGTGGCCCAAACATATGTATGGAGAGGTGTGTTTTTTAGTACACAATGGAACAACTTTGATGTGGCACCATGATTTCGAACTAGAAATCCCCACACTGAGTAAGGGTTATGTTGACGATGCATATGTATGTTACACCACACTTCAAGCCAACGACGGGGATTCATGCATGCATGTGTGCATAGTATATGCGCTCAAACTTAATTAGGTATGAATCTCACCATGACCTATACTACGATAACACGAACCAAATGAAGAATCCGCCATGGTAACCTATCTTGTTGTCGGTCAAGGTGATCATGGATGTCCACGCAGGCCCACGAATATATAGGCTTGTCGCCGATAACCACGCGAGGGAGAGTACCGTTCGAAGGCAACCACTACATGCATATATATGGAGGTGATGCGTGTATGCATGTTTGAATACCATTTCACAACATTGATGTGGCGCGTGCGTCAAAAATCGTACTCCCCACACATAGCAAGATCGGTTCATGACGTGTCATTGTACTAGCCACTTCGACTCGATGGGAGGGATTCATGCGTACACATGCATGTGTGTGTGCTCAAAATGTATCATGCATGTCATCCCAGAGCATGACCTATATATATACCGTATTACAAGAAAATAAATCCCCTCCTAAGTCAAATTAACCTCTCTCATTGTCAGGCAAAAAGTAGTGATGGACCAAGAGGGCCCACAGATGGAAAGCATCGATATCGCTGATAACCGCATAAGAGGGTGCGAGAGGACAACCACCATCGCTTTGCATGTGGGCCAAACATATATATGTTGAATACCCAAAATGCACAACTTTGATGTGCCACATGCCTCAAAAACCGTAAACCATGCACCCACACGAGGTTCATGAAGCATACTACATATGATGGTCCCCTTCCCCCCTCTTCGATGCATACTATATGCTCCTATGTAATACGTACAACCCAAAAAGAATCCTCATCGATGGTGAAATTAATTAACCTCTCCCGATGTAGGTCAAAGTGATGCATGCATGCATCAACGATGGCCTCGTGGGCCCACAAATGGAAGCGTCACACATGAGTGTCCTAGCTAGGATAACCACCGCGTGCATGCATGTGGCCCAAAGAGGTGTTGTGTGATGTTTGAATTGCCAATTTCACAATTTTGATGTGGCGCGTGCCTCGGAAACCGAAAAGTCCCGACACTGAGTGAGGTGTACTTGTTCACGGACACGTACGTATAGTATATATGCTAGTCCCCTCACGGACCAAACCGAAAAGTCCCGAAACCGAAAAAGTGCAACAATGTATTTTTGGGGTTTTAGGATAATAGATCTAAAAACAAAAGCAAATAAAAATAGATCTCAAAGCAAATACGATATAGAATAGACCTAGAGGCCGTAGATTTCACTAGTGGCTTCTCTCGTCAAAAATAGCATACCGCGGGTAAACAAATTATTGTTGGGCAATTGATAGAACTTCAAATAATTATGATGATATCCAGGCAATGATCATTATATAGGCATGATACGTCTCCAACGTATCTATAATTTTTTATTGTTCCATGCTGTTATATTATCAATCTTGGATGTTTTACAATCATTTTATAGCAACTTTATATCATTTTTGGGACTAACCTATTGATATAGTGCCCAGTGCTAGTTGTTGTTTTTTGCTTGTTTTTTACTTCATAGAAAATCAATACTAAACGGAGTCCAAACACAGCGAAACTTTTTGGAGAATTTTTCTGGGCCAGAAGACAGGATGGGCCAAAGAAATACCAGAGGGGTGCCCCGAGGGGGGGACAACCCACCGGGGCGCGCCTGGGGGCCCAGGCGTGCCCTGATGGGTTGTGCCCACCCTGATGGCCTCCCACACCGCCTCTTTGCTCTATAAATACCCCAATATTCCAAAAACCCTAGGGAAGTCGACGAAACACAATTCCAGCGTCCGCAAGTTCCAGAAACCACAGATCCAATCTAGACACCATCACAGAGGGGTTCATCATCCTCATTGGTGCCTCTCTGATGATGCGTGAGTAGTTCATTGTAGACCTACGGGTCCGTAGTTAGTAGCTATATGGCTTCCTCTCTCTCTCTCTCTCTCTCTCTCTCTCTCTTGATTCTCAATACAATGGTCTCATGGAGATCTATTTGATGTAACTCTTTTTATGGTGTGTTTGTTGGGATCCGATGAACTTTGAGTTTATGATCAGATCTATGTTTTTATCCATGAAAGTTATTTGAGTCTTTTGATCTCTTATATGCATGATTACTTATAGCCTCGTATTTCTTCTTCGAATCTTTGGTTTATTTAGGCCGACTAGATCAATTTTTCTTGCCATGGGAAGAGGTGCTTTGTGATGGGTTCAATCTTACGGTGCTCAATCCTAGTGACAGAAGGGGAAATGACACGTATGTATAGTTGCTATTAAGGATAACAAGATGGAGTCTATTCTTACATGAATAGATCTTGTCTACATCATGTCATCGTTCTTATTGCATTACTCCATTTCTCCATGAACTTAATACACTAGATGCATGCTGGATAGCGATTGATGTGTGGAGTAATAGTAGTAGATGCAGGCAGGAGTTGGTGTACTAATCTTGGACATGATGCCTATATAATGATCAATGCCTAGATATCGTCATAATTATTTGAAGTTCTATCAACTGCCCAACAGTAATTTGTTTACCCATCGCATGCTATTTTTCTCAAGAGAAGCCACTAGTGAAATCTACGCCCCCGGGTCTCTTCTTTATCATATTTTCCTTTGAGATCTATTTTTATTTGCTTTTATTTTTAGATCTATTAATCCAAAAACCCAATGCCTTGCTGCAATTTTTTTATTTTTTTATCTCGCGTTCCCGCGAGATCTATTTATCCAATCTACTACAATTTTATCTACCTTTTTACTCGGGAGGGATTGACAACCCCTCTTTTACATTGGGTTGCAAGTATTTGTTCTTTGTGTGCAGGTACCGTTCATGTAATGTTGCGTGGTTCTCCTACTGGTTCGATAACCTTGGTCTCATCACTGAGGGAAATACCTACCGTAATTGTGCTGCATCATCCCTTCCTCTTTGAGGAAATACCGATGTAGTTCAAGCCGCATCAAGGCATCACGTCCAAGATTAGTAGACGGACTCCTGCGGGAATCTACTACTATTAATCCACACATCGATCGCTATCCAGGATGCATCTAGTGTATTAAGTTCATGGAAAAACGGAGTAATGCAATAAGAACGATGACATGATGTATACAAGATCTATTCTTGTAGGAATAGACCCCATCTTGTTATCCTTAATAGCAATGATCAGTAAGTGTCTTGATGCCCCTTCTGTCACTGGGAATGAACACCGCATGACCAAACCCATCACAAAGCACCATGGCAAGAAAAATCGATCTACTCGGCCTAACAAAACCAAAGATTTGAAGAAGAAATACGAGGCTATAAGTAATCATGCATATAAGAGATCGAAGAAACTCAAATAACTTTCATGGATAAATAGATCTGATCATAAACTCGGAGTTCATCGGATCCCAACAAACACACCGCAAAAAGAGTTACTTCAAAAAGATCTCCAAGAGACCATTGTATTGAGAATCAAAAGAGAGAGAGGAAGCCATCTAGCTATTAACTACGGACCCGTAGTTCTAAAATGAACTACTCATGCATCATCGGAGAGGCACCAATGAGGAGGATGAACCCCTCCGTGATGGTGTCTAGATTGGATCTGGTGGTTCTGGATCTTGCGGCGGCTAAAATTGTGTTTCGTCGACTCCCCTAGGGTTTTTGGACATTCAGGGTATTTATAGAGCAAAGAGGCGATGCGGGAGGCGGCCGAGGTGGGCACAACCCACCAGGGCGCGCCTGGGCCCCCAGGCGCGCCCAGGTGGGTTGAGCTCCCCTCGGAGCCCCCCGCTCATACTTCTTTGGCCCAACAGGTGTCTCCTGGTCCAGAAAAAATCTCCAAAAAGTTTTGCTGCATTTGGACTCCGTTTGGTATTGATTTTCTGCGAAGTAAAAAACAAGCAAAAAACAACAACTGGCACTGGGCACTATGTCAATAGGTTAGTCCCAAAAAATGATATAAAGTTGCTATAAAATGATTGTAAAACATCCAAGAATGATAATATAACAGCATGGAACAAGCAAAAATTATAGATACGTTGGAGACGTATCAGCGTCCCCTAACTAAATTCCTACTCTTCCTCAGGTAGGTAAATGATAAAAACTAAAATTTTGATGTGGAATGTTGCCTAACATGTTCATCACATATTCTTTTCTTTTATATCATGGACATTTGGACTTTTATTTGGTTCAAAGCAATAGTCTAGTTTTAACATGAAGATTTCAATACTCAAGCATATCAACAAGCAACCATGTCTTTCAAAATATCAATACTAAAGCAAGTTATCCCTAGCCCATTATGCCCAATCATTGATCCATTCATGAAACACACTCGCATATTAGCTACACCAAATGCTCAAGTACGATTATAGTGCCCCTTAGTTGGTGCTTTATAAGAGAAGATGGAGACTCAAATAAAAATAAAAATTGCATAAAGTAAATAGAAAGGCCCTTCGCAAAGGGAATTAGGGATTTTTAGAGGTGCCAGAGCTCAAAGCGAAAAAATATAGAGATAAAACATTTTGGGTGGCATGCTTTTCCTGTCAACGAAAAGGATCGAGTTGTTCCCAATACTTTCCATGCTAGATATATCATCGGCGGTTCCCAAACAGAAAATAAAGTTTATTCCTTTTTCCACCATACTTTCACATTCCACGGCTAGCCATATCCACGAGTGTCGTCCATACCAACACTTTCCAAGAAATTTATTATTTGACAACATAAAGTAAAATCATTTTTCATTTCGGGACTGGGCATCCCTAATACCTTTGCCATACTCTCGTGCAATGACAAGTGAAGAAACACTCATCTTGAGAATAACACATCTAGCATGGAAAAATATCAGCCAACCCCTACCGTTTCATGAGTGCTACGAGCACACAAAAAGGGAATTTATTTTGAAAATTAGAGATGGCACATACAAATTTGCTTAGAACGGCACGGAAATACCGCATATAGGTAGGTATAGTGGACTCATATGGCAAAACTGGGTTTACGGATTTTGGATGCACAAGTAGTATTCCTACTTAGTACAAGTGAAGGCTAGCAAAAAGATTGAGAAGCATCCAGCCAAGAAACGAAAAATCACATAAGTGAGCATTACGCATAACTAACACCAAATAATGCACCACAAGTATGATGCAATTTCATTGCACAACTATTGACTTTCGTGCTTGCATAGGGAATCACAAACCTTAACACCAATGTTCTTACTAAAGCACAATTACTCACCAACATGACTCACATATCACTACCATCATATCATAAAACTATTACAAAGAATCAAGTTTATTTTGTCCAATGATCTTCATGAAAGTTTTTATTATATCCCTCTTGAATATCTATCACTTTGGGACTAGTTTCATATGTTGCTTTTGATAGCTCAAACAAATCTAAGTGAAGAACATGAGCATAAAAAAAATTTGTCTCTCAAAACTATATAAGTGAAGCATGAGATAAATTCTTCAAAAATTTACTGACTCTCAAACAAATCTAAGTGAAGAATGAGAGCATTTATTCAAAAATATTAAAGCACACCATGCTCAAAAAGATATAAGGGAAGCACTAGAGCAATTCCATAGCTCAAAAATTTTAAGTGAAGCACATAGAGCCATTCTAGCAAATCATAGCATAATTTTGGCTCTCTCAAGTAGGTTGTCGGATTGCGGGTTCCGGCAAACCCTTGAGGTTCGAACACTGGGGGTGTGCACGATGATCTCCCTCACTCCCTAGCTCGCTCTCGCCACGATCTCAAGGCCTAACTCGACGAACTCAACGAACAAGAGACACGAGGGTTTATACTAGTTCGGGCCACCGTTGTGGTGTAATACCCTACTCCAGTGTGGTGAGGTGGATTGCCTTGTAAGCTGGGGATGAACAAGTACAAGGGAAGAACAGCCTCTTGAGGAGAGGTGTTCTTGAGCTCGGTGAGCTTGTGCGTGTGAGGGTGGAATGGATCTGATCCAAAGTTCGCCCCCCCCCCCCGGTCAGTTGCCCCTTCTACGGTGGTGGCTAGTCTTATTTATAGGGGCCGGGTCCTCTTCCCAAATATTAGGCGGGAAGGGATCCCACAATGCCGGATTTGAAGGGAGACAACTAGTATGAGTTATCCTGACAAAAAGTAATCTTCGCCTGCCAAAGGCTCTAGTGGTGACGCCGTCGTGGGCTCCGTGGTGACCTCCGTCCTGCCGTCCTACTAGTCTTGGTCTCGTTGCACCGATATGGAAACCTTTGCCTGATGCCTCGGGACTCTTCACTTGCGCTTGCTCCCTTAGCACCAAAGAGGAAACTGGTACTCTGCGCCCGCTGGCGCCCGCCTGGTGCCTGCCTGGCCTTGGTCATCATGGCTCACGTCACGCGGACCTCGCGAGGTGCTCCTTGCCTTGATCTCTCCGCTCCTCGCGAGCCATCCTAGTGAGGTTGCCCCTGAGGAGGTCTTGTGTCGTCAACCTCGCGAGGGTCTTGAGTGTTTGCTGATGAGGATGGGCCGTACCAGGCCGCTGGGCGAGCCACGCCCTGGGCCGCAGGCTGGCAAGTCTGGGGACCCCCATTCCCAGGACGCCGACAGTAGCCCTCAGGCCCAAGGCGCGCTCAGACTTGGCTTCAAGGCGAAGCCAAAGGGCAAGTGCGGAGCGCCGCGGGCCCCAATATCCTGCGGCCTTGGTTGACGCGTGGCGTTTGACAGGACTTGGGCGTCTCCACTTCCCCACGCTGCCTCGGCAACCGCCTGACTTGACGAGTCCCTGCTGCATGCAAAAAGATCATCATTACCTGCGATCGTGGAGGCCGGCGGTTGGCCTCCCTCTGGCTATAAATGGGGAGAGGGGCAGAGCCCCCGTTGCTCATCTCTTCTTCCGTTTCGCCAGCTTCTTCTTCCTCCTTGACTCCACCGCTCGGCAACGACACCCATGGCACCAGCGAAAAGGTTCTCGACCGCAGAGAAAGGGAAGGCCCGCCAGGAGGGGCCTGACTCGCCGCCGCCCAAGAGGGGATGCGGTCGCCCACGCAAGCACGTTGCGACCCCTCGCGGCCGCGGCGGCGGCTCTTCGCGTGGCGGAAGCCGCCCAGGTCACGGCATCCCCATTAATGAAGGGAGACGCGCCATGGTCGCACGGCCTCTCCAGCTGCGCTTCCACTCGGCGGGGGTGCTGCCCGAGTTCATCGTGTGGCCGGAGAACCCGGCCGGCACCTGGCTTTAGCTCCCGCGCTCCTTCGCCGGTGAACTGCTGGCCACGGGTCCCACGGTCTCTGGCTGCAGGCGGATGGTTGCTGCAGAAAGGCTTCGTGGGTCGTGGTGGAGGTCTCCATCGCGGGCAACGTAGCCTTGGCCTGCGGTTGGCAGACGTTCTCCTGCACGCGCGGTCTGGGTAGGCGGTGCACCCTCCACTTCAAGTATGACGGTGACGCGACCCTCTACGTGAGGGTATTCGAGGAAGATGGTCGCCGCGTCGGATGCTGCCCTAAGGACAACAACGGCGGTGAGGTGCTCGGCCTTGGTGACGTCCGTGACGAGGATGAAGATGAACTCGCCCTCGGCGTCGGCCGCGGTTCGCCCAGCTACGGCAGCTCCTCCACCGGCGAAAGCTCCAGCAGCGGCGGCTACGATCAGCCGCCACGCCGCGTGCCCGCTTCGAGGGCGGTGGCGGATCGTCTCGGCGCCGTGCCCCAGTGAAGCGCGAGGAGGGCTCTGGCTGAGTCCAGGAGGGCGCTAAGGGCCTACCCTCGCGAGCCGCTGTGGGTGCACGCGCCGCTTTTGTTTTGTCCTTTCCTTTCTTCCTGCATTTCAAAAAGAAACAAGTATGGGGCCCTGCAGGGGCGTGTAACGAACCGTGGTTTCCAAGTTGCTATGTTATGTTTATTGTTCCTGTGTCATGTTGTGGCACTTGTGCTTTATGTAGGTGCAGGGGGTAACTTAGCTTGGTGCGCCGGGGGTAGTTTCACGTCTCGTGGTGCAGCTTCCGGGGCCTGCTGACCCCTCCCAGCCGCTGGCTTAGGAGCTATTGACCTCGGGAGTTGCCGTAGGGCTGCTGCAAAATTTGTTAGCTCATCCATTGGGTGCTTATCCTTCTTTGTGAGAGGCCTCAGGAATGGGCTAGTCATGGCCTGGTGCACCACGTCGCGGTACCCGTGGGGCACGGACTTAGGAGAGAGCGCCAAGCACGAGCTCAACCGAGGGCGCCTTGCGAAGATTAGGAGAGTCGGAGCTTTTCGAGCGATAGAGCTTTGGCGAGGTGTGTTCGCGGTTGGGATAGCCGAGTGTGCGCACACACCTGCCCAGCCCCCGCGCGAGGCGCTTGAGGGAGAGCGTCGGGCAACTACCGCTCTCCCAGGCGTAAAACAAGGAACGAGCAAAAAGGCAGCAAAAGAAGGAAAAACCCAACCGAGCAATCGATAGAGAACACCAGAACTTCAAATTCCATAAAAGAGGGGGGCAAACCAACTACAGAAAGCAAATGAACAGTCGCGTCCGGCACCTAGTCTAGTCTTCTCACCAGCGCGGAGCTAAGTGCTGCCACTAGGACGTGGGAGGGAGCCCCCGAGGCCCGAGGGCGGCACTCCGGAGACTCCGGGGCGTGTACAGGCCCACTCATTATTACGTGAGAGTGTCACGAGCGGAGACCTTCACAGGCACTGGGCCTTGCTTCACAGGCACTGGGCCCTGCTTCATGGTTAGAACTTCCGAAGGTGCTGGATGTTCCAGGCGTTCTGGATGGGGATCCCGTCCTGTGTCTCCTGGCGCGCGGCGCCAGGCCTGGACACACGGACAATCCTAAACGGACCCTCCTACATGGGTGAGAGCTTGTGCAGCCCTTCCCTGGAGAGCACCCACCTCAGGACGAGATCGCCCACCTCGAGCGTCCTGGGGCGGACGTTGTGGCAGTGGTACCGCCACAGCGCCTGCTGGTACCTTGCCGCTCGGAGTGAGGCTTCCCAGCGGCGTTCCTCCCCTAGCACAAGGTCCATCCCCCGCATGGCATCCTACTGCGTCTCATTGAACGCCAGGACCCGCGCGGAGCGATGCTTGGCCTCGTGAGGGAGAACCGCTTCTACTCCGTAGACGAGGAAGAACGGTGTCTCGCCTGTTGGCTTCATGGCGGTGGTGCGGATGGACCATAGCACGGACTGGAGCTTGTCGTGCCAGCCCCTGCCACAGGCCTCGAGCTTCTTCTTGAAGGTCCTGGTCTTGAAGCCTCTCGGGACCTCCGCTTTGGCACGTTCGGCTTGTCCATTGCTCCTGGGTGTGCCACCGAAGCGTAGTAGATCTGCGTTCCAAGGTTAGCACAATATGTCTTGAAGACGTTGCTAGTGAACTGCGAGCCGTTGTCGGTGATGATGCGGTTGGGGACCCCGAACCGACTCACGAGACCCTTGACGAACTTGACCGCGGACCCGGCCGGAATGGTGCGGACGGCTTCCACCTCCGCCCATTTGGGGCCTGAGAGCCGCCTAGGATGCAGGCAATGGAGCGAGGCTCTTGGAAGCCCCCAGCCCCCTCGTCTTGATGGTGGTCATCGTTCCTTCTTGGTGGTGGCGGCAGAGGAGGAAGGCCAGCCTTGCCCTGAGAGCGATCCTCACGAGGCTGGTCCCTCCAAGCGCCCTCGCGAGGTTGGTCGTGCCAGTGGTCCTCACGAGCCTGGTTGCGCCACTCCTGGCGGGGACCGTGGTCATCCCAGCGTCCTCCTGTTCGGCCTCCTCCACGGCCGTAGCCTCAGTCGTTGCGGTCGGGGCGTCGACCGAAGCGTCCATCGCGAATGGCCCTAAGCTCCTAACAGTCGTTGGTATTGTGGTTGTGCATGTTGTGGAAGGCGCAGAACGGGCGGCTGCCCCTGGATGACTCTGGGTGGTCGCGGCCGCCCTTCACCTCCGGCTCGGCCGCGAGCACGGCTGCTCCCTTGCGTTTTACGTCCTTAACCTTGGCCTTCTTGTCTTCTGGGTCTGCTGCTGGGAGCTCGATGAGGGAGAGGCGCCCTTCCTCAGCCCTTGCGCACTTGGTCGCAAGGTTGAACAGCTCCAGGGCCGTGCACAGGTCCTCGTGGATGGCGAGCTCCTCCTTCATCTTGACGTCGCGGACGCCATCGGAAAACGCAGAGATGATGGCCTCGTCCGTCACCTTGGGGATCTTGAGGCGCACGCTATTGAAGCGCTGGATGTACTTCTGGAGGGTCTCTCCTGGCTGCTGCTTGATGCGGCGCAGGTCACCCGCAGCCGGAGGGCGGTCGCGAGTGCCCTGGAAGTTGGTGACGAAGCGGTCGCGCATCTCACCCCAGGAGGAGATCGATCCCGCAGGCAGGTTCAGGAGCCACGAGCGCGCGCCATCCTTGAGAGCCATGGGGCACCAGTTCGCCATAACTTTCTCGTGCCGCTGGCCGCCTCGATGCTTAGTTCGTAGAGCTGCAGGAACTCGGCAGGGTCGGGGGTGCCATCGTAGCGCGGAGGCAGGTCCGGCTTGAACTTGTCAGGCCAGACGACGCTGCGCAATTCGGGAGTGAAGGCACGGCAACCTGCTGTAGTCACCGGAACCCGTCGCGGAGGCGGAGCCTGGTCTTGATATCCGTGCACAGCCGCCACGGGCGGTGCGCGGTCTTGACGCGGTGGCGCGGGGAGTGCAGGAGCGTCCTACCGTGGCCGAGGGACCTCACGGCAGCTTCCTTCTTCATGCGCGGGCGCCCGGCGCGGGGGGTCACGCCGTGGGGCCGTGCGTCTTGGTGCGAGGACAGCGACTTGACATGGAGGTGGAGGCGCTCCGTGGTCCACGTTGCCCGCGGCAGGAGGCGGACGAGGCAGCGAGAGAGATGGTGCAGAAGAGCCCCCAGCGGCACTGACGAGCTCGGCGATGCGGTCCAGCCACTCCTCGTAGAGGTCGTCGACTAGGCGGTAGCGTAGGAGCTCGCGCGCCGTGAGCAGCGCGGCCTGCGCGTCCACGGGCCCAGGACGCGCGTGAGACGACGAGCCTGCCGGAGTCAGCGACGGGGTGGCGGCGCGTCCGTCCCGCCGCACGGAAGGGTGCAGCGATGAAGCTTGCTGCTCAGGTGTTGTCGGGCCAGTAGCGACGTTGGCAGCAGGTGATGGCGAATGACGTGGAGGCCCGCCGGCGGGAGTCATCTGGGCGACGCAGGCAGCGAGGGCGGTCCAGCGCTTAGCACGAGCTCGGCGAGCGTTGGCCATGGAACTGGTGGGACGATGGAGCGTGGGTCGACGAAGGGAAAGCTTCGGCTCACCCCCTACCTGGCGCGCCAAATGTCAGATTGCGGGTTCCGGAAAACCCTTGAGGTTCGAACACTGGGGGTGCGCATGAAGATCTCCCTCACTCTCTAGCTCGCTCTCGCCACGATCTCAAGGCCTAACTCGATGAACAAGAGACACGAGGGTTTATACTGGTTCGGGCCACCGTTGTGGTGTAATACCCTACTCCAGTGTGGTGAGGTGGATTGCCTTGTAGGCTGGGGATGAACAAGTACAAGGGAAGAACAGCCTCCTGAGGAGAGGTGTTCTTGAGCTTGGTGAGCTTGTGCGTGTGAGGGTGGAATGGATCTGATCCAAAGTTCATCCCCGGTCCGTTCGTTCGTTCGTTGCCCTTCTATGATGGTGGCTAGTCCTACTTATAGGGGCCCGGGTCCTCTTCCCAAATATCAGGCGGGAAGGGATCCCACAACGGCCAAGTTTGAAGGGGGACAGCTAATACAAGCTATCCTGACAAAAGTAGTCTTCGCCTGCCAAAGGCTCTAGTGGTGACGCCGTCGTGGGCTCCGTGGTGACCTCCGTTCTGCCGTCCTGCTAGTCTTGGTCTCGTTGCACCGATATGGAAACCTTTGCCTGATGCCTCGGGACTCCTCGCCTGCGCTCGCTCCCTTAGCACCAAAGAGGAAACTGTCGGATCACGGGTTCCGGCAAAACCCTTAAGGTTCGAACTCTGGGGTGCGTGCGAAGTTCTTTCCTCCCTACCAATCCACGCCCTAGATTTGCTATGATCTTGCGGATGAACTCGACGAACTCACAACACGAAAAACACAAGATTTATACTGGTTCGCGCCACTGTTGTGGTGTAATACCCTACTCCAGTGTGGTGGTGGTGGATTGCCTCTTGGGCTGATGATGAACAGTACAAAGGGAAGAACATCCTCCTGAGGTTGAGGTGTTCTCGTGCTCTGTGAGCTTGTGGGTGAGAGGATGGAAGATGGAATCCCCCTACTGTGGTGGCTAGTTCTACTTATATAGGCCCTGGTCCTCTTCCCAAATATTGAGCGGGAAGGAGCCAACAACGTCCAATTTGAAAGGAGACGGCTAGTACAGCTTATCCTGACAAAAGTAGTCTTCACTTGCAAAAGGCTCTGGTGGTGACGCCGCCTTGGGCTCCATGGTGACCTCCGTCTTGCCATCCTGCTGGTCTTGGTCTCGTTGCACCGATATGGAAACCTTTGCTTGACGCCTTGGAACTCTGCGCCTGCACTTGCCTCCTTAGCACCAAAGGGGAAACAAGGACACTGCACGCTGGCACCCGCCTGGCGCCCGTCTGGTCTCGATCGTCATGGCTCACTTCACGAGGACCTCACGAGGTTTGCCCTGCCTTGATCTCTCCGCTCCTCGCGAGCCAACCTGGTGAGGCCGCTCCTGAGGAGGTCTTGTGTCGTCCGCCTCGCGAGGCATGGCCCCTCGCGAGGGTCTTGAATGCCTTGTTGATCAAGATGGGCTGTACGGGCCCACGCGCAGAGCCACGCCGTGGGCCGCAGGCAGGCAAGTCTGGGGACCCACGTTCCCAGAACGCCGACAGTAGCCCCCGAGCCCAAGGCGTGCTCTGGCTTGGCTTCGAGGCGAAGCCAAAGGTCAGGTGCGGAGCACCGCAGGCCCAAAAGCCTGCGGCCTTGGTCGACGCGTGGCGGTTGATTGGACGTGGGCGTCTTCACTTTCCCACGCTGCCTCGGCAACTGCCCGACTTGACAAAAGGCTGGCGCGGACAGCGCTTGCCTTCACTGCTCCCCTTCACCTTGCTCCAGATCCCCTTTCTCGCTCCTCACTGTCGAAACCTCCAGATCTTCTCCAACCTTGCTCCGCATCTGCGACCAATGGCGTTGCGCAAGGTCAAGTCCTCCTCGGCGCCGGCTTGGTACGAACCAGCTCTTGATGCACCCAACATCACGGAGAAGAGACTAGCCGCCACACGCTTGCTGACGGCGGGGGAGAGCAACGAGTGGGGGAAGACGGAGCTCCGGCTTGCCTCCGACGTGCCGGAGCCTGTGGGAAGCACCTTCTTCTCCTTCTTCACGAGCAGTATCACTGCCGGGTTGGTTCCTCCTTTCTCTAACTTCTTCTATGAAGTCCTCGGCCATTACAGGTTGCAGGCGCTGCATCTTCATCCCAACTCCATCCTTCTTCTGTCCATCTTCGCCTACTATTGCGAGGCGTATTTGGGCGTGATGCCGTCCGTGGCTCTGCTGTGCCACTTCTTCTTCCTCCGCGTCAGTGATGGCCACATCTCCGGGTGCGCCAATTTTATTGCGGCCGGCAAGGCCAACTCGATCTCGAACACTGGGAAGAAGGTCGACAACCTCAGGGCCAAATGGGTCATGATGGGCGCCAAGTGCGTCCACCCGCGTTTGGCGCTGCCGACGAAGGCGCCCCAGTCCGACAAGGGGTGGTCTCGTACTGAGCGCACCGATGAGCGGGCGTCGTCGGTGTTGGCGCAGATGCAGATTGACCTGAAGCCGGGCAACACGAAGGCGGCGAAGCTGACAGGGGCCATGCTCCTGAGGGAGTTCCTGATGCTGCGTGTCGCCCCTCTTCAGGCGCGTGCGCACCCCTTGTGGAGGCTTGGAGATGAAGAAGACAAGATTCGCCTGGGCCCGAAGGCCTTGCCTGACGACGAGCTGTCTGCAGTTTTGTACCTCTTGGTCGGGGACAACCAAGAGTACCCGCCGAGCGCCTTCGTTCCTTTGTTCCGCCGCGCGGACTCGGAGCAGATCGTGGCCGCCCGGCCGACTTTTGACGCGCGTGGGTTGGTGCCGCCAGCACCCACCGAGGCCTCTGCCACGCCGAAGCCGGTGGAGTTGTCTTCTGACGAGTCCCGTGAGAAGGGAGAAGAGGAGGTGGACTCAGAGGAGACCCCCGAGGAGATGGGACAAACCTCCCCCTTGAGCAAGGCTGACATCCTCCGCGCCCTTCCTGATGATGCCGAGGTCGACACCTGCCAGGAGGAGGGAGAGCTGCCCGCTATCCCGACGAGGGGCAGGTCGTCGCTGATTTCTTGAGGTGCTGCCTCTGCTATGACACCGCCTAGAGCTACCTCCGGCCCTTCTGCTGCGCCGTCTTCTGCTCCCGGAGCCCATGTGCCCACTTCTCAGGCTCGGCTCTGAAGCTTTCGGGTTTTAGGCTCCCCAAGCGGAAGGTGGACTATGTCGCGGTGGATCAGTAAGTGCTTCCAGCTTCGTCTTGTTCCTGCTTGTACTTGCTATTTTCTGACGTTCACCCTTGGTTGATCAGGCCGATGCCTTCGACGAAGAGAAGAAAGGAGGATACAGCAGTCGTGCCCCCCTCTGCGGAGAAAGGAGACGACAGCACTCGCGCCTCCCCAGCCCGGTCGCCCTCACGAGGCCAAGAGGAGCATCGTCAGGAGGAGTCAACCCTCGTGGCCCCGCTGGCTCCGGAAGTGCCGGTGCCCGGCTCGGCTGATGAGGTCCCAAGGGCTCTGGAGCCTTTGATCTCCCAGGTTCTGGTGACGACGACGCCCCCTCCTCCTGCTGCGCCTCTGGCCCCAGGTTCTTCTGCTTCCTCTGCCGCCTTGGAGCGCGTCCTTTCGGAGATGGCCCAGCTGCGGGAAGATCTCCTGGGCGTGGACCCGCGCCTGGTAGCCGGGCGCCTGGAGCTGGCCTCTGGCTGGAGCCAGGCCGCGGCAGCCTCCGAGAAGGAGAATCTGGCCGCCGCCAAGGCTACAGCCAACCGCGAGGCAGCGCTGAAGGATGCCAAGGCCGCCCGCGACCGCTGCCGAGAGCTGGAGGACGAGCTGAAGAGCCTGCGTGACCAGCACATAGAGGAAGCACGTGGTCGCCAGGCGAGGGAGGAGGAGATGAGGGCTCGGGAGGACGCCATCAAGGGCCGCGACGCCGAGCTAGGAGAGCTGGCGAAGGCGCAGACCGCAGAGTGCAGCCGGCTGGAGGAGTTGGAGCGGGAGGCGAAGGCAAGGGAGGCCAATCTTGACACCAAGGCGAAGGTCCTGGATGAAGACCGCGTGGCCTTCTCGCTTCTTGAGGAGAGGTCCAGCGTGGCACTGAAGTCGCTGTACGAGAAGGGCTTGGAGAAGCCGCTAACCACCGACGAAGATGGCCCTGCTCAGCTGCTTCCCCACTTGGTGAAGGCGCTTGAGGAAGTCGTGGAGGGCATCGGTCCCATGGCTGAGGTAGAGGCTCGTGTCCTTTCTTCAGCTGCACTGACGCGTGTCTTCAGCCATCTGTACCTTCGCGACCCCAGTGCCTGTCTTGACGAGCTGCTGGAGCCTGTAGCTGATGAACACTGCACGGCTGTCGCCGCAGCCGTGAAGGGTCAAGTGGAGGCCCTGCTGAAGAAGTTTCGCGGCTTCGTCCTCACGCCCTCAACCGGCGATGTCACCGATCCTACGGCTCCATATGGCGATGCAGGTGAAGGCGACGCTACCAAGGGTGGAGCACCTTCTGCGAGTGATGGCGATGTCCAGGGGTGACTTGCTTGTGACTGCTTCCCTGTTTTATCCCTGCAACATGTATCATGCCTCGTGGAGGCGTTTAAACTCGTGCTTTGGTATTTGAGAGAACGATATGTCTTGTAATATTTGCTTTGAGATTTTGCGATTTTCTTCCTATTTGCTTTGCGTTCTGCGTCGGCAGAGCCCGGCCCCGCGCATACCTCAACCGTCGTTGGGCCGACTGGAGACCAGGACGGACCAAGGAGTGAGGGGCTACGTGACCAGTTAGGCTCCTGAGTCGCGATGCTCAGGAGTCCCCCTTGACGCGCAAACAGCCTATAGGAAGAATACGCGAGGATAGGTTGATGTTCTACGTCGGCAGAGCCCGGCCTCGCGCATACCTCAACCGCCATTGGGCCGACCGGAGACCAGGACGAACCAAGGAGTGAGGGGCTACGTGACCAGTTAGGCTCCTGAGTCGCGATGCACAGGAGTCCCCCTTGACGTGCACACAATCTCCATACCTGCCCTTGCTAAGGCCCGACTCGGGAGGGGCGCGCGACGACCAGGTCCGGGAGGCCTGGTTGGGTGGCGTACGCTTGGGCGTGACCCAAGCGCAGCCCCCGTGCCCAGCCCCCTCGCGCAACTCTCCTGAGGGGAGGCATTGCGGTGAGGCCGGACACTGAGCTCTGGGGCTCCCTGAGGTTGGTACGGCCGTGAGGCCGCCCTCAGTTGTTTATCACCAACGCGGAGCATAGTGCTTCCGCTTGTGCACGGGCATAGCCGCTCCTCGGCAGTGTCGACGGCCAGCGTGGAGCATGGTGCTTCCACTTGTGAGTGGGAGGGGGGCTCCCTCTGCGGAGAGCCCCCGGGGCGTGTACAGCCCCGCCCTGACACGTGGCTTGCACGGCAGGGCTAGACGAGGTGTATCTGGGCACTCGTGAGCCAGCGCGGGACTCATGAGGCCCTACCTCAAGGCGGGTTGCGCCTGGTCTTGGTTCTTGTTTGCTGTGCTAGTCCTGCGAGGTGGTCAGACAACCTGCGCCGAACGAATCTCCTGAGGTTATCGCGTGAGAGGGTCAAGCACCAATGGCCCCAGGAGGTGACGTGAACGGGGCCGGCCCGCCAGACAGAGCTCAGCCGTTGGATTTATCGACACTGCAGGGACGGGCCCGAGCACAGACGCCGTGCCTAGCCCACTCATGCGAAGGATCCTGAAGAAAGACGGCCGGCGCGCGGCTCCCATGGTGGGTGACGATCGAGCAGGTAATAGTCATAGATAAGTTAAGCATGGGAAGAAAACTAGCTCAAGTAAATGCAGGGAAGATACACGCCACTCGGTCAGGCCCGAGCGGCTTGGGGATGATGCAGCCCGAGGGGCGCCCCTAGCAAGGTAAGCTAAAGACATAAGAGAAATGGGTACATGCCACAGGGACGGACCCACGCGGCCTGGGAATGATGCAGCCCGAGGGGCGCTCCCAGCTAAACAAACTTGGAAAATGTCACCTAGTTATGTCGATGAAGGGGTGTCGGGGCAGCTGAAGATACGCGGCGAAGGGGTTGCTCCTCATGAGCCACCGGGGCCCTGAGCCTCGGGAGGCTCTGGGGGTCCAGGTGGTTCCTTGAGGACCGTCTCCATCTTTGCCAGGGCGGCGTGGTGGCTCGCCTCCTGAGCAGCCAGGATGCGCCGCAAGTTGCACTGATAAGCAGACGACATGCTCGGCAGGCCAAAAGGCATGCGAACGTAGTTGTGCGGTGGGCCCTCGCAGCGTCCCACGCGCGAAGGCCAAAAAGGCTCCTGAGAGGCGGCCCTATTGAGCCCTGGGATGTCGATGCAGACATGCAACCCAGCATCCTCGCATGGATGGGGAGCTGCGCTTCGCGAGCAGCGGCCGCCGCGCATGGCCCTTGCGTCTTGTAGTTCCTGAGTAGTCTTAGTGATGAACTCCTAAGCGGTGGGCGCTCCTCGCCCTCTGTTCTTCTGAGGGAAACGTGCCACAAAGCACGCGTCCAAGTGGTGCCCGAGTGCCTCCCTCGTGATGTTGGCAAGGTCTGAGGCCCTCCAGAAGAGAGCCCCCGAGCCCTGCCCGAGAAGGGCGCTGAGCGCGCCTTCCTATGCGATGGAGGGAGGCGCCCCTAGAGTGGGCGCTGATCCTGACGAGGTTCCAGTTGCGGCGCCACCCTCCTGAGGTCCTGCAAAGTGCAGCTGCTTCTTCTTCTTGGGGGTGGCCTCAGGAGGGCACTCGCCCTTGCTGTCGGGGTCGTCGATTGCTGCAGCTTGGAAGGCACGCTCAAGGGAGCACACCGCATCTCTTTCTTCGCATGGGACCGTGATGATTCCGCCGCTTCCCCGCATCTTGAGGACATTGTAGCCGTGATGCGTCACCGCCATGAACTTGGCCAGGGCTGGATACCCGAGGATGGCATTGTACGGCAGGTGGATGTGTGCGACGTCGAAGTCGATGAGCTCGGTGCAGTAGTTCTTGCATTCTCCGAAGGTGACAGGGAGGCGGACCTGCCCTATCGGTGTGGTGGAGCCGTCGGTCACTTCTGAGAAAGGCTTGGTGGGCTGAAGCTGATCATACGGCACTTAGAGGTTGTCGAACGTGTCGACGGACAGGACGCTGAGCCCTGCGCCGCTGTCGATGAGGGTCTTGGTGACTTGCACGTTGCTGATGACTAGGGAGCATAGCATCGGGAGGGCGCCAGCGGTGGCCGCGCACTTGAGTTGATCCGCCGAACTGAAGGTGATGGCGCACTTGGACCACCTGAGCGGGCGTGTGGCCTCAAGCTTGGGGAGGACTGCATTCACTTCACGAGCAAACTGTTTGAAGATACACTGCGAGGCTGGGGCCTGAGTTTCGCCCAAGATGCAGGCGATAGCACGCGGCTCCTGGAAGCCCCCAGCCCCCTTGTCCTGATGATGGTCGTCATTCCTTCTAGGTGGTGGCGGCAGTGGAGGAAGGCCTGCGTTGTCCTGAGGACGATCCTCACGAGGCTGATCCCTCCAGGCGCCCTCGCGAGGCTGATCCTGCCAGCGGTCCTTACGAGGCCGGTCGCGCCACTCCTAGCGCGGGCCACGATCGTCCCAGCGTCCGCCACCATGTCCTCCTCCTCGGCCGTAGCCCGGTCGTTGCGCTCGGGGCGTCGACCGAAGCGTCCTTCTCGAATAGCCCTGAGCTCTTGACAGTCGCTGGTTTTGTGGGTATGCAGGTTGTGGAAGGCACGGAACAGTCGGCTGCTCTTGGATGACTCGGGCTGATCCCTTCCGCGCTTGGTGTCCGGCTCCACTGCGAGCACGGCTGCTCCCTTGCGCTTCACGTCCTTGGCCTTGGCTTTCTTCTCCTCCGGGTCCGCAGCCGGCAGCTCGAGGAGGGAGAGGCGCCCTTCCTCAGCTCTTGCGCACTTGGTCGCCAGGTTGAACAACTCCTGAGATGTGCACAGCTCCTCGTGGATAGCGAGCTCCTCCTTCATCTTGACGTCGCGGACGCCATCAGAGAACGCGGAGATGATGGCCTCGTCCGTCACCTTGGGGATCTTGAGACGCACGTTGTTGAAGCGCTGGATGTACTTCTTGAGGGTCTCTCCTGGTTGTTGCTTGATGCGACGCAGGTCTCCCGCGGCCGGTGGGCGGTCGCGAGTGCCCTAGAAGTTGGCGACAAAGCGGTCGCGCATCTCGTCCCAGGAGGAGATCGAGCCTAGAGGCAGGTTCAGGAGCCACGAATGGGCGCCGTCTTTGAGCGCCATAGGGAACCAATTCGCCATGACTTTCTCGTCGCCGTTGGCCGCCTCGATGCTCAGCTCGTAGAGCTGCAGGAACTCCGCGGGGTCGAGGGTGCCGTCGTAGCGAGGAGGCAGATCTGGCTTGAACTTGCCCGGCCAGGCAACGCTACGCAGCTCGGGAGTGAAGGCGCGGCAGCCGGACGTGGTCGCCGGGGCCCGTCTTGGAGGCGGAGCTTGGTCTTGACGCCCACCCGCCGCTTCGGCAAGCTGCGCGGGGCCCGGCCGCGGCAGACGATCCTGGCGCGGCGGTGCGAGGAGTGGCAGAGCGTTCTCTTGTGGTCGAGGGACTTCTTGACAGCTTCTTTCTTCACACGCGGGCACCGGGTGCGGCGGGTCGCGTCGTGGAGGCGCGCGCCTTGGCGCCAGGGCGCTGTCATGGAATTGTCACGTCAGATGTCCTAGGGTGAGGACTTAGTCGTGAGGCCAGCGCATCTATGTAGTAGCTTGAGAGGGGTTGAGCGGAGTCGAGAGATGCAACACAAGACCAGGATTTAGACAGCTTCGGGCCCCGGGAAACATCATCCGGTAATAACCTACATGTTGTTTGAGGCTAGATCTCATTATCATCACGAGGGAGTCGCCGTAAACCGGCTCTCCTCTAATTGTGTCTAGCCCTAGAGATTATTGATTGTTGCATGTCCCTTGTTTGGGGAGCCCTGCCCCTCCTTATGTATGTTGAAGGGGCGGGTTACATGTGGAGTCCTATTAGGATTAGGACTAGTCTATCTCTAATACAAACCGGATACAAGTCCAGGTCTTAACTCCTTGTAAGACAAATATTCCTCACACATTTCCTTGTAAACCGGCCCACCATAGTATGAATCGGCCTTCATGAACCGCCCGTTGGGCCACCGGGTCTTGTCGCTCCTCTGACCCGCCTGCCGGATTACCAATGAATCGTAAACCGCCAGGTCCAAACAGGTTGCCAGTGGATCGTCAATTCTCAGCCGGGTCTCAAGTAAACCGCCAAGTCCGGCCAGGTTATACTTCCGGCCGGTTTATGCCACGGGGTATATCCCCGACATTAGCCCCCAGTTTAATTTGGATTTATCCGTGTTAAACTGATCCTGTAAAACAAACACAAGAACAAATTTGACAGATTATGCTCCGGGTTAAGAATTCTTGTAAACCGGCATCTGATCATCCTTAAGTCCTTGTCATTTCCTCCTTCTAGAAAATCCGAGTCAATAGACCAGCTTCATAATCAATTTGCTTGCAGAAGATATTTCATAAATAAAGAATCCATTTGAATCGGCCTTCAAAGCTCTGATTTGACAAAAATATTGGTCTTCAAATATTCAACTGATATTCGGCCGGCTTGAAGATGTAGAACTTGCCGGTTTATGATTACCACCATTGTCGGGTTATAAAAACTGATAATTCCGGGTTATGATTGTTGCCAACGCCGGTTCATGATTGTTGCAGACACCGGGTCATAATGATTGGTGATGCCGGGTCAATCTGGTTTGCTCAAAACTGAAAATCGGAAGATATTTCTCCCTTATATCCATATTACTTGTAGCCCCCAAGTCTTGAACAGAACAAAGTGATGATTTGATCCTTGTTTCCATATAATTACTGCCACTTTGAAGAAATCCATGTTGTTCATCTCTAGTAAAAACTGAATACTCCATATATGTTGTAGCCCCCAAGTACCGGGTTGTCATGCTTGCAGCAACCCGGGACTTGTAATTGCTTATAAAAACTTCAATCAGTGTAGCCCCCAAGGGCCGGGTCATTATGCAATAATGAGCGGGGACTTTGTAAATATAATCATGTAGACTTGAGCAGTGATGTGTAGCCCCCAAGGGCCGGCTCATTATGATATGATGAGTCGGGTCTTCAATAAGACAAGTAAAAATGACTTTGCATTAGCCCCCAAGTGTCATGGTGCATGCTTGCAGTGACATGAGACTTGCATGTAATCTCAATTTGAATAATGTAGCCCCCAAGTGCCGGGTTGTAAGCCTGCAGCGACTCGGGACTAATCCTTCCATTGTAGAATAAATCATATCCTTTGATAAAATAATAGCCATTACGCTAAAGCGACTTTGAAAACCTCAATAATACCGGTTATTAATAACCATAAAAATCCAGCCATGTTGGCTATTCAAGATAATATAATCCGGTATGAAAACCTTATTCATTCAATATCATAATGAAAATTCAGCCAAGTTTGGCTATTTGAATAATATAACCCAATGATTTATAAGCGCATGATTCCAATGGCGCAATCCAAATATATACTGGCGACTTATAGTCCAAAGCCAGGCTGGTTTAATAAACACCGGATAATTTATCATCATGCTTTATTGAACCTGTTTCTGCATACAACAAGTTTAAAGTGTCCTGGCAGTTTACCGCTGGACGGGTCATAATGCCCAACATATAACCTGGGTTGATAACCAAGGTTGCACTTAAAAATAATCAAATATGAAATATATCATACCTGTGACATTAAATCACATCACTGGTTGGCCAACTTTATTGTAGTAAAAGGTGATAACCCCAATCTTGAGTACTGATAACTCCTTCCATATTGCGCCGGTTTATGATAAAACCGTACCGGGTTGTGATAAACACCGGATTAACCATATATAATACTGGCGACTTGTAGTCAAAACCAGACCGGGTTGATAATCTCCGGATCATGACTGATCATATACTGACAACTTGTAGTTGACAACCTAACCGGGTTGATAAACACCAGTTTGAAAACATCACAAATCTTATCAAAAGAAAGAGAAACTTAGCAAAAGGCAAATAAAACCGTTGTAGTTGAGGCTTTTCACGGGCTGCCAGGCCCCAAATTTGATCAAGAGGTGTAGCTATGGTTCGGGTTCGACCAAGCCCCCAAGTGATGCTGTGGCATTACGCCGATCAAGAGGTGTACCTATGGTTCGGGTTCGACCAAGCCCCCAAGTGATGCTGTGGCATTACGCCGATCAAGAGGTGTACCTATGGTTCGGGTTCGACCAAGCCCCCAAGTGATGTCGTGGCATGATCGAGGTGTAGCTATGGTTCGGGTTCGACCAAGCCCCCAAGTGATGCTGTGGCATTATGCCGATCAAGAGGTGTAGCTATGGTTCGGATACGACCAAGCCCCCAAGTGATCAATAATATGATAAGCCAATAAGGCATGATACCCATGTTTGAACCGCGCATCATGGCAGCAGGTCCTCTTTGACACCCTTTAACTTTTTGCAAGAGATAAATCCTTCTTGAACCGGGATTTTGAACCGGATATTGAGAGCTTTAAAGCTTTGTGGGAGAACAGATTTCCCTTAAACCGGATTGCAAACCAAAATCTTCATTTTCAGCCGGAAATTTTCTGACGACCTTTCAACTCGAACTTGCGAGAAGTTAATTCCTTTTTGAACCGGATTAAACTGGATTTGAGCGCTTCAGAGCTTTGTGGGAGAACAGATTTCCCTTGAACCGGATTGTAAACCGGATATTTGAGAGCTTCAGTGAGACTGACTTCCCTTGAGCCGGATTTTAAACCGGAATCCTTTCTGATGACCCGGAACTTCTTCATTGAGCCGGGATTTTGTAACTGTCATATACTTTCTAAACCGGAAATTTTCTGACGGCCTTTAAATTTTCATCAATATAACAGTAGCCTCCGGGACCGGGTTACCTTTCCCTCCATCGTCTTGGGGTTCTTAAATTTGCTAAAACTGGCAAGATTTGCTGAGTCATGTCATCGTAGCCCCCGAGTCTCAAAGGTGACTCAAGGAGTTGGCTTGAAACTCTCCATATTTGACCGTGATATAAACCGGCATAACTTGTATATCATTGGTGTTGATAGCACGATGTGAATCCATATAAGGTTGAGGTGACTGCGGCGGGTTGTAAATGATCCCGTATGAGCCATGTCAGCAACTCGGCCAATGTTTCCTTCCAACTGGTGATTTGAAGTTAACCAAACTGTAGTGGCGGCGACTTGTGCGCCTCCCCATTGACCCACCCAGTGCAGACAGCGGTTGATAGTATATGATAATTTGCCTCCATTTTGTTGAAAGAAAACCGGGCTACCCAAGCTGTGACTTGCTCATACTCAATAAACAGCTCATGTAGACAGGTGCGGCCCGGTGTGTTGATGCAGACCAGGCCACGAGAGACGGACGGTAAAGACGGCCGCAACATCTGAGGCGGCACAGATAGATGAACCGGTTGTGGCGTTGTAAGCCGGTGCGGACGGGCAAGTTGTCCTCCTTGTTGTAAGCCGGCGTGGTCGCGAGAGACGGCCACGACGTTGTAAGCCGGCGCGGTCGCGAGAGACGGCCACGGCGTTGTAAGCCGGTGCGGGAGTCCCTTGAGTAACGACGACCACCTGTGCCAAAAGATGTTGGCGTGCCTCCATCTCCGCGGTATAATATCACTTTTGTCATAAATAATTGCCCTGCATAAACAATATTGCAGACCAAGGCAAAGATAAACGTGTTCTTTTGACAAAAACCACATGTGCTAATAAAACAAACTTGGATGGATATCACCTGATTTGTTTGGATGATGGATGATCCGTTTATCGTGACAGAGGTGGCTCAGGCAGACCAGCGACTTAATATAACCCCGGCGGCTCAACGCGGCTCCGGCGGGTTGACGTAGATTAAGCTGCACGGGCGGCGACTTGTGCCCACCTGTTCCATCAGTAAGCGGGCGCAGAAGCCGGTGCGTTATGGTGCTGACGTACACTTCATAGGCACAACATGGCACCACCTTTGCTGCACATAAAAATATACAAACCAAAGTAATTGTTCTTTGATGAAAACAATATGTTTAATAAAATGGTATACGAGACCTCTAATCGGCGTTTCCGAACCAGACTGTTCGGTAAACCGGCGGAGGTAACTACCTGGCCGATGTGCCGGGTTGTACGATGAGCTTCATGCTGCTACATCTTCAAAAGAAAGTTTGGGTCCAAGTAAGCAAGAGGGTGAGAAAATTTTACTTTCCGGTTTGCTTGACGGATTTTTGGTGTTGGCAGAGGATCTGAATTGGAGGAAAGAATGGTTACCTCTACATCCTTAGCGTGACTACCTTCAGCGTCGTCTTGATATTAATCATTGTCAATGAGATGTACGAAAAATGAACCAAGAGAGTCAAGTTCTACCTCTGGTTCCGGATTACGCACATCGTCATCAGCGGGTAGATCGGAGGATGCGGTGGTCCTTCTTTTGGCAGGTTTCTTAACAACCTTGGTCTTTGGACGAACTGGCTTGACAGGTTTGTCTTGCGGCTTCGCCGGTTTGTCTTGTGATGGTTTCTTGTTCCAGAACGGATCATCACCCTGTCAGAAAATAATCACACTTTCAGAGAATATTTGGACAGAAGCAAATTCAGATACAAAGGATTATATGATTCTTACAGCTGGTGGTTTGTTGAAGGTGCAGAAAGGGAGTAGTCCGGTTTGGGCACAGACGGCCTCCGGTTCGTTCAGTATTTTCTTTACAGCCTCAGTGACTTCTTCGTCTGTAAGCTGGATGTCAATGTGCCGCTGAGCATCCTTCAAACTCCCCGTGTACTCACACATCAAACCGGGGCGCCGGCTTAAGGGCAGAATGCTCCAGCTTATCCAGCAACGAGCAAGATCAACTCCTGTCAAACCGTTCGCCATGAAGTCTCTAAGCTTTGATAGTTGGGGAGCGTAGTTGGCTCGTTCTCTTGCTGTCAACCTCTGAGGAAACGGGTGTGTGTTGCTCAGGCGTTCAGGGCGGTAACCCGGCAGGGGTTTTTCGTCAGATGGAGAGGTATCCATGCAGTAAAACCAAGTTTGGTTCCACTCTTTGGGGTGACTGTGGAGTTTGGGATGGGGGAAGGTGACTTCTTTCCTCTTCTGAACCGCCATTCCGCCCAGTTCTGTATTGGGTCCATCTGAGAACTCGGTGCGACGGTTTAAGTGAAAGAAATGCCTAAATAGTTCGACTGTAGGTTCCTCTTGCAGATAAACTTCACAGAATACTTGGAAGTGGCAGATGTTGGTAACAGAGTTGGGACCAATGTCTTGAGGGCGCAGCTAAAAATTGGCTAGCACATCTCAGAAATTTTTTGAACCGGGAGGGCTAAAACCTCATCCGAGATGATCAGCAAACATGACTACCTCTCCATCCTTGGGTGTAGGAGGATTTTCTGGGCCAGGGACCCTCCAGTGGATGACATCTTTCTTGGTTAAAGCGCCCGTTTTAACAAGGTTGTTTAACTGCTCCTCGGTTACTCGAGAGGGAGCCCAATTGCACTCATAGACTTGTTTAGCCATGACAAGGAAAATCTGAAAAATGATTATTACCGGTTTAAGATTTACAGTGGACAGCTATACAGCGGTATGAGGATACAAGCATATTGGTAAACCGGATTTGGTTATTCGTAAACCGGAGTCTGACAATGGAACGGTATAATGCATTGACGGTTCAATAGGGGACTAATGGTATCTACCGGGTCATCATTCTTTCTGTGAAGTTAAACCGGCCAATCTGGTATTCAAAGTGTGTAAGTGAAGGAAGAAACAAGTTTCACATCTTGCTATGGTAATTTCAGATCTACCGCGCGTAGGAAAACAAAATATATTCTGACCTAAATTCCAGCGTACTAAAAGTTCACCAAGTTAAGATGAGTTGGATATCAAACAGGTGCTGAAACTACTACCGCGCAAGATCTATGTGGCTTAAACTACTACTGCACGAGATCTATGTGGTTTTTGGATCTAATCCATGGATATAAATAAGGAAAAAGAAGGGCGGCGACGAACACTGATGAACGACAGAAACCCTAAGTGCAGATCTATGGTAAGAGAAAGGGGAGACTTACGGATGCTGTTGAGCAGCGGCGGCGCGTGGAGGAGCTCTGGTATGTTCAGGTCGATGCAGCAGCCAAGGTTGGTGCAGCAGTCGAAGGGTCGGGCGTCGCGAGGATGACGATGAAGCAAAGAGGCACGAGGGGGAAAATGGAAAGACCCCCTGGCCCTATTTATCAGGGAGATAAACGACAGATGCGAAAATCGAGGAGCCAGATTTTTGGATATGAGGTGATGCTGTCGCCTAAATTTTCGGAGGCTCGTTAATGACAGGTGACGTCACGGCGGTTTACCATGATCCTAGAAAATGATGTCATGGCGGTTTACAAGATTGTGTGAAGATGTTGAAGAAGAAATTTTCTTAAGTACTGAGGATTGACATGAACCAGTTCAAATCAATCTGGGGCCTAATGTTGGGGATATTACCACTGGGCGTAAACCGGCCAGGAGAGGCCGGGTTAACTTCATAAGTAGTTCATCTGTATCTGAAGCCCATGAAGACAGACGGTGACGCTTCATGAAGGCCCAGGGCCCAAAGCCGGTTTAAGGCCTGTAGACACAAACCGGCATTGAGATGTAAACTTGTGTTGTAAGATAGAAGTAGCAGAGACCGAGCCGGACACGATTATGAGCCGGCCTCGGAGTCTGTAAACCGACGGGCGTCAACCCATGTATATAAGGGGACGACCTGACGGCGGTTCAAGGACAACGGACAACAACTCGAGACTCAGGCAAAGCGTATTCGCTCCCTGGTCATCGAAACCCCATCAATTCCATCACAACTAGACGTAGGCTTTTACCTTCATCGTAAGGGGCCGAACTAGTATAAAACTCTCTTGCGTCCCTTGTCCGCTTTAACCCCTTTAAGCTAACCCGTAGCGATGGCTCCACGACTAAGTCCTTTCTCTAGGACATCTGCCATGACAAAACCACGACAGGCGCCGTCTTGGGGCAGAGGTGGCGGAGGTGCCCCATGAGCTACGTCGCCTATAGCTGGCGGAGGGCGAGGCGGAAAGAGGGATGGCGCAAGGGAGCCCCCTGCGGCGCGGACAAGCTCGGCAATACGGTTGAGCCAGTCTTCGTAGAGGTCGTCGACTCGGCGGTAGCGCAGGAGCTCGTGCGCCATGAGGAGCGCGGTCCGCGCGTCCATGGGAGCGCGACGAGCGTGGGACGACGAGCCTGCGGGAGTCGGCGATGGGGTGGCGGTGCGGCCGTCCCGCCGCACCGAGGGGTGCAGTGAGGACGCTTGTTGCTCGTTCCCCGCCGGGCTGGTAGCGGCGTTGGCGGCAGGCGACGGGGAACGACGAGGTGGCCGGCCGACGGGAGCCGTCTAAGCGACGCGGGTGGCGGGGGCAGCCCGGCGCTCAGCACGAGCATGGCGAGCGTCCGCCATGGAGACGACGGAGCAACTAGACGCGGAGCGACGGAAAGGAAGCTTCGGTGCACCCCCTACCTGGCGCACCAAATGTCGGATCACGGGTTCCGGCAAAACCCTTAAGGTTCGAACTCTGGGGTGCGCACGAAGTTCTTTCCTCCCTACCGATCCACTCCCTAGATTTGTTAAGATCTTGCAGACGAACTCGACGAACTCACAACACAAAAGACACAAGATTTAGACTGGTTCGGGCCACCGTTGTGGTGTAATACCCTACTCCAGTGTGGTGGTGGTGGATTGCCTCTTGGGCTGATGATGAACAGTACAAAGGGAAGAACAGCCTCCTGAGGTTGAGGTGTTCTCGTGCTCTGTGAGCTTGTGGGTGAGAGGATGGAAGATGGAATCCCCCTACTGTGGTGGCTAGTTCTACTTATATAGGCCCTGGTCCTCTTCCCAAATATTGAGCGGGAAGGGAGCCAACAATGGCCAATTTGAAAGGGGATAGCTAGTACAGCTTATCCTGACAAAAGTAGTCTTCGCCTACAAAAGGCTCTGGTGGTGACACCGCCTTGGGCTCCATGGTGACCTTCGTCTTGTCGTCCTGCTGGTCTTGGTCTCGTTACACCGATATGGAAACCTTTGCTTGATGCCTCGGTACTCTGCGCCTGCGCTTGCCTCCTTAGCACCAAAGGGGAAACAAGGACACTGCGCGCGCTGGCACCCGCCTGGCGCCCGTCTGGTCTCGATCGTCCTGGCTCATGTCACGAGGACCTCGCGAGGTTTGCCCTGCCTTGATCTCTCCGCTCCTCGCGAGCCAACCTGGTGAGGCCGCTCCTGAGGAGGTCTTGTGTCGTCCGCCTCGCGAGGCTTGGCCCCTCGCGAGGGTCTTGAATGCCTTGTTGATGAAGATGGGTCGTACGGGCCCACACGCAGAGCCACGCCGTGGGCCGCAGGCAGGCAAGTCTGGGGACCCCCGTTCCCAGAACACCGACAGAAACTGGTACTCTGCGCCCGCTGGCGCCCGCCTGGTGCCTGCCTGGCCTTGGTCGTCATGGCTCATGTCACGGGAACCTTACGAGGTGCTCCTTGCCTTGATCTCTCCGCTCCTCGCGAGCCAGCCTAGTGAGGCTGCCCCGGAGGAGGTCTTGCATCGTCCGTCGAGCGAGGCTTGGCCCCTCACGAGGGTCTTGAGTGTTTGCTGATGAGATGGGTCGTACCAGGCCGCTGGGCGAGCCACGCCCTGGGCCGCAGGCAGGCAAGTCTAGGGACCCCCGTTCCCAGGACGCCGACAAAGGCCGACGATGAGGCCCTCATATTCTGCGATGTTGTTGGAGACCTTCTTGCCCTGTTGGAAGCAGAGCTGCACGGCGTAGTAGAGCTTGTCCTGAGTGGGCGAGATGAGCACAGCTCCAGCCCCCGCGCCCTGGCGTGCGAACGCACCGTCGAAGTACATGACCAAACCATCTGGTGCTTAACTTGCTGGCGAGAGGTATCGGTCTTAGCCTGCTTCGAGTTCCAGGGTGTCGGTCCATTCCGCTACGAAGTCGGTGAGTGTTGTTCCCTTGATGACCCTGGTTGTACTGAACTCCAACTGAAATGCTTGCAGCTCGATATTCCATTCGGCGACCCTTCCCGCAACGTTGGGGCTCTGGAGTACCCTCTCTAGTGGGTAGGCTGAGATGACCTTGATTGGGTGGCCTTGGAAGTAATGACGCAGCTTACGTGAGGCCACCAGGAGCATGAGCAGGAGCTTCTGTGGCATGGGGTATCGGGCTCTCGCGTCCCTTAACATTGTGCTGACGAAGTACACCGGGTGCTCGACAAGTGCGGGAGCGTCGACGGGGCCCAAGACCTCCAGGGGTTGGGACACCTCCTGAGGTGAGGGGTCTTCAGGAGCCCGGTCGCCAATCAGGGCCTCCACAGGCCCGGCAGTGCCATCTTGCAGGGCTTGGTCATCTGCTGGTGTTCTCGTGGCTTTGGTGGCGCTACCTTGGTGTTGTGCTATCTGGGCCGGAGGTGCGGCGTGGCGTGGCGTGCCGTTGACCTGGCGCTCTTCCCGGACTGCCACCAACGCCGCGCTTGCCGAGTAGGGCGTGGCAGCCAGGTAGAGTACCAGGGGCTCGAGGGGGCGAGGTGCTACCATCACCGGTGGGCTGGTCAAGTATCTCTTGAGGTCTTGAAACGCCTGGTCGGCCTCTGGGGTCCACTCGAACGGGCCCTTCTTCTTCATTAGCTTGAAGAACGGCAAGGCGCGCTCCCCTAGCTTGGAGATGAAGCGCCCTAACGAGGTCACGCAACCCGCGAGCTTCTGCATTTCCTTCAGGGTTTGTGGCGGGCTCATGTCTTATATTGCTTTGACCTTCTCCGGGTTGGCCTCGATCCCTCGGTGCGACATGAGGAACCCCAGCAGCTTGCCGGAAGGGACACCAAACACGCACTTCTCCGGGTTGAGCTGCAGGTCCACTTGGCGCAGGCTGGTGAAAGTCTCCTCCAGATCCCGAATGAGAGTTCTTGCTTCCCGGGATTTCACCACGATGTCGTCGACATAGGCTTCTGCGTTCCTCCCCAGCTGTTGGCCCAGGGCGATGTGCATCAACCACTGGAAGGTCGCCCCTGCATTGCGTAATCCGAACGGCATACAAGTGTAGCAGTACACCCCGCATGGGGTTAGGAAGGCCATCTTCTCCACATCTTCAACTGCCATCTTGATCTGGTGGTAGCCTGAGAACACGTCTAGGAAACACAGTAGGTCACACTCGGTGGTGGAATCGACGATCTGGTCGATGCGCGGGAGCGGAAATGGGTCTTGGGGGCAAGCTTTGTTGAGGTTGGTGAAGTCAACACACATGCGCTCCTTCCCGCCTTTCTTGGGCACGACGACAGGGTTCGCCAGCCATTCCGGGTACCAGACCTCGCGGATGACACCTGCTGCTTCTAGCTTGCGAGTTTCTTGCACAATGAAGGACTGCTTCTCCGTGTACTGCCGCCGCGCCTTCTACTTCATAGGGCACACATTGGGGCACACCCTTAAGTGATGCTCGATTACCCCTCTTGGGACCCCTACCAGCTGCTTGGGCTCCCAGGCGAATACTTCCTTGTTGGCACGTAGGAACCTCACCAGCGCCTCTTCTTGGTCCTGATCGAGGTTGGCGCCTATGGTGAAGGTGGCTCCCGAGGTCCCATCCTCCTCGATCGGTACCTGCTTCGTTTCAGCGCGGTCCTGGGTGAACAGCTGCTTCTTTTTCGCCGGCGCGGCCCCCTTAGCCCCCGGGGTGGCTTCGTCGGCCGGTCGTGCTGCCTTGGCGGTCCGAAAGGCGAGCTTGAGGGCCGTCAGGGCCTCCTTGGTGTCTCCAGCTACGGTGAGGACGCCGCGTCTCCCCGGCATCTTCATGAGATTGTAGGCCGGATGGGTCGCTGCCATGAACTGAGCCAGGGCAGGATACCCGAGGACGGTGTTGTACGGGAGGCCGATGCGAGCGACGTCAAAGTCGATCAGCTCGGTTCGGTAGTTGTCGCGGGTGCCAAAGGAGGCGGATTTGCCCCAAAGGGCCGGTGGAGCCGCTGCCGACTCCGGAGAAGGGCTTGGTGGGGCGCAGCCGTTCGTGTGGCACGTGGAGCAAGCTAAAAGCTTCTACCGAGAGCACATTGAGGCCAGCCCCGCCGTTGATGAGGGTCTTGGTGACTGCCACGTTGCAGATGGTGGGTGTGCAAAGCATCGGGAGAGCGCCTGAGCCCGCAGCGGAAGCGGGGTGGTCCTCTGAGTCGAAGGTGAGGTCGGTCTTGGGCGCCGCCCATCCGGGAGGGGCTCCCCGGCGCACGGAGGCGGCGCCGATCTGGCAGAAGAACTGCTTGACGTGGCGGTTTGAGGGCAGCGCCGGCGAGCCGCCGAGGAGGGCCGCGACGGCGACTGGCGCCGGCGCCGCGAAGCGCGTGACGAAAAGGCCGCGCCGCTCCTCCCAAGAGGCCACGGAGGATCCTGGCAGGTTGAGGAGCCAGGCGCGCGATACGCCAGTGAGGGCCATGGGGAACCAGTTGGCCATGACCTTATCGTCGCCCCCGGCTTCCAGAACGGCCTCCTCGTACGCCAGCAGGAAGGCTGCCGGATCCACCACGCCGTCGTAGTGGGGCGGCATCTCCGTCTTGAACTTATGCGGCCACCGCACCCGATGCGAGGCGGGGGCGAGGGCCTGGAGCCCCCTGGCGCCGCTGCGTGCACCCGTCGATCCAGTCTGAGAAGCGGCGCCGTCCATGGGAGCCAGTCGGAGGGGCGAGGCCATCGGAGGAGCGGAGCTTCGGCACACCCCCTACCTGGCGCGCCAATTGTCGGATTGCGGGTTCCGGCAGACCCTTGAGGTTCGAACGCTGGGGGTGCGCACGAAGATCTCCCTCACTCCCTAGCTCGCTCTCGCCACGATCTCAAGGCCTAACTCGACGAACTCAACGAACAAGAGACACGAGGGTTTATACTGGTTCGGGCCACCGTTGTGGTGTAATACCCTACTCCAGTGTGGTGAGGTGGATTGCCTTGTAGGCTGGGGATGAACAAGTACAAGGGAAGAACAGCCTCCTGAGGAGAGGTGTTCTTGAGCTCGGTGAGCTTGTGCGTGTGAGGGTGGAATGGATCTGATCCAAAGTTCGTCCCCCCGGTCAGTTGCCCCTTCTGCGGTGGTGGCTAGTCCTATTTATAGGGGACCGGGTCCTCTTCCCAAATATTAGGCGGGAAGGGATCCCACAACGGCCGGATTTGAAGGGAGACAACTAGTACGAGCTATCCTGACAAAAGTAATCTTCGCCTGCCAAAGGCTCTGGTAGTGACGATGTCGTGGGCTCTGTGGTGACCTCCGTCCTGCCGTCCTGCTGGTCTTGGTCTCATTGCACCGATATGGAAACCTTTGCCTGATGCCTCGGGACTCTTCGCCTGCGCTCGCTCCCTTAGCACCAAAGAGGAAACTGGTACACTGCGCCCGCTGGCGCCCGCCTGGTGCCCGCCTGGCCTTGGTCGTCATGGCTCACGTCACGCGGACCTCGCGAGGTGCTCCTTGCCTTGATATCTCTGCTCCTCGCAAGCCAGCCTAGTGAGGCTGCCCCTGAGGAGGTCTTGTGTCGTCCACCTCACGAGGCTTGGCCCCTCGCAAGGGTCTTGAGTGTTCGCTAATGAGGATGGGCCGTACCAGGCCGCTAGGCGAGCCACGCCCTGGGCCGCAGGCAGACAAGTCTGGGGACCCCCGTTCCCAGGACGCCGACATAGGTGTGTCAAGCAAGGATACTTGTGACAAACTAAAAAGCAAAACAAGCAAAGACTCATATAATACAAGACGCTCCAAGCAAAACTCATGATATGTGACGAATAAAAATATAGTTCCAAGTAAAATACCGATGGTCGTTAGAAGAAAGAGGGGATGCCACTCGGGGCATCCCCAAGCTTAGTTGCTTGTTTCTACTTGAATATTACCTTGGGGTGCCGTGGGCATCCCCAAGCTTAGGCTCTTATTACTCCTTATTCCTTCATCCATCGTGATCTCACCCAAAACATGAAAATTCAATAACACAAAACTTAACAAAAACTTTTGTGAGATCCGTTAGTAAAACGAAGCAAATCACCACTCTAAGTGCTCTTACAAACCCATTCATATTTTATTATTGCATTATATCTACCGTATTCCAACTTTGCTATGGCTTGTATCCCCCGATACAACCCATAGATTCATCAAAATAAGCACACAATGCAACGAAAACAGAATCTGTCAAAAACAGAATAGTCTGTAGCAATCTGAATCCTTCGTATACTTCTGTAACTCCACAAATTCTAAAAAAAATTAGACAACGTAGGAAATTTGTATATCAATCTTTTGTAAAAAATTCAGAATTTTTTGTCGCTTCTGTGATTTTTCAAAATTGTTTTACTGGACGCAAAAGTTTCTGTTTTTCAACAAGATCAAATCAACTATCACCCAACATGATCCCAAAGGCTTTGTTTGGCCCTAACACTAATTAAAACATAAAAACACAATCATAACAGAGGCATAATTGTGCAAACATGCAAGAAAATAAAGAAAAAGGCAAAAATAAATTTTATTCATTGGATTGCCTCCCAACAAACGCTATCGTTTTACGCCCCTGGCTAGGCATAAAGCATAGATTCAAGTATTATCATCTTTAGTTCTAGATCCATAAGATGTCGTCATGATTGCTTCATATGGTGGCTTAATTCTCATTCTAGGGAAGTGTTCCATTCCCTTTCTTAGTGGAAATTGAAATTTAATATTGCCTTCTTTCATACCAATCACGACACCAATAGTACGTAAAAACGGTCTACCGAGTATAATAGGACAAGACGGATTGCAATCAATATCAAGAACAATAAAATCTATGGGCACATAATTCCTATTTGCAAGAATAAGAACATCATAAATTCTTCCCATAGGCCTTTTAATAGTAGAATCCGCCAAGTGCAAATTTAAAGAACACTCTTCAATATTGGTAAGACCAAGCACATCACATAAAGATTTTGGAATTGTGGAAACACTAGCACCCAAGTCACATAAAGCAAAAGACTCATAATTTTAAATCTGAACTTTAATGGTAGGTTCCCATTCATCTTGTAATTTTATAGGAATCGAGATCTCTAATTCCAATTTTTCTTCCAAAGCTTTCATCATAGCATCAACAATATGTTTAGTAAAAGCTTTACTTTGTTCATAAACATGGGGTGAATTTATCATGGATTGCAACAAAGAAATACAATCAATCAAAGAGTAATTATCATAATTAAATTCTTTGTAATCCAAAAGAGTGGGCACATCACTAGTTAAAGTTTTGACCTCTCCAAACCCACTTTTATCAATTTTTTGATCAAGATTTTCACCCTCCGAAATATCGGGACGCCTTCTAACTAAACTTGGCTCTTATTCAATCCCTTTATCATCAATTTTAATCTTACTAAACAAGGAATCAATAGAAGAAACAAAAATCAGTTTAAGATCTTCATCATTTTTATGAAAGCAATCACTAGAAAACGCTCTTTCTAAAAGTTCTCTTTTAGCTCTAAGCATAGTTGTTCTTTTCTTACTTTCGTCCATAGAAACATATAAAGCTTTAATTGATTCCTAAACCTTAGGCATAAAAAATTTCAACTTGAGATTTTCTACATCATGAGAAATTCTATCAATGCATCTAGACATGCCATCAATCTTATTCAACTTTTCTTATATAGTATTATTGAAAACCTTTTGAGCATTGATAAATTCTTTAATATTATTCTCAGGATCATAGGTGTTTCTATTATTATTATAAGAAGGATTACAATAGGAATTACCATAATTATTATAGGAATTTCCAGGAAAAGGGCTAGGATTAAAATTACCTCTGTAAGCATTGTTATTAAAATTGTTTCGCGAGACAAAATTCACATCTACGGAATCACTATTTTGCTCAATCAAAGTTGACAAAGGCACATCATTAAGATCAATAGGAGCATTTTTATTAGCAACCAATTTCATAAGAGCATCAACTTTTTCACTCAAAGAATTTATTTCTTCAATCAAATTAACCTTTTTACTACTGGGCGCTCTTTCGGTATGGCATTGTGAATAATTTGCCATAATATTATCAAGCAATTTAGTAGCTTCACCCAAAGTAATTTCCATAAAAGTACCACCCGTGACGGAATCTAAAAGATTTCCAGAGACAAAATTCAATCTGCATAAAAATTTTGTATGATCATCCAAAGATTTAAACCATGTGGAGGACGATTTCTTAGCATCAATTTCATTCTTTCCCAAGATTGTGCAACATGTTCATGCTCAAGTTGCTTAAAATTCATGATTTGAGTTCTAAGGGAAATAATTTTTGCGGGCGGAAAAAACTTAGTAATGAAAGCATATTTGCATTTATCCCAAGAATCGATACTATTGCGAGGCAAGGAAGAAAACCAAATTTTTGCACGATCTCGCAAAGAAAACGGAAATAATTTCAACTTCACAATATCATTTTCCACATATCTTTTATTTTGCATATCGCATAATTCTACGAATGTGTTAAGATGGGACGCGGCAACCTCATTAGGAGTACCAGAAAACTAATCTTTCATAACAAGATTCAACGAAGCGGCATTAATATCACAAGATTCAGCACTAGTGGCGGGAGGAGCAATCGGACTGCTAATAAAATCATTGTTGTTGGTATTGGAAAAATCACACGACTTGGTGTTCTCTTGAGTCATCGTGACTACGCAAACAAGATTACACACAAAAACAGATCTGGCGAGGAAACGGCGAACGAAAAAGAGGGCGAATAAAACAACAAATTTTTGTGAAGTGGGGAGATGAAAACGAGAGGCAAATGGCAAATAATGTAAATTGCAGGGAGATGAGATTTGTGATTAGGAACCTGATAGATGTTGATGATGTCTCCCCGGCAACGGCACCAGAAATCCAGTCTTGATGGCTCGTATCCGTGTCAGTATTTCCCCGAAGAGGAAGGGATGATGCAGTACAACTTCGGTAGGTATTTCCCTCAGTTATGAAACCAAGGTTATCGAACCAATAGGAGAACCAAGCAACACTATGTAAACAGTACCTCACACAAAGAACAAATACTTGCAATCCGACGCGTAAGAGGGCTTGTCAATCCCTCTCGGGTAAAAGATAGATTGATTTGTATGATTTTGGATAAATAGATATCGCAATAAAACAAAATAAAATAAAGAAAGAAAAAGTGCAGAAAGGTATTTTTGGGTTTTTAGGATAATAGATATGAAATCAAAAGCAAATAAAAATATATCTCAAAGCAAATATGATAAAGAATAGACCCCGGGGCCGTATATTTCACTAGTGGCTTCTCTCGAGAAAATAGCATACGGTGGGTAAACGAATTACTGTTGGGAAGTTGATAGAACTTCCAATAATTATGACGATATCCAGGTAATGATCATTATATAGGCATCATGTCCAAGATTAGTAGACGGACTCCTGCGTGCATCTACTACTATTACTCTACACATCGACCGCTATCCAGCATGCATCTAGTGTATTAAGTTCATGGGAAAACGGAGTAATGCAATAAGAGCGATGACATGATGTAGACAAGATCTATTCATGTAGGAACAGACCCCATCTTGTTATCCTTAATAGCAACGATCAATATGTGTCTTGCTGCCCCTTCCGTCACTGGGAAAGAACACCGCATGACCAAACCTATCACAAGGCACCTCTTCCCATGGCAAGAAAAATCATCTACTCGGCCTAACTAAACCAAAGATTCAAAGAAGAAATGTGAGGCTATAAGTAATCATGCATATAAGAGATCAAAGAAACTCAAATAAATTTCATGGATAAATAGATCTGATCATAAACTCAAAGTTCATCGGATCCCAACAAACACACCGCAAAAAGAGTTACATCAAATAGATCTCCAAGAGACCATTGTATTGAGAATCAAAAGAGAGAGAGGAAGCCATCTAGCTACTAACTACAGACCCGTAGGTGTACAATGAACTACTCACGCATCATCGGAGAGGCACCAATGAGGATGATGAACCCCTCCGTGATGGTGTCTAGATTGGATCTGGTGGTTCTGGAACTTGCGGCGGCTGGAATTGTGTTTCGTCGACTCCCCTAGGGTTTTTGGATTTTCAGGGTATTTGTAGAGCAAAGAGGCAGTGCGGGAGGCGGCCAAGGTGGGCACAACCCACCAGGGCGCGCCTGGGCTCCCAGGCGCGCCCAGGTGGGTTGTGCTCCCCTCTGAGCTCCCCTCTGGTACTTCTTTGGCCCAACAGGTGTCTTCTGGTTCAGAAAAAATCTCCAAAAAAATTTGTTGTGTTTGGACTCCGTTTGGTATTGATTTTCTGCGAAGTAAAAAACAAGCAAAAAAACAACAACTGGCACTGGGCACTATGTCAATAGGTTAGTCCCAAAAAATGATATAAAGTTGCTATAAAATGATTGTAAAACATCCAAGAATGATAATATAACATCATGGAACAAGCAAAAATTATAGATACGTTGGAGGCGTATCACTATCCAAGTCATCGGATTTATTTCTAGGGTGGTACACCGTTATGGTGTCCCCCACAGTTTGATCACGGACAATGTAACAAACTTCACAGCCAAAGAGGTCAAGGCATGGTGCAAGAAAATGGGCATTAAGCTCGATTATGCGTCCGTCTACCACCCACAGTCCAATGGGCAAGTGGAACGGGCCAATGGACTAATCCTTAGTGGCATCAAGCCAAGGCTCGCATGCTCCCTTAAAAAAGCTGACTGCAAATGGGTCGAGGAACTTGATTCCGTACTATGGGGCTTGCGTACTACGCCCAATATATCCACTAGTTACACGCCATTTTTATGGTGTATGGCGTTGAGGCAGTCCTCCCCTGCGACATTATGCACGACGCACCTCGGGTGCGTATGTATGAAGAGCTCGAAGCCAAGCTCGATTGGAAAGATGCCCTACATGATCTCGAAGAAGAGGGCAACATCGCACTGGCAAGGTCCACCATATATCAATAGCAGGCCCGGCGCTACCACGGCAGAGAGGTCCGTGCAAAAGACTTCAACGTCGGGGATCTCGCCATGAGATTACACCCCGGAAAGCAGAAGCATAAACTATCCCCTAGATGGGACGGGCCGTTTGTCATCGATCAAGTGCTAATTGGAGGAGCCTATCGAATTCGAGACCCAGAGGATGACCGTCTAGAGCCTAATCCCTCAAACGCGGCATTACTTTGACGCTTCTACGGCTGACACCCCGCACACTCACACTGTACATAACTACATGCCTTTTCTTTATTTTTCTTTTCTTTTGTTTTTACACCTCGAAACATTTTTAAATGATCTCGGGGATTAATAAAGCATGTTCTTTTTAAAACACGTGTTGCTCCACCTCTTATGCATTGTCTTTCGAGCCACGATATGCACCGATTTGATATAAGATTTGGCCAAGCTGGGTTGCCCGGCTCCTGTGATTGCCCCTTATGTTCCCGATCTTTTCATCTAGGGGGCAAAGGGAGCACCGCTGTGATTGTCACTCTCGGGTAAGCCGATGTAGTACCTCAGACGGACAAAGCCAAAAGCTAGCGTTCTTACAATACAAATCGGTTGGCCATGACATAGGGATAACGTGGAAGAGGTCTTTTTAAACCTCAACCAGGGGCTTTGACCCTGCGGTCACCCGCCTTCAGGCTTATGTGTTTAACACAGCCACCCGAGGAAAGGAAATGTTGGAAGAACTATTTTCCACGGAAGATGTTTATTACGTTAAATAGTAATATAACATAATTTTCCATCACCCTCTTGTCCTTCGAGCCTCATAGCCCTATTGTCTTGTCACCTGAAGCACCTGGTCTGATGACTTCGGCTAGTAGTACGGGACACTCCTCGGCCATTGGCCAAGGAGGTGGAAGCCGACGGCTGGTTGACAGAGTTTGGATTTACGGACTGAGAAATGACATAAAGTACTTTGATACATAAAGTCATACAAAAAACAAATTATGCACGGTCTAGCCCATCTATTAAGGTGTCCAACACACAATCTTTCTGTGAGAATCGCATCGTAGGCATTACACTTTCATACGCATTGCTGGTTGGGATTTCTTCCCGTTCAGGCCCCATGGGTCCTACCTCGGCCAACTTCGTTGTCCTTAAGCTAGTGTAATGGGTTTTCACCATAGCCCAGGCATCCCTTACACCTTCTCGGCAGGCGGATACTTTCCAAGCCTAGAGTCGGCATCGAGCTCTTCTCAACTGTTCGGCCAGAACCGCCATGTCTTCAGGGATCTGCTCCACCTCGGGCCATAAAGCCTGGTAAACATCTTTCATCGATTTTCGTGCACTTTCATGCACCACAGATAGATGATTCGCCATCTTCTTGGGCATTGGACCTCAGGCTTCAGGCGGAAAATCTGTCAAAGAAGCTATCACATTGGCGATGTTAGTCTAGTCATCCCCTAGGCTATGGTACATGAAAGACACATTCTTTGGAAAAAGTGTCTTACCAAAAATCATGTCATCAGCTTGCCGATTCTTTGATTCTGCAGCAGCAAGCCTAGCTTTCAAGCTCTCAACTCCTGGCATGTTGGGCATTTTTAGCCCTAAAGCGCATTAACGCTATCCACTCTTTGACTAGCCACGTGGTCGCTCGCTTGGCGTTGCGACTCCGCGTACAGCAAATCTTCGCGGGCCTACTTCCGGTCTCTTTCAAGATGACCTAGGGCTTCTGCTGCTACAAGGGATGTTGGCATTAAGGCTATCGCATTCCCTTCATAGCATACATAATGGTTGGCATGATCACTTACCTTGCGCCTCTCTCGTAAATTTCTTCACCTGCTCCACCTCGGTTAGAGCGGTGTCCAGCTTCCCCTTGGTCTCGGTCAGTGCCTTGATCAGCTGATCGCTCTTACATCAAGCCTCCTGTAAGGGGGCATCAGCTGTCAATTGTTTTTCAAGCCTTGGCACGGTCCTGGTGACCCATCCCAAGCCTTAGGGGCTACTACCGTCATGGCTAGTCCTATTTGTCCTCAAACAAATACACGAAATTCCGAAGTCCCAAGAATTCGGATAAAATCTTACCCGCGGGCCCCATGACAAGACGTCCAGCTATTGATCGAAGGCACATCGAGCTGCCTAAAGATAAGCATCCACCGTGCTTAGAGCAGTGAACTCCTGATCCGAGAAGGCCAGATTCCTTAGGGAAGCTTTCCGTCGGCGGTAATTCGCTGCACATTGGATCTCAGAAGGGCTAGCTGAGCTGGTCACCGAGTCCTCGGGTCGAGGGGCTTCGGATGTAATCCCAGCGGGAGCATGAGTTTCTGCCTCCCTAGGCGAGGCCCCGGCTCCCGCGACTCTCGCACTCATTGCGGAGGGTTGTCTACAAAATAATTAGGTAAGTTAAATACCCGACATGTCATAGCCTTGGCAATAATAAAAAATTACCTCGTAATCAAAGGGGCACTATCGCCCACCCCTGTGGCCTCGGCTTGAGCTTGTTGGACCTCTTGGGGGACCCTTTCCTGTGGAGCCATTTCTCTACGTGGGCGCTTGGAGCGCCATCGCTTTGGAGGAGAAGTCAGACGGATAGGGGCTGGAGGATGAGGTGCTCTCTTTCGAGTTGAGGAAGGGAGTGTTACTGATGAAGCCGGCCTCATCCCTGGCGCGTCAGGGGTAACGGTGACCCTTGAGACATTAAGGCTCTCTAGGAAAACCCTCCTCCCTTCATAAATAAGGGCTAGGCCTTCGTCCTCATTGAATAAGGGGTCCTCTGTTGGGCAGTGCAGTTCTAGCTCATGAGTCGGGCTGCTTATGCCCTCAAACCAACGCCTTCATCTCTGTTTAAAGTACATGGAGGGTTAGGCGTTAAGACAAACTTAAGGAAGGAGGGGAGATCAAAAAGCAAACTTACTATTCCAGCAGGATTATAATAAGACAACCCGTTGCAGAACTGTCGTTGGGTGAAGTCTTCTGCTGTCCCTTGGTAGATTCCGTCCAGAGTTGTCCCGAAAGCTGCTTGGTCATAGAAGCTCTCCCGAATGGTTCGTGAAGAATCATTGGTCCCATTTGTACTCACACAATAAGTGAGGGCGATGCCGAAGTGGTTGGACTCTTCGGTCTATCTGTAACACCCCGGATGGAACTTTCCATATTTGTAACTCCAACTCCTGCCATTTTCGGCTATGTGTTATGATATTCCCTTCATGGTCGGGTTTTGTTTTTCGTTTTGCATTTTGTTCATGTCATGCATCTCATATCATGTCATCATGTGCATCTCATTTGCATACGTGTTCGTCTCAGGCATCCGAGCATTTTCCCCGTTGTCCGTTTTGCAATCCGGCACTCCCACATGCACCGGCGCACCCCTCTTGTTTCTTTTTGTGAGCGGGTGTTAAACATTCTCGGAATGGACCGAAGTTTGTCAAGTGGCCTTGGTATACCACCGGTAGACCACCTGTCAAGTTTCGTTCCATTTGGAGGTCGTTTGATACTCCAACAGTTAACCGGGTAACCGCAAAAGCCTTTTGTGTGTTGCAGCAAAAAACCCCTCCAAACAGCCCAATAACCCATCTAAGTCCCCTCCATGCTCTCGGTCGTTCGATCACGATCGTGTGGGCGAAAACCGTGCTCCATTTGGACTCTCCTAGCTCCCTCTACCTATAAATATACCCTCCCCGTCCAAAATCCCGAATGAAACCCTAGCCCGCTCCCTCTCCGCCGCCGGACACGTCCGGTCCGGATGGACGCATCGCCGCCGCCGCCCCGGGCCAATCGGGAGCCGGCACGTGGCCTCCGCGCCGCCCGTACGCCGCCTGCCCGCCGGGGCCCGGATCGGGCCCTCCCGGCCCGCGCGCGCCTCTCCCCGCCGCCTGGATCCCGCCCCGCCGCCTCGTCCTCCCGCCGCCGCCGCCGCCGTCCTCGCCGCCCGCCGTCCTCGCCCGTGCCCGCGCCTTGACGCTGTCCCCGCCGCCTCGCGCCGGCGCCCGTCCCCGCCGGCCTCGTCGGATCCGGTCCCCTCCAACTCCGGCGACCTCCGCCCTCTCCGCCGTCTTCCTCTCCACCCCGGCGAACCTCGGATTGCGTGCCACAGATCCGATCTGGAGAGGTTGACTCCCCCCCCCCCAAAATTCTCGTCCCGAAGTATTTTCACATTATATGCTCATGTTC
This sequence comes from Triticum aestivum, assembly GCF_018294505.1. NCBI lineage: Eukaryota > Viridiplantae > Streptophyta > Magnoliopsida > Poales > Poaceae > Triticum > Triticum aestivum. The sequence continues at coordinate 365,050,108 of NC_057814.1, read as the reverse complement.
ATCGCATCATATCTCATTGCATACTGCTCCGTTTTGCGTGCATGATATAGTGAAATGTTCGTCTCGAGATTCTCTTCATTTTGCTCTATTGTGCCATGCTCGTTTGAGTTCATCTTGATGTCCAAATCTCTGGTGCAAGAGTGCTATATGATGTTTACTGCTGTTACTTATCAGAACTTGATGTTTTGTTATTTTTGTTGCATTTGATGTGTGCATCTTATGGGCATGAGCTCTACAGGTGTTTTGATCTATGCCATGCTATCTTTACATAGGTGTATGCCATGTATTTTTGTGATCTATGTGTTGACTAGCACAAGCATGCAAACTAGGCTTCGTGATGTTTCTGTTTTCAGGGACTTGGGATTTTCACCGTCTTTTACTGCTGTTATTTTGTTGCCATGTATCCATGTGTCTACAGTGAGATCCATGCTTATTTTGAGTATGTTCAGTAAGGATGTTTTGTAGATATAGTTGTGCTCTATCTATCCATGCCCCTGTTTGCAATTATGGAGTGCCCTAGCATGTTTTAATCTTGCTCTACTTTTGCTATAAAATATTCCTGGCAGATTGTTAACATGATATTCAATTTTGCCAAGGTTGTTGTAGTTGATCCATTCACGCTATGAACTTGCTCTGGCCATGGTTAGCTTCATAAACATGCCATATTGCTGTAGGTATGCTTGTTTTGTCATGCATTGATTTGATATGAGTGAATCAAGCTAACCAAGATGCCTTCATATTCTGTTAATGCCATGTTCTGTTTTCTGCTAAGTCTGAAACCTGTTAACGAAACTTGCTATGTTTACATGGGTGCCATCATATCTTCTGCCCCTTTTTGGCTCATGGTCAGTAAGGGACATTTGTTCTATGCATTTAGTAGGTTCATGCCATGCCTTGTTTGGCTATGTTAAGTTCCTGTAGCATGTGTTTTTCTTGCTCTAAACATTGCTACCTGATGCTGTTTCAGCCATGTTCCGTACTTTCACCAAGTCTGTGAACCTGTTATCTTTTGTACTTTTGCCATGCTTGTTTGAACCTGTTATTGTGTGATCTAGCCATAGCTCAGTGTTCATCTTTTGTCAAGCATCTCTTGTAGATTACTGCCATATGCTTCGTTGCTATGTTGGGGTGCTGTAGCATAGTTACTTGATGTATTCTAAGTGCTATCATGCTGTTAATCACAGAATCGTGTCATTCTTGTTTTGCTTGCCATTTGTAAACCGTGCATCCGTTTCCGGTGATCTTTATATCGATTTCGACCGAAATCATCTCATATTTCCAGTGGCATACTTGGTTTGCCAAGTTACTGCCTTGTTCATTCTTTTTCTTCCGGAGCACGCATATGCATCGCATATCACATCTCGCATATCATGCATGTATTGCATCATGTTGCTTGTGCATTTCCCGTGATTGATTGTGGTTCCATTGCTTGTGTTCTTGCTGCGGGTAGAGCCGGGAGATGAGTTCGTGAACGAGGAACCTGTTGAGTACGCTTACGAGGATCAAGCTTTCGACAACTCTGAGAACCTTGCAGGCAAGATGACCATACCCTCGAAATCACTTCTATCTTTGCTTTGCTAGTTATTCGTTCTATTGCTATGTTGCGCTACCTACCACTTGCTATATCATGCCTCCCATATGGCCATGTCAAGCCTCTAACCATCCTTTCCTAGCAAACCGTTGTTTGGCTAAGTTACCGCTTTTGCTCAGCCCTTCTTATAGCGTTGATAGTTGCAGGTGAAGTTGAAGTTGGTTCCATGTTGGAACATGGATTTTTGGGATATCACAATATCTCTTATTTAATTAATGCATCTATATATTTGGTAAAGGGTGGAAGGCTCGGCCTTATGCCTGGTGTTTTGTTCCACTCTTGCCGCCCTAGTTTCCGTCATACCGGTATTATGTTCCTTGAGTTTGCGTTCCTTACGCGGTTGGTGATTTATGGGACCCCCTTGACAGTTCGCCTTGAATAAAACTCCTCCAGCAAGGCCCAACCTTGGTTTTACCATTTGCCACCTAAGCCTTTTTCCCTTGGGTTTTCGCGAGCCCGAGGGTCATCTTTATTTTAACCCCCGGGCCAGTGCTCCTCCGAGTGTTGGTCCAAACTTGAGCACCGTGCGGGACCGTCCCTTGGCAACTTGGGTTACGTTGGTACCTGTACGCTTAGCTTATCTGGTGTGCCCTGAGAACGAGATATGTGCAGCTCCTATCGGGATTTGTCGGCACAGCGGGTGGTCTTGCTGGTCTTATTTTACCATTGTCGAAATGTCTTGTAAACCGGGATTCCGAGACTGATCGGGTCTTCCTGGGAGAAGGTTTATCCTTCGTTGACCGTGAGAGCTTATGATGGGCTAAGTTGGGACACCCCTGCAGGGTATTATCTTTCGAAAGCTGTGCCCGCGGTTATGAGGCAGATGGGAATTTGTTAATGTCCGGTTGTAGAGAACTTGACACTTGACTTAATTAAAATACATCAACCGTGTGTGTAGCCGTGATGGTCTCTTCTCGGCGTAGTCCGGGAAGTGAACACGGTTTGAGTTATGCATGAACGTAAGTAGTTTCGGGATAACTTCTTGATCATTTCTAGCTTCGCGACCGTTGCGCTGCTTCTCTTCTCGCTCTCTTTTGCGCATGTTAGCCACCATATATGCTTAGTGCCTGCTGCAGCTCCACCTCATTACACCATCCTTTCCTATAAGCTTAAATAGTCTTGATCTCGCGGGTGTGAGATTGCTGAGTCCTCGTGACTCACAGATTCTACCAACACAGTTGCAGGTGCCGACGAGACCAGTGCAGATGACGCAACCGAGCTCAAGTGGGAGTTCGACGATGAACGTGGTCGTTACTATGTTTCGTTTCCTGATGATCAGTAGGGGAGCCCAGTTGGGACGATCGGGGATCTAGCATTTGGGGTTATCTTATTTTCATTTGGATTTGACCGTAGTCGGTCTATGTGTGGATTTTGGATGATGTATGAATTAATTTATGTATTGTGTGAAGTGGCAATTGTAAGCCAACTCTCGTTATCCCATTCTTGTTCATTACATGGGATTGTGTGAAGATGACCCTTCTTGCGACAATACCTACAATGCGGTTATGCCTCTAAGTCGTGCCTCGACACGTGGGAGATATAGCCGCATCGTGGGCGTTACACTATCGTCGTGGCCATTACATCATTAATGGTCAGGCCGGTGCGCATTAGTTCCGTCACTCGAGCCGCTAGTTCTATTACTTCGGCACTCTCTTCTGAAGACGGGCTCTTGGGCCTCCAGCTGTATTGCCTCTTTGGGGGTTCCATAAAGAACAAGGGGAGTCCTGGCCGAAATGACTCCTAGAGGAGGACGTCGTCTATATAGAACACTCGGTCGGCCAGACGTCGGTATCTTCACGAGGTGAGCTGGGTGGGTAGTCCGTCCCTTCGCTGCGATAGACTTCGGCTGCCCCGACCTCATATAACTTTTCGGCTGGAGAGCAGGGCATTATGCAGAAGTATCTCCGCCGCGGCTCGAAGTGCACCTCGCACCCGAGGTACATCTCGCATAGAGGAACATACCCCACGATATGAAGGATAACATTGGGGTGAGATGGTGGAGTTGCAGCCCGTAAATCTCTAGCAGACCTCGGAGGAAGGGATGAATAGGAAATCCTAATCCACGCAACAGAAAAGAGGTGAAACATACCCTCTCGCCCTCTTGGGGGGATGGGTGATTCTCTGCGTGCACCTGGCCTTTCATGGATGTCAATCCTGCGCGGGTCGCGGTCAGATCTGAATCCAGCAAATAACCCTGCTTAGCTAAACGCTCCACATGAAGGCGCGAGACTGCGCAGCTGCCCCAATCGCCTCTGACAGAGCCATGAGGGTGCCTGGAGGAGCCTGCATCGCTCATCATGAGAAGCTCTAGAGGATGGACTCGGGAGTAGGGGACGCTTGTGCGTTTGGTTTGGCAAGGAGGGATTGGGTCGATGCGGTAAATCAATACGAGCAGCTCATGGATATAAAGGGGATGAAACCGATGCTTCGATGTTTTTTCCATAAAGTAGTTTGCTTCCCCGTAAAGGTGCGGTCACCATGGTTAGGGACTGGGGATGCAAGCGGTAGGTCCGGGTCCACCTGGCAGGACCGTTGGTATTCGAAGACTCCTTAGAGGGGAACTCGCCTATCGAGCCGATTACTCCGGATCCGAGGTCCCATAAGAATTGTCCTGGATAAGGGGGTACTAACCCAGCCGGCCCATTCTCCTCGGGTTGGGCCAGCAAGCCTTCATTCGTGATCAAGATGGACTCCAGAAGCCATACACAGGGGGCGTGATCAAGACTGCCTCCCCCCAAAGGCTTGACGTATACTCCAAGATCTTTGCCACCGCCTAGCTCCTCGTTACCGACCTTGTAACCCTTGATGCCCTCCCTGGCGTGTATATAAGCCATAGGGTTTAGCCTGTAGAGGGGACATCATCGCAAAATCATTCACCTAGCCCTAGAGTTAGACCACACATTACGATCTCGAGGTCGATCAACTCTGTACTTGATACATCTCCATCAATACAAACAAGAGCAAGACATAGGGTTGTACCTCCATTAAGAGGGCCCGAACCTGGGTAAACATTGTCTCCTTCGTTCCTGTTACCCTCGATCCGAGATCCACAGCTCGGGCCCCTACCCCGAGGTCTGCCGGTTTTGACATCGACACCATGTGTCCTCGAGAACGTTTTGCTCACTATAAGAAGTACTTCGGCTTGTCCTTTGCTATAAAAAGGATTGGGACACCTTGCTGCACTCTTGTTACTAGTGTTACTTGTTTCTTGTTACGAATTATCTTGCTACCAAACTACTTGTTACCACTCATTTCAGTACTTGCAGAGAATACCTTGTTGAAAACCGGTTATCATTTCCTTCAGCTCCTCTTTGGGTTCGACACTCTTACTTATTGAAAAGACTACGATTAATCCCCTATATGTGTGGGTCATCTGGCATCAAAGGTATGATGTTTGACAGATGTAACACCAAAGATAGGGACGCATTCCGGACGCTCCAGATTCGATAGTAGGCTCTGGGATGCCCAGATTTCGGGGCCGGCTATGGAGTTATCTCCGGCAGACATCAGACGGTTCTAGTGTCAGCTACAGGTGGCTCCAGAGGTAAGTCCGGAGTCCGAGCAGAGGGTTGTTCCGAAAACTCTGGAAGGAATTGTTGACATGTGCAAATATATCCCAATATTGTTATTTTAAAGTGATTTCTTTGGCTATAAGAATGACATATGATATATGATGCAGGAAGTGTATATTTAGGATATTTGAAGGAAAAAATGTGCCAACCAAGATTTCATCGAAATACCCTTAGTGCGACTTTCTTATAATACATCTGTTTCTAAATATAAAACGTTTTGGCAGTTTAGATTGAATTGCCAAAATGTCTTATATTTAGGAACAAAGGGAGTACTTAATAAAAGTAAGAGAAAATATATGTGAAAATGCGTATACGCCTTCTTCTCTCTTTGTTAATTGGGTGGTCGATATCCATGGTTGCTATCAACCATTGGACTAACACATCTTATATACAACAGACAAGGTTAGTCAACAATATAAAAAATTGTATTGACATATACAACAGAACCTACTTAGGGATAGAATTGCACTTTCACACGCGAGGGTGCTGGACATGGCCTTGCCTGCGTTGTGTTGTCCGCGGTGAGCCGTCTGCTGTGAGTTGGGGTCCTCCATTCGAGTCATCTACTGACAACGCCCGGGATGGTTGATCCCTCGCCAAGCTAAATGTTGCGGGCGAAGGTCAACAAGGAGGGGTGAGTCTGCTGCAATTGTACGCGGGAGAGACGAATGATGCAGAGAGGAAGGAAAAAGCGGATGCGAGGCGGAGGATCAACGACTTTATGTGTCTGCATCTTACGGTCCGCGAGCGACCGATCTTGTGTTTGGATCGATCGACCGACATAGGGTCCGAAGGGCATCTCCAAGGCGGACCCGTAAACCTCCCGCAACCGTCCGGACCGCGTTGTCCATACCGCCGAAGCCATCCAACGTGGACCTGTATCGGTCCATGGGGCGGCCCGGACGTGATTTCTCCCGCAAAACAGAGACAAAAGTGTGTGGGGGAGGGGCTTTGCGGGAGAGCGAACAAACGGAACTTACGAATCCGACACCCCCAGCCCCACCCAAAACCCGTCACTAGCCCTGCGACTCCATCCTCTCCATTTTTTGTCCTTCCTTCTTTCTCTCTTGCCGTCGTCACCGCTCCACCACCCCGGCCACCACGCCACACCCCTACCGAAAATCTACGTCTCCGTCACTTCCGGTGATCCAGCAGGGCTCCCTGCCGCTTCTCCTCCGTCTCTGTTCAACCCCATGTCCTCCGATTACCCTGCCAGGTACCGTCCTCTATCGTGCTCGGCAACTGTTCGATGAATCATCGGAGCTGAAAACAGTTGTCCCTTATTTGTAGCGGTATGTTGAGTCGTCCGACGGCTCATCGGACAAGGAGTACTCCGATGAGACGGCGATGATGCAGGCGGTCCGTGAAGACGCAGAGCGTGCGGAGGAGCATGTTCTCAATTTCAAGAGCTCGATCAAGGGTCATAGAGTGCTCAACTGCAATAGGGCGCACGGGCATTTGACACTGATGGCCGACTACTTTGCCCCCGATGCACTATTCGCTGACCATTTTCGCGGCGTTTTCTAATGTGCAAGATTGTCTTCGACCGTTTGTACCATGGGCGGTCCTATGATGACTACTTCATCCTGAAGAAGGACGTCGTGGGAATGATTGGATTCTCTGGTAACTAGAAGTCCACGGGCCCACTCCGGATGCTTTTATATGGCACGGCCACTGATTCTGGGACGAGTACTTACGGACGTTCGAGAGCACATGCGGAGATGCCATGATCAGGTTTGCAATTGCCGTGGTCGAGGTGTTCGGACCTCATTACCTGAGAGAACCAATTGTGGCAGACACCGAGAGGCTCCTGACAATCTTAGAAGCAAGAGAGTGGCCAGGTTTGCTTGGATCTCTTTACTGCATGTATTGGAAATGGAAGAACTGCTCGAAGGCTTTAGAAGGGCAATATCAAGGTCATGTTAAGAAGCCCACCATCATTCTTGAATCAGTTGCATCACATGATATTTGGATTTGGCACGCTTTCTTTGGCATATGCATGGGTCTCACAATGACATCAATGTGCTGCAACGATCATCGTTGTTTACGAGGCTGAGTGAAGGAAAAGCTCATCCTTGCCACTATACTGTCAATGGACATGAGTACAAGATGGGCTACTATCTGGTTGACGGTATCTATTCTCCATGGGCTACCTTTATCAGCACCATCTCAAACCCAGTTGGCCAGAAAAAGGCTCACTTTGCCCAAAATCAAGAAGCAACAAGAAAGGATGTCGAGAGGGCATTTGGAGTTCTTCAGACCCGTTTTGCAGTTGTTCGTGGACCTGCAAAACAATGGATCCGGAGACCTTGTGGGAGGTATGACATGTTATGTGATTATGCACAACATGATCGTCGAGGATGAGGATGACGATGTTGCCGCAACTTTGGAATTTGAGAACATGGGTGTTCCTATCCAATTTTCGGACCAGAATCCACATTTGAGGAGTTTATTCAAATGCATCAACAAATTCGATATCGACCAACTCACGAGCAGTTGAAGGAAGATCTGATTGAGCATCTCTGAGCGGTGAAAGAGGACAACAATGTTGGGATGTAATATTTGAACTTTTTTTAAATTTAAACTTGTGTTGCATGCGGCTATTTGAACGTCTGTATCCTTTGCATGTGGCTACTTGATCGTGCGGACATTAGAAAAAAATACTTGATCGTGCGGACTAAAAAAAACTAAAAGACCGGATGTATGCTGCTATGGTTGGATGTCATTCTCCCGCATCCTTGTTTATGGATTGGTCCCTCTATTCGTGGATGGGGAAAATTTACGGGTTAGGTTGGAGATGCCCTAATTGGTTTAGCCATCGGCTATGGTTGCGATCGACCAAAAAATTCCGATTTTGAGTTTTAGCTACTGATTATCTCTGTTACATGAAACCCCCCAAAACGGGCGCCGGTCATGTCTGCCCTCCCACCCCAGCTACCGGGAACGTGAGTCGCCGGAAAGCATAGGCGACGGTCCATGCCGAACCCTACCGCCGATCACGTCAACTCACCGTGGACACTGGCCATCCGCGCTGCCGCAGACCAGGGCCGCCCGCGCCGCGCCATTGCGCTCTACCTCTCGTCCTTCCGCTCCGGCGCCGCCCACCGCCCCTGCCCCTTCGCCCTCGCGACCGTCCTCAAGTCCGTCTCCCGCCTCCCCCCCCATACTGTGGCCACGGCTGCCGCTTCCTTCCACGCTCATCTTCTTCGCCTAGGCCTCCTCGCGCACCCGTACCCACACGCCGCGCTTGCCAATCTCTATTCCCGCGACCCCGTCGCTGCGCGCAGCCTGCTCGACGAAACGCCTCCCACGGGAGCACGGGCGCCGCATTCCCTACTCGTTTCCCGGAACTCACTGCTCGCCTCACTTCTCCGCTCCGGGGACCTATCTGCCGCGCGCACTCTGTTCGACCAGATGCCCGTGAGGGACGTTGTGTCCTGGAACTCCATGGTCGCGGGCCTCGCCAAGGCTGGTCGCCTCAGGCAGCGCCATCGAGCTCTTTGACCAGATGCCTGAGCGGAACGCCGCGTCCTGGAATGCCGTCATTTGTGGGCTCATCGCCCATGGCCACCTGACTCGAGCGAGGGAGATGTTCGAGCAGATGCCTGTCATGAGCAACATCTCCTGGATCACGATGATCTCCGGGTATGCCAAGGCTGGCGACGTTCAGGCTGCTGCTGGCCTGTTTGAACGGATGGAGAACAAGAATGATCTTTATGCGTGGAATGCGATGATTACATGCTATGCACAAAATGGCTGTGCGAGGGAGGCGATTGGAGTTTTCAACCGGATGCTCAAGCCTCATGTCTGTGTTCTGCCCAATGAGAAAACTTTCTCATCTGTCATATCCGCTTGCTCCCAGCTAGGGAACTTGAGGTTTGGGCTGTGGGTTCAGAGCTTCATGGGGTCTCTGGGAATTGAACTGGATGATCACTTGCGCACCGCCCTCGTGGATTTGTACACCAAGAGTGGGCGGATTGATAGCGCTTTTGATTTGTTCAAAGGCCTGAGGACAAGAGACGTGGTATCTTACAGTGCGATGATTGTGGGCTGCGGGATGAATGGCAAGTTAAACGAAGCTATAGGTTTATTCAAGGAGATGTCTGACGCAAATATTCGTCCTAATGCAGTGAGCTTTGTGGGATTGTTGTCTGCATACAACCATGCTGGGCTAGTGGAAGAAGCTCGAGCTTGTTTTGCTTTCATGTCAAGCAAATATAAGATTAGACCTTCAATGGAACACTACACCATCATGGTAGATCTCCTTGGGCGTAGCGGGAAGTTGGATGAAGCGTTTCAGCTGATCAGGCAGATGCCGATGCAACCACATGCTAGCGTTTGGGGTGCTTTGCTTCTTTCTTGCAGGTTGCATAACAATGTTAAGCTTGGGGAGGTCGTTGCTTCCAAGTGCTTTGAACAGGCGTCTGGAGAGAGTGGATATTACATACTGTTGGGGAACATATATGCACAAGCAAACAAATGGGACAAGCTTAAGAGGTTAAGGAAGACAATGAAGGAAAGAGGCTTGAGTAAGATGCCTGGGAGTAGTTGGGTGCTGGCTGAATAGATACATTTTACTGATCTTAGTCATTTTGATAAATTTGGTCAGTCGATAACTCAACCTATAACTCCTCAAATTTTAGGGTGATTGTTGGCTCCATTGCTCAGTTATTTACCATCTTTCCTGACTTCTCATGTAGGTTCAGGTAATACTGGATTCAATTGATTATTCTTGCTCTGGATTGGGCAGTTTGATGTGTTTATGTTGGTATCTGAGAAATTCCAATCATTACTAAGGAAGTACATTATGGTCTGTACCCATCACCTTTCACTCAATTCATGTATCTTCTTTAATATCCTTCACAGTTGTACACTAGCTATGTGACTTATGATTTAGATAGTTGAGACTAATGTTTGCGTCTGCATAAATAGCTGTTCATGACGAAGTCCATATTTCTCAAAAGTTGCTTTCTGGTATGTAGAAGAACAACTGTTGTCAAGGTATGGGCACATTGCCCTTCTATCAGAATTTTGTTGTCATGCAACATCTATGTATAAATTGTACGGTTAGGATTACAGGTCACAAGATATTTTCAATAAAAACAAATTAAAGATCACTTGTAAATGGATGAAATGGAATCTTGTGCGAGGCTTTCACCACTACTTAGCCTTCTTATAATGTCATTTACTCTCTCGTCACTCGTCAGGAGTGATTTCTGGAGAAGGTATTTGCATAATGCTGTAAGCTGCAACCATGACAGTGTCCTCTCCACTTATTCGTGCCAAAAGAGGTGCTTACCGGCAACAGCACCTGGCAAGTACATTGTTAGAGCATGTTACTGCTTTGGTCTAATATTTCCATTTCGGTCAAATTGTATACAATTAGTAATCAGCTCAAGGGCACTCACGAAGTGAAAAGCGGGCTGGCATTTTCTTGATCGACTCATGCGCTTTATTTTCAGGCACTGAGTTAAGGTACTCCCTCTGTTTTTGTTTACTCCGCATATTAGGTTTGTATAAAGACAAACTTTAAATGCTTTCAACAAGTTTGTAGAAAAATATATTAACATATACACCACCAAATCAATACCATTGGATTCATCATTGCATATATTTTCACATTATATAAATTTGTTACTGTAAATGTTCATATTGTTTTCTACAAACTTGGTCAAACTTTATAAAGTTTCACTTCAGTCAAAACTAGTATGCGGAGTAAATAAAAATGGAGGGAGTATGATTTTTGTAACTTATAACAGATTCTGAGTTTGTGAATGTGGAAAGCCCCAAGTGTGTACATAGTCTCGCTTAAATCCTTCTGAGTTCCCATGTCAGGACATACTTCCCAAAGACGGTTTTTGTTGTTGCAAAATTGTTTGTCGTAAGTCGAATTGCATATTTGTTTATGAAAATTTATTGCCTAGTAAACTTTTGCAGCTGTGTGTTCTTAGCGTATGGTTAGAAAAAAGGTTCAAAATGCATGCCACCCCTCGGCAAATTGTTCTCGCACTTTGGTTGACGTTACTTTTTAAAAAAAAACTACCAGCAATTGCTGGCCTTTTATATTATGAGGCAGGGAGCAGTATTTACATCACCTTTTGCACGGTCTTAAGGAATAAAGCTCAGAGAAAAGGAAGAGTGATAGGGCCTAGAAAACCCTAAAGAGCGGGGTGACACAATTTCACGTCGGGTCCCCAAAGGGGTGCAGCATGCATCTCGCTCCCGCCAGTCGCCAGGATTCCAGGGCTCGTCTGATGGCTTGAAGGATGGCCGGAGGCGCAGCGATCTTCTTCTGGAACACTCTGTGGTTGCGCTCGAGCCATAGCTCCCATGAGATGAGGATGGTGATAGACCTGATTCCTTTCTAATGCTCAGCTGGTGTGGCATTCAGGATATGGGACCAATACACCTCCGAGCGTTCACCTTCAGGCCAAGTGCTTGGGTCGAGGGCGGAGCAGCCCCACCAGCCTGCTGCCGTGCTCCAGACCTGCCGCGCCTCCGGGCAGGGCCATAGTAGATGAACAGAGGTTTCTAAGTTTCGAACACAGAGCGGGTAGAAATAGTCGTTGGTTGGTCGTTGGGCCACCCTCGTCGCTGCAGTCTGTCCGTGCACCACAGCCTGTCCAGCATCAGCAATCAGGTGAAGAACTTGCAGCGTGGTACTATCTGGCACATCCGGCTTTGACGATAGTATGACCAAAGAACAACACCTTAGAAGATGTTATTTATTTCTGGCCATTTTGTTGGTACAGGGTATTTAGTGTGAGTGAGATATGGTGTTATCTCTGATGGTGATATTTGCTTGGCCTATGAACTATGGTGACATATTCGATCAAATATTGCACTTGTTTGAAAATGTAATGGTTCAGCGCTTGAACTGTTTCGACCCTGTGTACTAATATTTCGAGATTGGACACCTTCGAATGTGCTGAGATTGCAAAGAAAACGAAAGAGCTTTATTGCCTTGGCGCAATAACATCACTGCATGGTTGTCAGTGTTTGTGTGGTACTCCCTCTGTTCTGATATAATCATATAGACATGCATGTTTACAAGATTGAACTTTGACAAACAATTACTCCAACCGTACGTGGAGTCGTGGACAGCGTGCTACAAAGTTGATATCATTATATTTGTATCCAAAAAATAAATAAATTATACTGTTATTTTTTTGTAGAAAGAAAAAACTTTTCATTTGTCTCAGTTTTGTAGTATGTGAACTGACCTACGTACAGGTAGTTAATCCAAGTTGAGATTTTCTCTGTTGACTGAGACGTAGAGAGACTACAATAAGGTCAACTAAGGAAAAAAATCCAACCGGTTTTACAAATTTATATCCATATAATAGTAGTTTTTTTTAACACAGTACTGACGCAAGCGCTCATACACACACGCATACACTCACCCCTATGAACGTACACACACACACCCTATCTTATGAGCATCTTCGAAAGACTGAGTCATTTTCTTTAGGAATAAATGCGAGCATCAGGATTTGAGCCCTGGTGAGCTGGAGATAACACAGTCTCTCTAACCATCCAACCACAGGTTGGTTCGCAGATATACTGGTTTTTGTTAGTAGGATTTTGTTAACAAATTAAGGGTAGAATCTCCAATTATCCTAAGAGCATCTTTAGTCATCATTTAAGCCCCCAAACACCAAGCGGCGCGTTTGTCTGTGCCCTTGAAGCCGCAGCCCCTCCCACGGCGAGTAGAGGCAACGCCCAGCACGAAGCACGGTTGGTTCAGACAGAACCTGCAAGCGGCCCCCGCGGAACCTCGATCTGTGCTCTGAGGCTCTGAGCAGTGCGGACGCTGTCCCTGCTGGCTGCTGCAGCTGTGACTGTTGGGAGGCGGAGGCGGAGTCGTGCGCGCCAGGTGTTCGACGAGGTGCCGCAACCATGTTAACGCCATTGCGCGTGTTGCTGCGGTGCCGTCGGCCGCCGATCCGCGCCGCCGCCACGTTCTTTACCAGCTCGGGAAGCGCACCCCTCGCGCCTCCTCCTGCGCCTGTGGAGACCGCTGATGAGTCGGAGCAGGAGGGGTCGCTGGCGCAACGGGTGGAGCGGGCGGCGTCGGCGTGCGCGGCCATTCGGGGGTGGATGGCCGCCGGCCGCGCTGTGCATCGCGGCCACATCTTCCACGCCATCAACCGCCTCCGACGCCGCCGCCTCCATCGCACCGGACTCCAGGTGCACCCCCTTTTCGTTTGTCTGTCTCGGACTCCTCGAGTCTTCCATTGTTATGCCGCTCGTCGGTGTGAAGATGCACAGAGGATCCGAGGGATTTTCCTTTTTACTAGTACTGTTTTTTAGTCTGTTATAAGGAAGTACAGTAACACTCCATTTCGTTTGTTCCCCTACAGGTCATGGAATGGGTGATCAGAGAGAGACCCTACAAGCTGAGTGAGCTTGATTACTCCTATCTCCTAGAGTTCACAGCTAAAGTTCATGGCATTTCTGAAGCCGAGAGCCTCTTCCTCCGTATACCTCAAGAATTCCGGAATGAGCTGCTCTACAATAACCTTGTAATGGCTTGTTTGGAGCAGGGCTTGATTAAGCTTTCATATGGTTACATGAGGAAGATGAGGGAACTGTCCCTGCCAATTTCGCCGTATGTATACAACCGCTTGATCATCCTCCATTCTTCTGAGGGGCGTAGGAAGACTATCTCCAAAATCCTCGCTCAGATGAAAGCCAGTAGAGTGACCCCCCACACCTCAACCTACAACATCTTGCTGAAAATACAGGCCAATGAGCACAATATTGATGGGGTGGCGAGGGTGTTCAGTGATATGAAAAGAGCAAAGATTGAGCCAAATGAGATCACTTATGGCATTCTAGCAATTTCACATGCTGTAGCAAGGCTATATACTGTTTCCCAGACATACATAGAAGCCATCAAGAATTCTATGACAGGTACTAACTGGTCTACACAGGAAATTCTTCTTATCTTGTATGGGTACCTTGGAAAGGAACATGAGCTAAAGATGACGTGGAAGCTCATGCAATGCCTTCCTCATATTCGATCCAAAAGCTTTACACTAGCAATTGAAGCATTTGGAAAGGTTAGCTGTGTTGAGCAGGCAGAAGAGATTTGGCGAGAGATCAAATCAACAAGGAAGCTAAAGCTTACAGAACAGTTCAATTCCATGTTATCAGTTTACTGCAGGCATGGCCTTGTGGATAAAGCAGCGGCCGTGTTCAAAGAAATGAGAGCAAGTGGTTGTCAACCAAATGCTATTACGTATCGTCACTTGGCATTGGGTTGCTTGAAAGCAGGTCTTGTGAAACAAGCTGTGAACACAATGGATATGGGAAAAAAGGAAGTTGTCACAAGGAAGGTGAAAAGTTCAACACCATGGTTGGAGACCACTCATTTATTGCTTGAAAATTTTGCAGAGATTGGTGACTTGGAAAATGCGAAGAAAGTTTTTGCAGAACTGAATGAATCAAAGTACTGTAGAAATTCCTTTGTGTATAATACCCTTCTAAAAGCTTATGTTAAAGCAAAAGTTTATGAGCCAGATTTTGTAAAGACGATGATTTTGAGAGATGCAATGCCTGACGCCGAGACACACAGCCTTCTGAGACTGATTGAACAGTACAAGACATGATACTGTCCATACAGTAACCAACTGCTGGGGCTTTGAAGGATTAGGATGAAAAGGAAACATCAGTGCTAAGTTGAGCCATTTCTTCTGCACACGATGCATTCAATCGTCATTTGACTGTGGAAGTGGTACATGAACATGTGCACAATCCAATTGATGAATGCACCTTCTTTGGTATCCAAGCAGGTTGTCCAAAACTTGCATGGCCAAAATATCGAAACTGGTGTTTCCTTGGTGTATGAGTTGCATAAAACAATCAGCTAGGTCAACGAGTCTTCGATAGAATGTAAAGTTTTTTTTTATTGCCATTTTGATTTTGTTTCTGTAAACATTGCAAGAGATCTGCATTTCACTTAAAACTAGACTAGAAGGGTCCAAGGGAAATTACACCAGTCGCTGGACAAACACTTCCAAGAAAAATTACAAACTCAGCATTTTTACAGTTACGGCGAGACTAGATAGACATGTTACATGTACTGAAGATATTGTACTACCCATAACAGTATTTGTAGCTCTCTATTGCTACGTTGTTCCCAGGTGCTGGTCACAAAATGAGCAATCATGTGCATATCCAGGAGCAGTCTGGCATTTTTGCAGAGGTTTGCACATGGACAAGGTTTGAGAAGCTGGTGAATTCCATAAGAGCAGCTCCAGCGGGCCGACCCAAACAGACAGCGATTTTGTCCGTTTGGGTCGGCCGTCCGCCCCGTTTTAGATTTGCCTCGGCAGTGCACCCAACGCGTCGACCCATATGTGCTGGCGTGGCCAGTTAGCCGCCCTATTTTAACAAATAGCTCATTTTTGCATTGCTTTTGCATTCAAACAGATAGTCAAATAACATAGTTTCAACCGAATAAAAGAGCATAGTTTTACAAGCCGAATAGAAGTAAAAATGTCTCACATAGTTTTGCAAGCCGAATAAAGAAGATACATCTATTGGTTGCCAACATGAGCCCACATATGCTCAACCAAATCATTTTGCAGTTGCACGTGAGTTTCCCAATCACGCATGTCATGATGAAATTGGGTGAACTGTTCAGATGTGAGTTGCCGCTCCTCCATGCTCAGGCACAACATTCTCATCCTGAAACTGAAACCCTTGATCGTACAAACGTCTCGGGCGCTCATCTTCTACGATCATATTGTGCATGATCACACAAGCAATCATCACCTCCCATAGTTTCAGCGTGCTTCAGGTATTAGCAGGATACCGAACGATGCCCCATCAAGATTGCAAAACACCAAAGGCACGCTCGACATCCTTCCTAGCACTTTCTTGCTCTTGGGCAAATCTTTTCCTTTTCTCTCCGACAGGGTTGGGGATTGTCTTGACAATAGTGGTCCACTGAGGATAGATACCGTCACTCAGGTAGTATCCTTTGTCGTAGTTGTGGTCGTTTATAATAAAGTTCACCTGTGGGCTGTTGCCTTCGGCAAGCCTAGCAAACACCGGCGAGCGCTGAAGCACGTTGATATCATTGTGTGATCCGGCCATGTCAAAAAAAGAGTGCCAGATCCAGAGATCTTGAGACGCTACGGCCTCTAGTATGACAGTGCAAGCCCTGACATGGCCCTTATACTACCATTACCAAGCAGAAGGGCAGTTCTTCCACTCCCAGTTCATACAGTCTATGCTGCCAAGCATCCCTGGGAAGCCCCTGCTGGCATTCATCACCAACAAACGGGTTGTATCTTCAGGAGTCGGCTCTCTCAAGTACTCAGGGCCAAACACAGCAATAACAACCTTGTAGAACTTGTACAGGGACTCTAGGCATGTAGACTCGCTCATACGGACGTATTCGTCGATGAGATCACCGGGCACTCCGTATGCAAGCATTCGGATGGCGGCAGTGCATTTCTGATAAGAGGAGAAACCAATCTTTCCAACGGCATCCTCTTTGCACTCCAAATAATCATCGTAGCTGACCATCCCCTCTCTAATAGGGTTGAAAAGATGCCTACTCATACGGAAACGGCGGCGGAATTTCTGATGTTTGAACAACGGATTTGTTGTATCAAAGTAGTCCTTCCAAAGAAGGAGATGCCCGCTCTCTCGGTTGCGATTCAACGCCGGAAGGTGGCCCGGAATGGAGCCCCGGAACAACGGCCGCTGGCTATTGAGGTGGTGATGGACCAACACGGCAACCAATATCTCCTCCTCATCGGCCGACGAATCGTCGGAGTCGCAAAGGAAATTGTGAAAAAAGAACTCGTCGGCGGAGTCCCTTTTTAACCTTCACGCACGGTCGAACGGCTTGCGGGCGTCGAGGAAGGAGACGGCCGGCGAAGGGAGTCGCGACGCGCATGGACCAGCTAGCTGCCCTGCCGGCGTCCGACAAGCAGGCCGGCGTCCGACGAGCGTGCCAGTGAGGATCTGGCCGGGGCGGCGAGGCGGCTTCTTGGTCGCGACTGTGTCGGGGGGGGGGGGGGGGGAAGCAGTCGGTTCCCCGGCGGCAAGACGGCGGTGGCAGGCAACGTGGGAGGTGGCGACGTTGCTGAGCGGATGTTGCGGCGCCGGCAGCTGGCAGAGTCATCGGAAAGAATGGACGGCGGCATCGGCGACGAAGGAGGCGGGCGAGGGTTGCTGTTGGATGGGGGGAGGCCAATGTGCCACCGACCAGCAGGCCCGGGGGAAGGAGAAGGCGAGCGCGTGCGCGTCCGTCTCGTGTCCGCGCCGACGCAAATCCGGCTCAAAAATAGGCCAGGAATGGGTCGCCCGTGGACGAAAAGCGGACGCGCGTCCGTTTGGGTCAGCGCGTTGGGCCGACTTTTGTGTCCGCGCCGACCCAAACGAACACCGTTGGGCCGACTTTTATGTCGGCGCCGACCCAAACGGACACCAACGGACGAAATGGGTCGCCCCGTTGGAGTTGCCCTAAACTCTTTTGACGCTGACCCATCCAACCATCTTGATCTCCAGAACTGCCAATGGTGATACTTTTGGACCTCGCGAAATATCTGTGATATACTCTAGTGTTTCCTGTTGTTCGGTGTAATCAGATGACAATCCTGAAATGTAAATAGCAAATGTTCATCCGTTCAAACAAATTTGGTCATCTTCTCGTTCTTTTTTTTTCTCAGAGGGAGACTGGTTCTTGATATGCAGGGGCAGACAATGCCCCACGAGATGTTCGACTAAAACTGGACAGCTAGTTGCTTGTTTGGGACAGAAGTAGAGTACTGCTGCATTTCCAACCATTGACAACCTATTTGTGTAATATCCACTTTATACAATG
Organism: Triticum aestivum; assembly: GCF_018294505.1. NCBI lineage: Eukaryota > Viridiplantae > Streptophyta > Magnoliopsida > Poales > Poaceae > Triticum > Triticum aestivum. Next base: position 365,032,098 of record NC_057814.1, on the reverse strand, counting down.
TCAAAACAGCTGGCTGCGGTGGCAAATCCAGAAGAACTCTTCATGTTCTGCAGGAGCTTAAAGGAAAAATATCTTCATCTTTTTTCGCAGTGACTTATACTAATATACTGCAAATTACATTGGACTATCATTTCAGATCATGATAAAAACAAAAAGATTTATTCAAGATCTGGATGCCAATCTTTCTGGACACTAGATCAAGTCATTAAGACAAGAGGAAACCTTAAAATAGAAAAGAATGGTGCATTTATTGCTACATTCATCAGTCTTGACGGTACAAAAACTATTAGCTGAGGAAATTAACTATCTTCAAATTTAGGCATACACAGTACAGAGATAACAATTAACAATTCACTGAAAAACAAACAGATGCAATATCAGGGAAATTTATCCCCACATACATGCTAATAATTCCTTTTCCATGAAAAAGGTATACATGAGCAAAGCAATAGCATATACATTCCTACCTTATAATCTTGACTATGTTTTTGGAGCTTGACATCATGACATGGTACAGACAAAGTATGATCTATATATGTTTTATTGGAGAAAATGGCAGCACCACTTTTACCTACTGCTGCTGCCTCCTCCTTGTTCTTCTTGTGGTTGTGGACTCCGAAGGTCTGGATCTCCTACTTTGGGCTGCCTGTCCCACTATAACAGCCAGGGTGCTAGAAGTCGATGCCTGCTCCATGGATGACGACTGCTGAGTAACTGCGGGTGCAGCATTAACAGAATTAGAAGACGGCAATCGGACCTGATTGCCACTCTCAGGGGCCGCGTTGCTTGCACGCAGCATTATTGGGGAGGGTGAAACAAGACTGTGTCTTTGCTGTCTCCGTACCCTAGCCCTTGACCGGGCTGCGGGAAGTACAGTCACCTCAACCCCGCCTGCAGGTGGAGCTGCCTGGCCTCTCACTATATCCTGGTTTTCTATCAACCGTCTCACCATGCTTGCAATGCCTCTTGGGTCTGGCATTTGCAGTTGCTGCCTCAAGCTCTCACTCCTGTTTGCGCGTGGTCTGGGAGGAACATCATTGCTGGAGGCGTCCCATTCACCGCCTCCTCTTCCATATATTGGTGTGACATTTACTTCGAGCACCTCTCCCTTGCAGACAGGGCACTCAGAGTGGGCTGAATGTCCATGGAGCCACTGGTACAAGCATGGCCAGCAGAAGAGGTGGCCGCACGGTGTAACCACGGGCTCTTTAGCCGCTTCAAGGCAGATATTGCACTCGAAACTGGAGTTGCACCCACAGTTCCCGTCCTTCTTGACGGCACCTGTTCCTGTCATCTTGCCATCACCATCGAGCTTCTGCCGCCTTGATGCGTCTAGAGAGCTGTGAGACCGCTGGATGGCTTGCGCCAGTCTTTCTGCTTCTGGGCTGGTCGCCCGCTGGTTGCGGTTCACTGACCCTGGCCGCACAATGCGGTGTTGTTCACTCACCTGGATCAACCTCTGCAGGCGGAGCTCAGGCGTCATGTCTTCAATTGCATTCGCAGCCCCCATAGATTGACTCATCACCCTCGTGCTCACCATCTCTGCTCCGGCTGCAGGAGCCACCAGAATAGGGTGAGAAAGCCTTTCCACCCACTCAAGGCGAACCCCTTCCAGCCCAGGAAGAGACAATGGCGCTGGCGGCGGTGGTGATACATTGGCATCATGTGAGGGCGTGTCGCGCACCACAGCCGGTTCACCAGCATCAAGAGCCTCTTCACTGTCCGTACTGAGGCCATCAAGCCAATCAAAGAGCATCGGATCTATCAGCGATAGCTCCGGCGTGGAGAGCGCATTGGACGGCGAGTATACAACGGGCAGTGGCGGCATCTCCTCTGGTGCCGGTAATACTGCAGGCTCATCTGTTCTTGGAGATTCCGGAACCGGAATGGCCGAGTTGGGCGGCGGCGGGCGATCCATAGCTACGCCCAGCCGACCTGGAGGCCGCGGCAATGGAGGGAGGCCCAGGTACAGGTTTAGATCCATCCGCCTCCTGTTCCCGCTTCCCTCCGCGGCCTCCTCCCCCGCCATCAAGGGCGGATCTAAATGGTGAGCCAGGTGTTAGAAGCTGTGAAGGTGAGCGGCGGGAATTGATTAATCGCTTCACGAAAACAAGGTCATACCTCGAAACCCAAAGGCTGCGGACGGGGTGCAGATAGCAGGAACGCGGATGTCGAGACGAGACGAGGAAGAACTGCGACGGCGATGGCGGCGAGGCGCGTAAGACGATGGTCAGGACGAACAGAAAAGAGGTTGGGAGAGTCGGGCGAGGGCTTTTGTCCACGGACGGCGAGCAGTTCTTGCGGCGCGAAATTGCTTGCTCCGTGTCCGGGAGCTTGCGGCGATCAGTGGGAGGGTGGATTTCGGCAGGGAGTCGATTGGATTTGGGGAGGAATCGGGCCGGGATTTGGGGCTGCTGGAGTGGATCGAACCGAGAAGAACGACGAACAGGGGGAGGGGAGGGGAGGTTTTATTTTTCGGCTTTTCTCGCCCTCTTCCCTTCTTCTCCCGCTGTCTTCCCTCAACAAACTCGGCTGGAAGCCATTTTTTATAGCACAATTGCATTTATTTTTGGTGGACAAGATTTGGAAGATTTTAATTGTATGTAAATTATGGATCTCCTCTTCATAAATACCCATGAATTATTACAAATTTACCCTTAAAACAAAAAAATCAATAATCCCCTCAAAACATTTTAGACCGTCGGTATATGTGTGGCTTGATTGATCGCAAATCATACGCTCCACTCTTTTCCAAAAAAAATATAAGATCTATATAGGAAACCTTTTAAAGTTTCACCAAGTACATGAAAATAGATTATTATTTATAATAATAAATGAATACCGTATTTCATAGAAGCTCTATGGATTGATATAATATTACAGCTATTGGTATTTTTTATAAACTTGATAATAATTAATTGTTTTACATAGGACAAAATATATAGCAAATAGCATTATACTCTGAGAAGAAGAAATATAAACATCAACAATAACAATCTAAAATATGGTCAAGAAATAAATGTCGCAATCGTTGATCGGGCTCGTCGACAGCCATGTGCGAGTGGTGCGATTGCACTGGGCCTCAAAATCGTGGTGCCTCGAAAAACCTGAGAAATCAGTTCCCGGTCCATGAGAAAACCAGGAAAAATGTCCATCTCAACTTGGGGCAGGCCGAACGGAGGGCAACAACCCAAGGCGCACAACTCACTAGAGGCCGCCCTGTAAACTCCTTAAAGAACTGAATTAGGCCACAAAGCCCATAACAGGCACACAACATGTTTTCCAGTAGGATTTTTACGGGACGGCTCACAACCACGCCACCTCTCGTTCCCATTCTCTTGGCCTTTGCCCAAACAACACATACATTATGCACTTTTCCTCATTTGTTCATCTGCGAGTTACCCCACGCGTTGCCCCAAGGAACCTGGATCTACATGCCTGCGCGCTTTATCCACATCATGCTCTCATGTCTGTGCGATCTGCCATACTGACAACTCTATGATGGGTTGAACCATAGAATCTCAATTAGTCACATGCATTTGCGATTTGCTGATCAACCTTAACAATCTAACACCTGCCAAATGCCAGGCGCAATCGATCGTCATCGACATGCAGTCGAGCATCGGAGCACGGTGCACTTTTTACTTGTACCCAACGTTGACCTGACTTGCATTTGTATAGGGCCCCTACACATGAGTTAATGACCAAGGTCCCTTGCAGGCTCGCACCCTTCGTCCCTAATTTTGTATGGTTGTCCAATGATTGAATTCTAAAGAAAGTGAGACATAACACATGCAATTCAACATATTTTTGTATGAAATTTTTAATATTAGAGCCCCAAGTTGTATTTTAGACCGAGGCCACAAATTTCTATTGACGACCCTGCCGTTGATGGGCGTCTAGTGGTAAACTATTGAATTTTTTAAATACAATTTTATTATATGAAACTTTTTAGCAAAATGTAACTTTGAACCATCCCATAAAAAGGCTTCCAGCCAAGCATCTTGGGGCAAAACACAGGGTAAAACAAAATCTATGATGAACAATGCACATTTCTGGTTTTATCGCCACTCTCTTCATGTTCTTTCATTATTCTCTCATGAAAATTGGTTGGAGCCATTGCATAACGTATTATATATATATATGTATTCATTTATTATAAAGATTTGCAAGATTATATTGTATCAAAAATACTAATATTTTCATAAATGGTTGTGACATCTTCCCGTATTTATTCACAATATCTCATATTGCTAGCATTTATTATTACAAGGAGTGGTTTCTTGCGTAAATAACATATCCATAATAATAAATGACAATGATATGAAAGATTGAGAAATGTTATAGGAAGCGATAAACCGTGAAAGCTTTAGAGTATTAAACAATCAAGTATTTTTGATAGTGTTAAATCATCCAAAGCTTCTATCACGACCTAGTCCTGAGAGGGGCCCCGAATCTCTGCGCTTTCTATGTTGATCCCTGGATCAATAGCTAACACGCACAGTCGTCAATGAAATCCATGAATACATCACATGTCATAGTATTACATCCTCGATCCAGTGCTTTACAATGCAAACCAGCTTAGCTCATGGCTAGCTTATAATACAATCATGCAGCAGAGATAATATTCTAGTCTTGTGGCGTCCATCCACTCACAGGGAAGAGTGGAGTATAGTGCCGTAATCCTACTTCGTATCTTTCCTTCGATACGGTAAACATGTGATACACCTCCAATGTATCCATAACTAATGAAGTATTCATGCCATGTTTACAATATTTTTATATAGTTTTGGTGCACTTTTATATTGTTTTTATGGACTAACATATTAATCCAGTGCCCAATGTCAGTTCTTGTTTTTTGCATGTTTTTTGTTTCGCAGAAAAAACATATCAAACGAAGTCCAAACATGATGAAAATTTATGATTTTTTTATGGAATATATGTGATTTTTGGGAGAAAGAATCAACGCAAGACGGTGCCTGAGGGCCCCACAAGGCAACAGGGCGCATCCATATGTCTTCTGGACACCTTGTAGGTCGGTTGGAGACCTTCTTTCATCGCAAGAAAGATAATTTCCGGATAAAAATCCCCTCAAAATTGCAGCCCAGACGGAGTTACGGATCTCCAGAAACACAAGAAACGGCGAAGGGCTTTGAAAAGAGTCGCGAAAAACAGAAGACAACAGAGAGATCCAATCTAGGGGATAGCTCCCTCTCTCCCCGAAGGGCTAAGGAAGAAGAAGGAGGAGGGGCCCATTATCCCTCTCCTCCGGTGGCAACGAGACGCCGCCAGGGACATCTCCTCCATCACCATCACCACCAACTTCTCCTCGGTTCTCATGGTGATGTGTGAGTAGTTCACCCCGGGGCTGAGAGTATGTACTAGTAGTTATGTGTTTGATCTCTCTCTCTCTCATGATCTTGATAGGGCACGATCTTAATGTACCATGAGCTTTGTTAATATAGTTGGATCATATGGTGTTCTTCCCTCTCTATCTTGTTGTGATAAATTGAGTCTTACTCTTTGAGGTTTCATTGTTATCGAATTGAATATTTCGGGTTTGAGATCACTTGATGTATGTCTTGCATGTGGATACCCATGGTGACAATGGGTATTCTACTGAGTCACTTGATATATGTTTTAGTAATCAACTTGCGGATTCCCGTGGTGATATTGGGGTAATCTAGGCATATGTGATGCCCCCGATCCAATCGTACACTAATCATACATGCAAACGTGTACGATCAAGATCAGGGACTCACGGGAAGAAATCACAACACAACTCTAAAATAAAATAAGTCATACAAGCATCATAATACAAGCCAGGGGCCTCTAGGGCTCGAATACAAGTGTTCGATCATAGACGAGTCAACGGAAGCAACAATATCTGAGTACAGACATAAGTTAAACAAGTTGCCATAAAATGGCTAGCACAAACTGGGATACAGATCGAAAGAGGCGCAGGCCTCCTGCCTGGGATCCTCCTAAACTACTCCTGGTCGTCGTCGGCAGCTTGCACGTAGTAGTAGGCACCCTCGGTGTAGTAGGGGTCGTCGTCGACGGTGGTGTCTTGCTCCTGGGCTCCAACATCTGGCTGTGACGTCCGAGAAGAAGAGGAAAAGGGGAAAAGAGAGGGCAAAGCAACCGTGAGTACTCATCCAAAGTACTCGCAAGCAAGGATCTACAATACATATGCATGGGTATCTGTGTAAAGGGGCAATATCGATGGACTGAACTGCATAATGCCAGAATAAGAGGGGGATAACTAGTCCTGTCGAAGACTACGCTTCTGCCAGCCTCTATCTTGACCAAGTATCATCGCATAGCATAATCCTACCCGGCGATCCTCTCCACGTCGTCCTGTGAGAGAGCGATCACCGGGGTGTATCTGGCACTTGAAAGGGTGTGTTTTATTAAATATCCGGTTCTAGTTGTCATAAGGTCAAGGTACAACTCCGGGTCGTCCTTTTACCAAGGGACACGGCTATTCGAATAGATAAACTTCCCTGCAGGGGTGCACCACATTGCCCAACACGCTTATTCCCTCTGGCCGGACACACTTTCCTGGGTCATGCTCGACCTCGGAAGATCAACACGTCGCAGCCCCACTTAGACTCAACAGAGAGGTCAGCAAGCCGGTCTAATCCTAAGCGCGCAGGGGTCTGGGCCCATCGCCCATTACACTCCTGCACGTTGCGAGGGCGGCCGGAAGCAGACCTAGCCCCCTTAATACAAGCACAGGCTTACGGTACAATCCGGCGTGCGCCGCTCCGTCGCTTACATGAAAAGAGCTTCGGCTGATACCACGACGTCGAGTGCCCATAACTGTTCCTGCGTAGTTGGTTAGTGCGTATAGGCTCGTAGCCAGACTCAGATCAAATACCAAGATCTCGTTAAGCGTGTTAATTGATGTATCCGCGGACGACGACCAGGGGCCAGGCCCACCTCTCACCTAGGTGGTCTCAACCTGCCATGTCACTCCACCACAAAGTAACAGTTGAGGCCGTCGGGAACCCAGGACCACCACTACCGGAATGGAACCACCTGTCCTTTCAGCCCCCACATCGGAATCACTTGCGGGTACTCTACGAGCCAAGCCGACTTTAGTCACCACATGTATCATATATTATGTATACAAGTATATATACGTGATCACCTCCAGAGTGATCACGGCCTGATAGTATAGCATGGCAGACGGACAAGAATGTAGGGCCACTGAAGGAATACAAGCATCCTATACTAAGCATTTAGGATTGCAGATAAGGGTAACAACTGTAGCAACAATGACAGGCTATGCAGCAGAATAGGATTAACCAAAAGCAGTAACATGCTACACTACTCTAATGCAAGCAGTAGAGAAAAGGAATATGCGATATCTGGTGATCAAGGGGGGAGGGGCTTGCCTGGTTGCTCTAGCAAGAAGGAGGGGTCGTCAACACCGTAGTCGTACTGGGTAGCAGCGGCGTCGGTCTCGGTCTCTAACGAGAGAAGAGGGGGAAGAAACAATAAATATAATGCAAACATAAGCATGACAATGCATGACATGACAATGAGCGGTGCTAGGTGTGCCCTAACGCGGCAGTAGGTGATACTGGCAAAGGGGGGAACATCCGGGAAAGTATTCCCGGTGTTTCGCGTTTTCGCACAGACGGACCGAAAGGGAAAGTTGCATGTTTGCTATGCTAGGGGCGTGTGGCGGATGAACGGACTTCATAGTCGGATTCGTCTCATCGTTCTGAGCAACTTTCATATACAAAGTATTTTCATCCGACTTATAGATTATTTTATATGATTTTTCAAAGTTTTTAAACATTTTCTAAAATTCCTAGAATTAAATTAATTCAAAAATAAATTAAACACTAAAAGCTATGGGTACACAGAAGTGTACCCAGAGATATGCATGTGTGGCTGACAAGGGGGCCCAGTTGACTGGGTCAACTGCCCAGTCGGCAGAGGCTTACTGGTGGGGCCAGGGGGGCTGAGTCAGCAGCCCAGTCAGCAGTCAACAATTTGACTGTTGACTAGTCAAATCTAACCAATAGGTCCCATTTTCAGTGACTGTTATACATAAAACAGGTTTAATTAATCTGGTTAAATAGCTAGGGGCCCACTTGTCATTCCCTGTTAGCATAACTAAATTAGTTAGTTACTTTAATTAATTAAGTGGGCCCATAGGTCAGTGTCACATGGGTGGATTAGGGAGGTTAGCTTAGGCCTAACCACCGTGGTTAGCGCCGAGACCCACAGGGAGTGGCCCAACCGGCCGGTTTAAACAGCGCACGCGACGGCGACGAGGCCCGACGCGGCGGCGGTGGTCGGAATATGGCCTCCGGCGACCCTTTGGACTGCGGAGCGGCTCGTTTGAACTGGAGGAGCAGCGCGTGTGCAACGACGGCCTAGGTTCGAGCGGGGGGGGGGGGGTGGACTACAACGGCGATAGCGACGGCGTGCAGCGGTGCTCGGAGATGTCGGGCGCGGCGGGACGCGCGTGCGATGGCCACGGCCAGGGGGTGCGCCCCGGCGCGGGCATGCATGTGCGCGGCCGGTGGTGGTGAGCACGAGCGCCCAGCGAGCTCTTGACGCGGTGGTGCGGCGAACTTCGGCGACGGAGAAACGCGACGGAGAATCAGAAAGGGGGAACAAGGGGATCGAGTGGGAGCCTCACATCGAGCGGCAGGGGAGGTCCGTGAGCCCGGGGGAGGCCGTGGCGGGTCGGAGAGGTGGACGATGAGGCGCGGACCGTCGGTGATGAGGCGGTCGGGCAGGGGCGACGACGGGAGGAGCAGAGGGGCAGGCTCGGACATCAGGGGACGGAGGTAGGCCGGATCCGCGACGGGGCCTCCGGGATCCATCCATCTCCGGCGACGAGGCGGCTTAGCGCGGTATGGACGCGGAGAACCAGGCGGCGACCATGGCAGGAGCTCCAGCACGGCGGTGTTGCAAGGACAACGAGGCGGAGGCGGCGATTAGGGCTTGCCGACGGCGCGACCGGAGCGGCCTGAGGTGGTGGCGAAGGGCAAGGAAGAGCTCGGACGCGAGGCATGGCAGGTTCGCGCGCGAGGTCTCCTCCTATGGGTGGCGGCGAGCGTGGGGGTCGAGAGGGAGTTGGGGTTCGAGCTGAGGGGAGTGGACCGATCGGGAGGAGTGGGTAGTGGGGGTGTGCAGTTAGGGTTACGAGGGAGTGGGGGGTTAGGTAGGCCCTAGGCTGGGCCAGCCTGGTGGGCAGCGAGCTTGGCCTGTTGGCCCAGTGGCGGGGGTTTGCTTCTTCTTCTTCTTTCTTTATCTTTTGTTTTGTTTTTTCTATTCTGTTTTCTTTTAATTTTGATTTTATTTTAACTCTATTAAACCATATAATTAGCACCTAAATTAGTGTTGTAACTTAAGCCTCTGTCGTAAAAAGTTTGACTTCCAAATAAAATAGTTTAATGTTTTATCAATTATAAAAGCATTTATTTAATCGCCTAAGCCACTGTGTTAATTACTTTTGAGCATTTAAACATGTTTTAAAAATGTGGTTTCTCCACCATTATTACTAATGAATTATTTGACACATTTAAAGCATTTAAGTTTTAATGTTTGAAACTTTTATTGTTTGACTTAAATTCAAATTTGAATTTGAATCGGTTTTGAACTAAAGCGAGATTAACAACTGTAACCGTGGTGACATGGCATCATTAACGGGATTACTGTAGCCTAATTATCCGGGCGTCAGAATTCTCCTCCACTGCAAGAAATCTCATCCCGAGATTTAAGAGGTAGTGAAAGGGGGAAGGTTTGGCAACGAATCTAGCGGGTCTTCTCATTCTGGCTTGCTCTTCTCGAAGAGGCCGATCAATACATTGATGTCTTTATTTCTCTGCTTCAGGTCATCATGATGAAGTTGTCATCCTTTCTTCGGGAACTCCATCGTACTTACGAAGGAATAAAGGGTGGGCATTCCGGGAGAACAGACCTCTGCAAGGTCGACTATCTGGTCCATAACATCGAGGAAGGTGGCGGAAGTAACTCTCGAATTGAAACTTAAGAAAATATCGAGAGCAAAGTAAGGAGGTATCATGGGAAGTTTCGAGTGGGCAGGCAATCGTTCGATGCCTGAAACAGGGCGTGAAAGGGGTTCAAAGCAATGGGAATAAGTATTGTGTCTGATACCAGAATTGATGATCTCTCGGAAGGTGGCTCATGAATTACATACAAGGCCACGCGCGAGGAACAACCTTGGGAACAAGGGGTACAAGAGAGTCAGGTTTCGATCCTGTGGAACTATGGGTTATGGGTCCACCATGTGGGTTAAAAGTAGGAGGAGCGATGACATCTTACACGCTCATGATAGCAAGGCATGTCAGAGGGTAGCATGTCAGTTATGTCGGCAACAACGTCAGTACCAAGGGTGAGGGACGAAGAGAACTATTTTCCTGCTCGTTGAAACGAGGCAGACCAATAGGCAAAGTTCTCGTCCATCGGTGGTTACCGGAATGTCATCAACAAAAGTAACAGGGTCTTACTGACAGAGTGGTACAATGAGGTGTTTACATAAGCAGGGAAATGTTACTGCTTGTATAATATAGATCACAAGAAGGTTTAAACAAACCAATGGAAAGGAAAAGTGATTATCAGGTTTAAATAGAACAATGGAAAGGAAAATGTGCATACACACAAATTTCGAGGGTATATCCTTCCCAAGGACAAGCGGAGCATGATATCCATGACAGGATAGAAAGTAGAAAAACCATTTAGGTAAGGGGGGAGGAATCTCATGATATTACCCATACAACGGTGTTAGGATAAATGATAAAGAAAATTTAGCATTGTGCTTCAAATGTTCTTATTGAAAATCGGAGTACCACAGACATGCTTCGAGATAGCATTGACATGGTCATTGGGTAAAGATTAGACTTTGGATACACAAAGGATCCATCAGGAACGACTTATATAATAAGTCTTACAATTTCCTCATGGACGAATGACTAACCTTGTAAAAGGATACTATAGCAATAGGTCCTCCGACCAGGTGTGCTAGGCATGATATCACATTACCTTAAAAGGTACTATAGCAATATGACTCTTGGAAAATGTTCCAACCATCATATCTGACCAAGTTTCAAATCTGATTGGTGTCACGACACCTCAGACTCAGGATGCCTGAGAAGAAAAGATGCGACACAAATTGACGAGAAGACATCGTAAGATTATCGAGAAATGAACTATGGAAGCGAGTTCCGAATCAAGAGTTCATCATTAAACCAAGGAGACGATGAGGAGGAGGCTGATGGACTCAGCGACAATTCATCGAGATTAACAAAAGATGGATTTCCACAATTATGTGAACAAGGAGATAACATTTGCCAGATCAAATGGTATAATGATGTATGCTCGAGGAAAACATACACAATTAAACATTGGTTGAAAGGTGCACCCATAATATGGGCTTAGGTAGCATGATCAATGTTTAGAATGGTGATTCAATAACCAATACACAAAGAATGAAACTATCATTCATTAACTTACAAGAAATAGGGTTGCTAGAAGTTTTGAATTTTAGACCTCACAGTCCATTTGTCGGTATTCCGGTTAGAAACAACACGGAGACCAAGAAATGAATGGAGACGGCGATAAGTATTACTATATCAAGAATTTCTTAAGAGGTGGTAAAATTCTAACAACATTCTTGACATAAAAGATAGTAACACTCCAAGGTGGATACTAATACAAGCTGGATAGCAAGTTTCATCCATAACATGAACAAGTTTGTGATGAAAGGAAGGTAAGGATGTTGTCGATGGTAACTCAAATTACCAAGGTACGAGGATGGTACTTATCATCAAGAATTCGATTAATAACCCGGAAGGAGTCAAAATGTTGATGATGATCACGACAAATTTTGTCGAAAGGCTCCACGAAGAAGCAATCAAACAACGACTGCATCAAGCAACATGACTGATGCAGCGAAAGATTATTGGAACCACATATACGACACAAACTCGAAATCAAGCTTACTGTCCAAGGCGAAATGATATAATGAGGAAAATCAACATAAGCTCAACTCATTGTCGAAAATTGTGCTCCGGGAAGAAGGACCAGATAGCACAGTTAAAAATTAGCACAATAATGATATAGTCAATCAGGCTAGTAATGACTTGAAGGATTATTAAACTCGTAAGCAATGAAGAATTGAAGATTACTAAGAGTTGTTTAATCGCGGTGCAGACTAGATTTAGTTATGGGTGTCCCCGAGTGACTTAACAACTCAGACCCAGGAAAAATTGGAATCAATGAGACCCATAACAAGCAATCTGGTTCAGTGATATTATCGAGATACCATAGGGTAATACTCGCAGAATAGAGGTTGGACAGGTGAAATGATCTGTAGAAGACGAGTAATTTAACATGTCCGAGAAAAGGAATCAAAGAATATCAATATGGATGGAACCACGGTTGCAAAAGACCAGATCCCAAATATAAGATGAACTTATACCAAGGGAATAATCGATTTAAGAGAAGCTTTAATGATAAGATCTACATCGTGTCCATGGGCATGAACACAAAGTTCAAGGTCGACTCCCACTTCTTCAATGCATAACCTTTCATTCACTGCTCTATTAAAAATGATTTGAGTGTGAAGACCTACCTGGTGAATTACCAGAGGAGTATGAACCTTGAAAAACTTTCGGGTTCACTCAGATTAAGGAAGGGATAGGTTCAACCCATCGGGTATGTTAGGAACATATACTACAAAGTTCAGAAGTAAATAACTCAAGCTCGAAAGTAGAGCATCGTTGGCCATATCAGAGAATAGGATTTACCAATGGCATTATGTATCAGGGAAAGAACTTCTCAAGGTTTTTGTATAGAAAGGACATTGTCGGATGAAAACTCAACAAAGGATGTGACGGTCCATAACGGAGCTGATGTGAGCATTGGCACACAACCAGTGGAAGAAACAATGCAAAGGCATTGAATTGTAGAAACAACTGACTAAACCAAAGCTCAGATGCAAAGGAATTATGATTTCCAATTCAAGGGATTAGAAGAAAATGCTCTGATTAAGGATGGATAAGTTGAGTAGGCTTAGGGGTACAATCAATGGCGATTTGATTGGTCGAGATCCAGCTCATGTTTAAAATGACGTCTGAGCCGGAAGGTTGAATTCTAGAATCTGGTTAAGGATTGCAAGCATTCGCAACTTATTGAATCAATGGACTCAAAATGATAGTGGCAAAAGATGCCAATAAGATTACTATACTTATGGGATTAACCATAAAGCAAGCAAGCAAGAATTTCAAGAGCAATAAGCTGTTGAGGATATTCAGACGTTCGAATAGCATTTCAAAGAATTTTGTGAAACACACGATCAACTGGGGATGAACGAATCCTCGATAAGTGTGAGGAATTATTTGCAGGTGTATTCATGCTGAAAAGAGCTAGCAGTAGGCAAAAAGGATTCTCGAGATATTGAAAAATATTCCGTGGTATCTAGTAATATCAAGAGCATCTTGGAGTGAAGGTATGGACGACGAGTGTATGTATTTATCCATAGGGATATATCGGTGATAGGGAATTGCAAAAACGACGAGCACAAAGTCTCGAGAGAACATGAGAGGGTATCTTCGGAATCTTCTGGTGCAGCAGGCGATCATCTGTGATAAGGGGCTCTTTGGGTGGAAGTGATCACGACATCCTAATGTTAGAGTTGGCAAAATTCATTTAACCCAAATAGAAGAGAGATTAGAGTCCCAAAGTATAGGCGAGGAATAAAAGATCCTAATACCACCCAATGGCGACGTGGGCCCGTAAGACACACAACCATGTTAGTAAAAGTTTTGTAATGTATAGACTCGACTTCGGCCAAGGAGTGCGGAAGGGGGATTCCTACAGGCAGTTGGCTCTGATACCAACTTGTGACGCCCCCGATTCAATCATACACACAAACGTGTATGATCAAGATCAGGGACTCACGGGAAGATATCACAACACAACTCTAAAATAAAATAAGTCATACAAGCATCATAATAAAAGCCAGGGGCCTCGTGGGCTCGAATACAAGTGCTCGATCGTAGACGAGTCAGCGGAAGCAACAATATCTGAGTACAGACATAAGTTAAACAAGTTTCCATAAGATGGCTAGCACAAATTGGGATACAGATCGAAAGAGGCGTAGGCCTCCTACCTAGGATCCTCCTAAACTACTCCTGGTCATCGTCGGCAGCCTGCACGTAGTAGTAGGCACCCTCGGTGTAGTAGGGGTCATCATCGACGGTGGCGTCTGGCTCCTGGGATCCAACATCTGGTTGCGACGTCCGAGAAGAAGAGGAAAAGGGGGGAAAGAGGGAGCAAAGCAACCGTGAGTACTCATCCAAAGTACTCGCAAGAAAGGATCTACACTACATATGCATGGGTATCTGTGTAAAGGGGCAATATCGATGGACTGAACTGCAGAATGCCAGAATAAAAGCGGGATAACTAGTCCTGTCGAAGACTACACTTCTGGCAGCCTCCATCTTGTAGCATGTAGAAGAGAGTAGATGGTAAGTTCACCAAGTATCATCACATAGCATAATCCTACCCGGCGATCCTCTCCTCGTCGTCCTGTGAGAGAGCGATCACCGGGTTGTATCTGGCACTTGAAAGGGTGTGTTTTATTAAGTATCCGGTTCTAGTTGTCATAAGGTAAAGTTACAACTCCGGGTCGTCCTTTTACCGAGGGACACGACTATTCGAATAGATAAACTTCCCTGCAGGGGTGCACCACATTGCCAACACGCTTGATCCCTCTGGCCAGACACACTTTCCTGGGTCATGCCCGACCTCGGAAGATCAACACGTCGCAGCCCCACCTAGACTCAACAGAGATGTCAGCACGCCGGTCTAAATTCTAAGAACGCAGGGGTCTGGGCCCATCGCCCATTGCACTCCTGCACGTTGCGAGGGCGGCCAGAAGCAGACCTGGCCCCCTTAATACAAGCGCAGGATTACGTTCCAATCCGGCGCGCGCCGCTCCGTCGCTGACGTCAAAAGAGCTTCGGCTGATACCATGACGTCGAGTGCCCATAACTGTTCCCGCGTAGTTGGCTAGTGCATATAGGCTCGTAGCCAGACTCAGATCAAATACCAAGATCTCATTAAGCGTGTTACTTGATGTATCCGCGGACGCCGACCAGGGGCCAGGCCCACCTCTCACCTAGGTGGTCTCAACCTGCCCTGTCGCTCCCCCACAGAGTAACAGTCGGGGGCCGTCGGGAACCCAGGCCCACCACTACCGGGATGGAACCACCTGTCCTTTCAGCCCCCACATCGGAATCACTTGCGGGTACTCTATGAGCCGACCCTACTTTAGTCACCACATGTATCATATATTATGTATACAAGTATATACCCGTGATCACCTCCCGAGTGATCACGGCCCGGTAGTATAGCATGGCAGACAGACAAGAATGTAGGGCCACTGATGGAATACTAGAATCCTATACTAAGCATTTAGGATTGCAGGTAAGGGTAACAACTGTAGCAACAGTGACAGGCTATGTAGCAGAATAGGATTAACCGAAAGCAGTAAGATGCTACACTACTCTAATGCAAATAGTAGAGAGAAGGAATAGGCGATATCTGGTGATCAAGGGGGGGGCTTGCCTGGTTGCTCTGGCAAGAAGGAGGGGTCGTCAACACCGTAGTCGTACTGGGTAGCAGAGGTGTCGGTCTCGGTGTCTAACGAGAGAAGAGGGGGAAGAAACAATAAATATAATGCAAACATAAGCATGACAATGCATGACATGACAATGAGCGGTGCTAGGTGTTCCCTAACGCGGCAGTAGGTGATACCGGCAAAGGGGGGAACATCCGGGAAAGTATTCCCGGTGTTTCGCGTTTTCGGACAGACGGACCGAAGGGAAAAGTTGCATGTTCGCTATGCTTGGGACATGTGGAGGACGAACGGACTGCATAGTCGGATTCGTCTCGTCGTTCTGAGAAACTTTCATGTAGAGAGTATTTTCATCCGACTTATAGATTATTTTATATGATTTTTCAAAGTTTTTAAACATTTTCTAAAATTCCTGGAATTAAATTAATTCGAATATAAATTAAACTCTAAAAGCTATGGGTACACAGAAGTGTACCCAGAGATGTGCATGTGTGGCTGACAAGGGGGCCCAGTTGACTGGGTCAACTGCCCAGTCGGCAGAGGCTTACTGGTGGGGCCAGGGGGGCTGAGTCAGCAGCCCAGTCAGCAGTCAACAATTTGACTATTGACTAGTCAAATCTAACCAATAGGTCCCATTGTCAGTGACTGTTATACATAAAACAAGTTTAATTAATTTGGTTAAATAGCTAGGGGCCCACTTGTCATTCCCTGTTAGCTTAACTAAATTAGTTAGTTACTTTAATTAATTAAGTGGGCCCATAGGTCACTGTCACATGGGTGGATTAGGGAGGTTAGCTTAGGCCTAACCACCGTGGTTAGCGCCGGGACCCATAGGGAGTGGCCCAACCGGCCGGTTTAAACAGCGCACGCGCCGGCGACGAGGCCCGACGCGGCGGCGGTGGTCGGAATATGGCCTCCGGCGACCCTTTGGACTGCAGAGCGGCTCGTTCGAACCGGAGGAGCAGCGCGCGTGCAACGACGGCCTAGGTTCGAGCGGGGGCTGGACTACCACGGCGATAGCGATGGCGTGCAGCGGTGCTCGGAGATGTCGGGCGCGGCGGGACGCGCGTGTGAGGCCACGACTAGGGGGCGCGCCCCGGCGCGGGCATGCGTGGGCGCGGCCGGTGGTGGTGAGCACGAGCGCCCAGCGAGCTCTCGACGCGGTGGTGCGGCGAACTTCGGCGACAGAGAAACGCGACGGAGAATCGGAAAGGGAGAATAGGGGGATCGAGTGGGAGCCTCACATCGAGTGGCAGGGGAGGTCCTTGAGCTCGGGGGAGGCCGTGGTGGGTCGGAGAGGTGGACGACGAGGCGCGGGCCATCGGTGATGAGGCGGTCGGGCAGGGGCGACGACGGGAGGAGCAGAGGGGCAGGCACGGACATCAGGGTACGGAGGGAGGCCGGATCCGTGACGGGGCCTCCAGGATCCGTCCATCTCCGGCGACGAGGCGGCTTGGCGCGGTATGGACGCGGAGAACCAGGCGGCGGCCATGGCAGGAGCTCCAGCGCAGCGGTGTCGCGAGGACAATGAGGCAGAGGCGGCGGTTAGGGCTTGCCGATGGCGCAACCGGAGCAGCCTGAGGTGGTGGTGAAGCTCAAGGAGGAGCTCGGACGCGAGGCATGGCAGGTTCGCGCGCGAGGTCTCGTCCGGTGGGTGGCGGCACGCATGGGGGTCGAGAGGGAGTTGGGGATCGAGCTGAGGGGAGTGGACCGATCGGGAGGAGTGGGTAGTGGGGGTGTGCGGTTATGGTTACGAGGGAGTGGGGGGTTAGGTGGGCCCTAGGCTGGGCCAGCCTGGTGGGCGGCTAGCTGGGCCAGTTGGCCCAGTGGCGGGGGTTTGGTTCTTCTTCTTCTTCTTCTTCTTCTTTCTTTATCTTTTGTTTTGTTTTTTCTTTTCTGTTTTCTTTTTCTTTTCATTTTATTTTAACTCTACTAAAACATATAATTAGCTCCTAAATTAGTGTCGTAACTTAAGCCTCTGTCGTAAAAAGTTTGACTTCCAAATAAAATAGTTTAATGTTTTATCAATTATAAAAGGCATTTATTTAATCGCCTAAGCCACTGTGTTAATTACTTTTGAGCATTTAAACATGTTACAAAAATGTGGTTTCTCCACCATTATTACTCATGAATTATTTGACACGTTTAGAGCATTTAAGTTTTAATGTTTGGAAATTTTTATTGTTTGACTTAAATTTGAATTTGAATCGGTTTTGAACTAAAGCGAGATTAACAACAGTAACCGTGGTGACGTGGCATCATTAACGTGGGATTACTGTAGCCTAATTATCCGGGCGTCACAGCATATAGGTTTGCTACCTCTTGAGCATGCGTTGGTTTTCCCTTGAAGAGGAAAGGGTGATGCAGCAAAGTAGCGTAAGTATTTCCCTCAGTTTTTGAGAACCAAGGTATCAATCCAGTAGGAGGCCACACGCAAGTCCCTTGTACCTACACAAACAAATAAGAACCTTGCAACCAACGCGATAAAGGGGTTGTCAATCCCTTCACGGCCACTTGCAAAAGTGAGATCTGATAGTGAAAGTGCGTTATATCGACTAGAGGGGGGGGGGTGAATAGGCGATTTTTATAAATTCTTCACTGAGGAATTTGTGGGTGAGGAAATTCCTTAGCGAAGAACTACTTGCAGCGGAATAAGTACTCAAAAGTATGCATAGCAGAACACAAGCATAGTCATCATGATGAAATGAAAACAAGCACAGAGTACAGAAAGCGTAAACACAGGATAACACAGGATGAAGACAAACAGACTGAGGAAATTGAACTAAGGAAATTGAGAAAGATTTCAGTCAAAGTCTTCAAACACAGATATGAACAATTGCACAACACAGGAATGAGGAAATGAAAGAGTTGAGGAAATAGAACCAGTTGGCTTGGTGAAGACAATGATTTGGTAGACTAGTTCCAACTGATGTCTCAGTTGTACGTCTGGTTGGAGCGGCTAGGTATTTAAACCTGAGGACACCCAGTCCCAGACACACAGTCCTCACCGTATTCTCCTTGAACTAAGGTCACACAGACCTCGTCCAATCACTCGTGGTAAGTCTTCAGGTGACTTCCGAACCTTCACAAACTCGGTCACTCGGCGATCGACAATTTCCTCTTGGATGCTCTAGACCATGACGCCTAACCGTCTGGAAGAAGCACAGTCTTCAAAGGTAACAAGCGTCGGATGCACGCAGGATCAATCTCTTCAGTGATGCTCAATCACTTTGGGTTTGTAGGTGTTTGGGTTTGGGGTTTTTCCTCACTTGATGATTTTCGCTCAAAGTCCTCGGAGGATGGGATGCTCTCAAATGACAAGTGTCAGTTTCTCTCGGAGCAGCCAACCAGCTAGTGGTTGTAGGGGGCGACTATTTATAGCCTAGGGAGCAGCCCGCATGATAAGACATAAATGCCCTTCAATGATATGACCATTAGGTGGGTAGATATTTTGGGACAGCTGGCGCATAGCACAGCAACGGTCGGAAATTTGAGGTTCAAATTCCTCAGGGCTATCATGTTCCTCACTGTGTAGGCAATCCGCATTGGCGAATTCCTAACTCCTCAGTCAGAACAAATTCCTCAGAGACCAGAAGAACTTCGTCTCTGTCACTGAAGAATATGACTGAACTGTATGAGATTTCCAATGGCTTCACTCGAAGGGATTGGTAGGTGTAGGATTTTGAGTTGAGCATCACATGGAAATTTTTCCTTAGTATTTCCTCGACCCCTTTAACAGTACGGTGTTTCCTATGACTCAAGAAAGAGAAAATAAAACTACGAAAACAAAAGTCTTCACGCTTCATATTCCTCAAATGAATACCAAGTCTTCAAGGTCACACAAATTCTTCACCTTCAAAGTCTTCAAAAAGTCTTCAGTAATCCAAAGTCTTCAGTCGAAGAACTTCATTTTTAGGGGTCGACTTTCTCTATAATTATCAAACTCCTCATAGACTTATAGATCTGTGTACACTCACAAATGCATTAGTCCCTTAACCTATAAGTCTTCAATACACCAAAATCACTAAGGGGAACTAGATGCACTTACAGATAGAGATGATAAGATAATATTTTTGGTATTTTTATGATAAAGATAAAAAGTAAAGATTGCAAAATAAACGATAATAGAAATAACGGTAGATTAATATGATGGAAAATAGACCCGGGGGCCATAGGTTTCACTAGTGGCTTCTCTCAAGATAGCATAAGTATTACCGTGGGTGAACAAATTACTGTCGAGCAATTGATAGAATTGAGCATAGTTATGAGAATATCTAGGTATGATCATGTATATAGGCATCACGTCCGTGACAAGTAGACCGACGCCTGCCTGCATCTACTACTATTACTCCACACATCGACCGCTATCCAGCATGCATCTAGAGTATTAAGTTCATAAGAACAGATTAACGCTTTAAGCAAGATGACATGATGTAGAGGGATAAACTCATGCAATATGATATAAACCCCATCTTTTTATCCTCGATGGCAACAATACAATACGTGTCGTTTCCCCTGTTGTCACTGGGATCGAGCACCGCAAGATTGAACCCAAAGCTAAGCACTTCTCCCATTGCAAGAAAGATCAATCTAGTAGGCCAAACCAAACTGATAATTTGAAGAGACTTGCAAAGATAACCAATCATACATAAAAGAATTCAGAGAAGATTCAAATATTGTTTATAGATAATCTTGATCATAAAACCACAATTCATCGGATCTCGACAAACACACCGCAAAGAAGATTACATCGAATAGATCTCCAAGAGAAACAAGGAGAACTTTGTATTGAGATCCAAAGAGAGAGAAGAAGCCATCTAGCTAATAACTATGGACCCGAAGGTCTGAGGTAAACTACTCACACATCATCAGAGAAGCTATGGTGTTGATGTAGAAGCCCTCCGTGATCAATGCCCCCTCCGGCGGAGCGCCGGCAAAAGGCCCCAAGATGGGATCTCACGGGTACAGAAGGTTGCGGCGGTGGAAATAGTGTTTTGGCACCTCTGCTGATGGTTTGGGGGTACGTAGGTATATATAGGAGGAAGAAGTAGGTCGGTGGAGCTACGAGGGGCCCACAAGGGTGGAGGGCGCGCCCCCTGCCTCGTGGCCTCCTCGTGATTGCTTGACGTCCACTCCAAGTCCTCTGGATCACGTTTGTTCCGAAAATCATGTTCCCGAAGGTTTCATTCCGTTTGGACTCCGTTTGATATTCCTTTCCTTCGAAACACTGAAATAGGCAAAAAAACAACAATTTGGGCTGGGCCTCCGATTAATAGGTTAGTCCCAAAAATAATATAAAAGTGTATAATAAAGCCCATTAAACATCCAAAACAGAATATATAATAGCATGGAACAATAAAAAATTATAGATACGTTGGAGATGTATCAAGGTTGATACATGTTTTCGTCTTACTTTCTCCGATAGGTACCTTGGAGTGATTCTTGATCACACGTTGAGGGATTGTTATATGATTCAATTATGTTAGCACAATTGAGAGATTGCACTAGTGAAAGTATGAACCCTAGGCCTTGTTCCAAGCATTGCAATACCGTTTGTACTCACTTTTGTTACTTGCTACCTTGTTGTTTTTATTTATTCATATTATAAAAACCTATTTCTACCATTCGTATTACACTTGTATCACCGTCTCTTCGCCGAACTAGTGCACCTATACAATTGACAACTGTATTGGGTATGTTGGGGACACAAAATATTTCTTGTATTTGATTGCAGGGTTGTTTGAGAGAGACCATATTCATCCTACACCTCCCACAGATTGATAAAACTTAGGTCATCCACTTGAGGGAAATTTTTCGCTATCCTACAAAACTCTGTGCTTGGAGGCCCAACAGAGTCAACAAGAATAAAGCTGCGTAGCAGACATCAAGCTATTTTTGGCGCGGTTACCAGGGAGGTGAGTGCTCGAAGGTATCTTCTTTAGATATTGGAACTAAATCTTTTAGTTTCTTATTTATTCACTAATTTGGTTTATGTAGCGCCCAAGATGCGATTCTATCTCGATCACGTGATGAAATCATGATTAGGGAACAACCGCATTTTGAGCGCTTAGCAAGGTGGATATCTTTAGAACATACCATGTACTGAATAGAGGAGAATACCAGATAAAGGATTACACTCACCACAAGCTACAACATCAATACAACAATACATCAATACATAGCAATCATCATACAGAAGAGCAGGATCCAACTACGGATGAAATCAAACTAAAAAGAAGGACGACATCCGCCCCGCTAATCCCAGGCTCCTCACCCGGAACCTATCCCTTGATCAAAGAAGAAGCAGAAGAAGGAGAACTCCAAACAAGCAAGCATCGCACTTGCGTCAGACCATCGCATTACCTGTACCTGCAACTGTTGTTGTAGTAATCTATGAGCCATGAGGAATCAGCAATCCCATTACCATGGGTATCAAGACTAGCAAAGCTTAATGGGTATGGAATGAATAAGTGGTGAGGTTGCAGCAAGCACTAAGCATTTGTATGGTGGCTAACTTACGAGTATAACGGTCGCAACTAGTAATGATCAATAAGTGGTCCTGAACTACTTACGAGTCAATCAAAACTCCACCGTGTTCTCTTACCGAACTCCATCGGAAAGAGACGGTCACGGTTACACACGCGGTTGGTGTATTTTAATTTAGATCTGGTGTCAAGTTCTCTACAACCGAATATCGTCAATTTCCAATCTGCCACATAACTGCGGGCATGGCTTCCGGAAAGATTAAACCCTACAGGGGTGTCCCAACTTAGTCCATCACAAACTCTCACGATCCACGGAGGAAAATCCTCCATTCCGCAACAAACCGGTCGAACTCGAAATCCCGGGTCACAAGACATTTCGGCAATGGTAAAACAAAACTAGCAAGACCGCCCGATGTAGCAACAATCCTGATAGGAGTCGCACGTATCTCGTTCTCGGGGCACATCGGATGGGCCAGACGTCGGGTTGGCTAAGACCCTGGTTGCCCAGGGGGCGCCGGGCATCGCCTAGTTTGGACCAACACTCATGAGGAGCACTGGCCCAGGGTTGTTGATTAATTTCCTCAGGTACCGGTAAGTCCCTATGCAAGTTTTAGTTGTTATTAGGAAAATGGTAAAACCAAAGTTGGGCCTTGCTCGAAGAGTTTTATTCAAAGCGAACTATTAAGGGGGGCCCATAAACCCCGACCATGTTAGGAACGCAAAATCAAGGAACATAACACCGGTATGACGGAAACTAAGGCGGCAAGAGTGGAACAAAACACCAAGCAAAAGGCCAGGCCTTCCACCCTTTACCAAGTATATAGATGCATTAATTAAATAAGAGATATTGTAATATCCCATGATATCCATGTCCCAACATGGAACAACCTGCAACTAGCAACGGTATAAGAGGGGCTGAGCAAAGCGGTTACATAGCCAAACAACGGTTTGCTGGGATAGTGGAAAAGGTTAGAGGCTGTTCATGGCAATTTGGGAGGCTTGATAAACAAGTGGTAGGTAGCGCGACATAGCGATAGCATTGAGACAACTAGCAAAGCAAAGATAGTAGTGGTATCTAGGGTAATGATCATCTTGCCCGAAATCCAGCTAAGAAGAAGACCGAGTCCATGAAGTAGAGGAACAGGCATAGTCGAATGAATCCTCACAATCGCAACATTACCAGAACTATCGAGAAGAAACAACACCGGAAAGAAGCAAACAATAGGGTAAACCAACAAACATAACATGGCATGATGCACAATCAAGTATGATGCATGTCCGATTTAATGAGGCATGGCATGGCAAGGTGCAACAAACAATACTACAAATTAAGTGGAGCTCAATATGCAACGAGTTTCATATTGACGAAACACCACATTCAATTATTTAGTTCGCTCACGTTCATGTACAAGACAAGATTAAATGTTGGTTAACATGGCAAGATATGAAGCATGAGCAAACTAACTATATAGGCAAGTTAAATGAGGCCGGAAATAACAAACAACAATTCCAGAAAATTGATACGTCTCCACCGTATCTATAATTTTTGATTGTTCCATGCTATTATATTATCTGTTTTGAATGTTGTATATGCATTAATATGCTATTTTATATGATATTTGGGACTAAGATATTAACCTAGAGCCCAGTGCCACTTTCTGTTTTTTCCTTGTTCTAGAGTTTCGCAGAAAAGGAATACAAAATGGAGTCCAAACGGAATAAAACTTCCGCCATGATTTTTCTTGGACCAGAAGACACCCAGGAGACTTGGAGTGCAAGTCAGAGGAGCCTCGAGGCGGCCACAAGGGTGGAGGGCGCACCCAGGGGGTGGGGCGCGCCCCCCAACCTTGTGGTCCCCTCGTAGCTCCCCTGACCTAATTCTTCCTCCTATATATGCTCTTATACCCCAAAAATATCCAGGGGAGCCACGAAACCACTTTTCCACTGCCGCAACCTTCTGTACCCGTGAGATCCCATCTTGGGGCCTTTTCCGGCATCCCGCCGTAGGGGGAATCGATAACGGAGGGCTTCTACATCAACACCATTGCCTCTCTGATGAAGTGTGAGTAGTTTACTTCAGACCTATGGGTCCATAGCTAGTAGCTAGATGGCTTCTTCTCTCTCTTTGATTCTCAATACAAAGTTCTCCTTGATGTTCTTGGAGATCTATTCGATGTAAAACTCTTTTGCGGTGTGTTTGCCGAGATCCGATGAATTGTGGATTTATGATCAGCTTATCTATGAATATTATTTGAATCTCCTCTGAATTCTTATATGCATGATTTGATATCTTTGCAAGTCTCTTTGAACTATCGATTTGGTTTGGCCAACTAGATTGGTTTTTCTTGCAATGGTAGAGTGCTTAGCTTTGGGTTCAATCTTGCGGTGTCCTTTCCCAGTGACAGTAGGGGCAGCATGGCATGTATTGTATTGTTGCCATCGAGGATAAAAAGATGGGGTGTTCATCATATTGCTTGAATTAATCCCGCTACATCATGTCATCTTGCTTAATGCGTTACTCTGTTCTTATGAACTTAATACTCTAGATGCACGAAGGAGTCGGTCGATGTGTGGAGTAATAGTAGTAGATGCAGAATCGTTTTGGTCTACTTGACACGGACGTGATGCCTATATTCATGATTATTGCCTTAGATATCGTCATAACTTTGCGCTTTTCTATCAATTGCTTGGCAGTAATTTGTTCACCCACTGAAATAATTTCTATCTCAAGAGAAGCCTCTAGTGAAGCCCCCGGGTCTATTTTCCATCATATAAGTTTCTGATCTACAATTTCTAGTTTCCTATTTCCTTTATTTTGCAATCTTTACTTTCTGTTCCATAAACCAAAAATACCAAAAATATTACTTTACCGTTTATCCATCTCTATCAGATCTCACTTTGAGAATAACCGTGAAGGGATTGACAACCCCTTTGTCGCGTTGGTTGCAAGTTGGTGTTTGTTTGTGCAGGTATTCGGTGGCTTGTTGCGTAGTCTCCTACTGGATTGATACCTTGGTTCTCAAAACTGAGGGAAATACTTATGCTCCTTTACTGCATCACCCTTTCCCCTTCAAGGGAAAAACCAACGCAAGCTCAAGAGGTAGCAAGAAGGATTTTTGTCGCCGTTGTTGGGGAGATCTACACCAAGCCAAGACATACCAAGTACCATCATAAACTCTCATCTCTCGCATTACATTATTTGCCATTCGCCTCTCATTTTCCTCTCCCCCACTTCTAAAACGATTTTCGAAAAGATTCGTCTTTCTTCGCCCCTCTTCCGTTCTTCTTCTTTGCTTGCTTTTTGTGTGCTCATGTGTTAGATTGCTTGCTCTGTCACGATGGCTCAAGATAATACCAAATTGTGTGACTTTTCCAATACCAACAACAATGATTTTATTAGTACTCCGATTGCTCCCGATACCAATGTGGAATCTTGTGAGATTAATACTGGTTTGTTGAATCTTGTTATGAAAGATCAATTTTCCAGCCTTCCAATGAAGATGTCGCATCCTATCTTAATAATTTTGTTGATTTGTGCGATATGCAAAAGAAAAAAGATGTGGATAATGATATTGTTAAGTTGAAGTCATTTCCATTCTCGCTTAGGGATCGCGCTAAAACTTGGTTTTCATCTTTGCCTAAAAATGGTATTGATTCGTGGAACAAGTGTAAAGATGCTTTTATTTCCAAGTATTTTCCTCCCGCTAAGATCATCTTCCTTAGGAACGATATTATGAATTTTAAGCAACTTGATCATGAACATGTTGCACAATCTTGGGAGAGGATGAAATTGATGATTAGAAATTGCCCTACTCATGGTTTGAATTTGTGGATGATTATACAAAAAATTTATGCCGGATTGAATTCTGCTTCTAGAAATCTTTTAGATTCGGCCGCGCGAGGCACTTTTATGGAAATTACTTTAGGAGAAGCTACTAAACTCCTAGATAATATTTGAAGGAAATATGCCCTAGAGGCAATAATAAAGTTGTTATTTATATTTCCTTATATCATGATAAATGTTTATTATTCATGCTAGAATTGTATTAACCCGAAACTTAGTACATGTGTGAATACATAGACAAAACAGAGTGTCCCTAGTATGCCTCTACTTGACTAGCTCGTTAATCAAAGATGGTTAAGTTTCCTGACCATAGACATGTGTTGTCATTTGATGATCGGTATCACATCATTAGAGAATGATGTGATGGACAAGACCCATCTGTTAGCTTAGCATTATGATCGTTTTTTTTTATTGCTATTGCTTTCTTCATGACTTATACATGTTCCTCTGACTATGAGATTATGCAACTCCTGAATACCGGAGGAACACCTTGTGTGCTATCAAACGTCACAACATAACTGGGTGATTATAAAGATGCTCTACAGGTGTCTCCAAAGGTGTTTGTTGGGTTGGCATAGATCAAGATTAGGATTTGTCACTCCTTGTATCGGAGAGGTATCTCTGGGCCCTCTCGGTAATGCACATCATGATAAGCCTTGCAAGCAATGTGACTAATGAGTTAGTTACGGGATGATGCAATATGGAACGAGTAAAGAGACTTGCCGGTAACAAGATTGAACTAGGTATGTTGATACTGACAATCGAATCTCGGGCAAGTAACATACCGATGACAAAGGGAAGGACTGTAACGCCCCGAGACCGACGCTTCAGAAGACTTCCTTATTTTCATGATCGCCGTGTGTTTCTTTTGTGCTTGCTCTTTTATTTTTTTCATTGCATCATGTCATCATGCCATCATGTCATTAATTTTTTTTTAAAACTCAACCAAGTAAATTGCATGGATCTTCGATCCATTTAAATTGAGGGAAAGGCACATGGTGATTTCTCTTTATAACATATATCCTCCCAATATTATTAGGGAGCTATATTAAAATATTCCATTAATTGGAGTTCACCATAACACACTTGCAAATATCCCAATGCCTTTGTTATCTTAATTCTTGGTCTCCAACCTCGCCTTATATTTTTTTCATCATATTCCGGAGCTCCACCAAAAATCCGAACATTTTTGGACACTTCTAAAACCTTGTTCTAGTTCAAACCATTTGAATTAAATTCAAAGAGTTTGAATTTAAACTTTGTTCAGGCCACTTCTATTTTTCCTGGATCAAGCTCATTTTTATGAGTCCGGAAAAATTAACCTCCCGCGCAAATTCTATCCCTAGCACTTCCTTTCTTCCCCTTTTCTTCTTTCATATTTTCTGTTTTGGGAGAAAAGAAGGAAGAAGGGGAGAGAGCCCAACCAGCCTCCCAGGCCGGCCCATCCTGCCCCCGCGGCCATTTGCCCCTCCAAGGCCCAGCCCGCGTGTCATAACCCTAGCCCATCTCTCCCTCCTCTCAATCTCTCCCTCGCGCTCCCCCTCGTCCTTCCTCCATTGCCGCCAGTGCTCGATCCCCTCGCCCTCTCCTCGATCCCCTCCTCCCACCTCGCTCCAGCCACCACAGAACCAGGCTGCCGCCCGCTCTCCGGTCCACCATCGTCGTCGGAGCCCCGCGCCAAGACCGCCCCTCGCCTGGACCCGTCAAGCCCTGCCACCGGCCTGTTGCCCTACTCGACCCCGACCTCCACCATCCCGCTTCGAGCTCTGCCATCGCCGCGTCCTCCCTCTGCCTCCTCGCCATGGCCCTCGCTTGCTCCCTGTCGCGGCCACCTCTCCTCACCGCCGTCGCGCCCCCCTTCCATCTCCAGCAGCTCCTCTGCAGCTCCTCCCCTGCCTCTTCCTCCGGTTGGGGCGCTCCAAGACCGCGCCCGCCGCTGCAGTTCGTCGCGCCTCCGCCTCCAGTCATCACCAACGTCGGCCTCCTCCTCCCTCCGTCTCGTCCTCGATGCCAAGTTCCACGACATCGCATAAGTTTCTTCTTCAACGTGTACGGCTACGCAGATTTGCCAAGTACCACGACATCCGGAGCCCCGGATACGCCAAGTACCTCTACGACCCGTGTATGACTATGTGATTTCACCAAGTACCCCTCGGGTGCGCCAAGTTCGACTACATGGACCACCAAGTTCCTCTACCGATGACTCAAACGACTACGAACGTGTACAACTTCCATCCCGTGCATGTCCCCAAGTACCACGACATTGACGGCCCTACAAGTTCAACTACGGTTGCCGCATACGACTACCGTCGACCCTCGAAGACTCCGTGGACGTCAAGTTCCTCGCCGTGACCCCGAACATCTATGGAATGTGTATGACTACGAAACATGTACCACTACTTCCACTACCGTCGCGAGAACGACTACTACCCCTACGACACGTGAACAACTACTTCCACTTCGAACGCGTTCCGCCCCGAATGCACGCTTCGAAGGTATAACCCCGAGACGATGCTCGTGTACGAATGCATGTGTTGTATGAGATGCTCGTGTTTGCATGTGTCCGAGAGAGGTCTTTGCACATTCCTCATTTCCATACCACTAACCCGTGGGAACCCGGTAACCGGGAGCACCCCACCATCTCTTGCGTGTTCCACACATCCGCACAATCCTCTTTTGCGCCGGTATCTCCAGGAGCTACCGAAACCCAAATGTTGCCGTGGCATCATTTTCATTATCGTTGCCGTGGCACCCTTTTTCGTTCCACCACGGGAACAAATGCTTCATAACATGCTCATGTGCACGTTTTCATAAAATTGCTTAAAAACTTGCATATGTCATTCGCATCTTGATAACAACATTTAAATGTTTAAAATTGTGTTTGCATTTAAATTGCTATATGCATATGGGGATTTTCCGGTATTGTCGTTTGTTATTTCCGGCCTCTTTGAACCGGACATGCATCATACTTGTTTGTGCATCATGCCATGTGTATGTGGTGGTTGTTTACTATGTTGCTTGTTTCTTTCCGGGTTGCTTCTCTCGTTAGCTTCGGTTTCATTCTGGAGTTGTGAGGATTCGTTCGACTACATCCGTTTGTCTTCTTCATGGACTCGTTCTTCTTCTTTGCGGGATCTCAGGCAAGATGACCATACCCTCGAAATCACTTCTATCTTTGCTTGCTAGTTGTTCGCTCTATTGCTATGCAGCGCTACCTACCACTTGCTGTTTCATGCCTCCCATATTGCCATGAACCTCTAACCTTTGTCACCCTTCCTAGCAAACCGTTGTTTGGCTATGTTACCGCTTTTGCTCAGCCCCTCTTATAGCGTTGTTAGTTGCAGGTGAAGATGAAGATTGCTCCATGTTGGATTATGTTTATGTTGGGATATCACAATATCTCTTATATTATTAATGCATCTATATACTTGGTAAAGGGTGGAAGGCTCGGCCTTATGCCTGGTGTTTTGTTCCACTCTTGCCGCCCTAGTTCCGTCATACGGGTGTTATGTTCCTTGATTTTGCGTTCCTAACGCGGTTGGGTGATTTATGGGACCCCCTTGACAGTTCGCTTTGAATAAAACTCTTCCAGCAAGGCCCAACCTTGGTTTTTACATTAGCCTTACCTAGCCTTTTTCCCTTGGGAGTCGCGCATCCCGAGGGTCATCTTATTTTACCCCCCCGGGCCAGTGCTCCTCGGAGTGTTGGTCCAAACTAGAGCCCTTTGCAGCGCCACCTCGGGGAAACTTGAGGTCTGGTTTTAGTTGTACGGACTGCTCATCCGGTGTGCCCTGAGAACGAGATATGTGCAGCTCCTATCGGGATTTGTCGGCACATTCGGGCGGCTTTGCTGGACTTGTTTTACCATTGTCGAAATGTCTTGTAACCGGGATTCCGAGACTGATCGGGTCTTCCCGGGAGAAGGAATATCCTTCGTTGACCGTGAGAGCTTATAATGGGCTAAGTTGGGACACCCCTGCAGGGTATAAACTTTCGAGAGCCGTGCCCGCGGTTATGTGGCAGATGGGAATTTGTTAATATCCAGTTGTAGAGAACTTGACACTTGACTTAATTAAAATACATCAACCGCGTGTGTAGCCGTGATGGTCTCTGCTCGGCGGAGTCCGGGAAGTGAACACTGTTTCTGGGTTATGTTTGACGTAAGTAGGAGTTCAAGATCACTTCTTGATCAATACTAGTTGACGATCGTTCCTTTGCTCCTCTTCTCGCTCTCATTGGCGTATGTTAGCCACCATATATGCTTAGTGCTTGCTGCAGCTCCACCTCATTACCCCATCCTTTCCGATAAGCTTAAATAGTCTTGATCTCGCGGGTGTGAGATTGCTGAGTCCTCGTGACTCACAGATACTTCCAAACAGTTGCAGGTGCCGATGAGACCAGTGCAGGTGACGCAACTGAGCTCAAGTGGGAGCTCGATGAAGATCTTGTTCGTTGTGTTGTTTCTTTTCATATTGATCAGTAGTGGTGCCCAGTTGGGACGATCGGGGATCTGGCATTTGGGTTGTCTTCTTTTCTTTTGGTTCCGTAGTCGGACCTATGTGTGTATCTTGAATGATATATGATTTAATTATGTATTGTGTGAAGTGGCGATTGTAAGCCAACTCTTTATCCCATTCTTGTTCATTACATGGTATTGTGTGAAGATGACCCTTCTTGCGACAAAACCACAATGCGGTTATGCCTCTAAGTCGTGCCTCGACACGTGGGAGATATAGCCGCATCGTGGGCGTTACAAGGACGTATGTTGTTATGCGGTTTGACCGATAAAGATCTTCGTAGAATATGTAGGAGCCAATATGAGCATCCAGGTTCTGCTATTGGTTATTTACTGGAGATGTGTCTCGGTCATGTCTACATAGTTCTCGAACCTGTAGGGTCCACACGCTTAACGTTTGATGACGATTTGTATTATGAGTTATGTGTTTTGGTGACCGAAGTTTGTTTGGAGCCCCGGATGAGATCACGGACATGACGAGGAGTCTCGAAATGGTCGAGAGGTAAAGATTCATATATTGGAAGGTTATATTCGGACATCGGAATGGTTCCGAGTGATTCGGGTATTTTTCCGGAGTACCGAGGGGTTACCGGAACCCCCCGGGGAAGTGTTGGACCAACATGGGCCTAAGGGAGAGAGAGGGAAGCCCGCTGGGGGTGTCTGCGGGCCCCCCTCCTAGGGTGTCCGAATAGGACAAGGAGGAGGGGCCGACGCCCCCTTCCCTTTCCCTCTCCCTCTCCTTCCTATTCCCTCCGGTGGAGAAAGGAAAAGGGGGGGGGGGGGCGAATCCTACTTGGACTAGGAGTCCAAGTAGGACTCCCCCCATGGCGCGCCCCTCCTGGCCGCTGGCCTCTCTCCCCCTCCTTTATATACGTGGGCAGGGGCACCCCAAAGGCACATCAATTGTTCTCTTAGCCGTGTGCGGTGCCCCCCTCCACAGTTTAGTCCCCCGGTCATAGCGTCGTAGTGCTTAGGCGAAGCTCTGCACGGATCACATCACCAACACCGTCACCACGCCGTCGCGCTGACAGAACTCTCCCTCGACCGTCTACTAGATCAAGAGTTCGAGGGACGTCATCGAGCTGAACGTGTGCTGAACACGGAGATGCCGTACGTTCGGTACTTGGATCAATTGGATCGTGAAGGCGTTCGACTACATCAACCGCGTTAACCTAACGCTTCCGCTTTCGGTCTACGAGGGTCCGTAGGCACACTCTCCCCCTCTCGTTGCTATGCATCTCCTAGATAGATCTTGCATGAGCGTAGGAATTTTTTTGAAATTGCATGCTACGTTCCCCAACAGTGGCATCTGGGCCAGGTTTATGCGTAGATGATATGCACGAGTAGAACAGAGTTGTGGGCTATAATAGTCATACTGCTTACCACCAACGTCTTACTTTGATTCAGTGGTATTGTTGGATGAAGCGGCGCAGACCGACATTACATGACCGTGTTCATGAGACTGGTTCTACCACGTGCTTTGCACACAGGTGGCTGACGGGTGGCTGTTTCTCCAACTTTAGTTGAATCGAGTTTGACTAGGGCTGGTCCTTGTTGAAGGTTAAAACAACAGACTTGATGAAAAATCATTGTGGTTTTGATGCGTAGGTAAGAACGGTTCTTGCTAGAAGCCCATAGCAGCCACGTAAAACTTGCAACAACAAAGTAGAGGACGTCTAACTTGTTTTTGCAGGGCATGTTGTGATGTGACATGGTCAAGACATGATGCGATATAATTTATTGTATGAGATGACCATGTTTTGTAAAAGTTATCGGCAATTGGCAGGAGCCTTATGGTTGTCGCTTTATTGTATGAAATGCAATCGCCATGTAATTGCTTTACTTTATCACTAAGCGATAGAGATAGTCGTAGAAGCAATAGTTGGCGAGACGATAACGATGCGACGATGGAGATCAAGGTGTCAAGCCGGTGATGATGGAGATCATGACGGTGCTTTGGAGATGGAGATCAAAGGCACACGATGATGATGGCCATATCATGTCACATATTTTGATTGCATGTGATGTTTATCTTTTATGCATCTTATTTTTCTTAGTACGGCGGCAGCATTATAAGACGATACCTGACTAAATTTCAAGGTATAAGTGTTCTCCCTGAGTATGCACCGTTGCTACAGTTCGTCGTGCCGAGACACCACGTGATGTTCGGGTGTGATAAGCTATATGTTCACATACAACGGGTGTAAGCCAGTTTTGCACGTGCAGAATACTCGGGTTAAACTTGACGAGCCTAACATATGCAGACATGGCCTCGGAACACTAAGACCGAAAGGTCGAACATGAATCATATAGTAGATATGATCAACATAGAGATGTTCACCATTGAAAACTACTCCATCTGACGTGATGATCGGACATGGTTTAGTTGATATGGATCACATGATCATTTAGATGACTAGAGGGATGTCTATCTGAGTGGGAGTTCTTAAGTAATATGATTAATTGAACTTTAATTTATCATGAACGTAGTACCTGATAGTTTTTGCATATCTATGTTGTTGTAGATCAACGGCCCGTGCTACCATTCCCTTGAATTTTAATGTGTTCCTAGAGAAAGCTAAGTTGAAAGATGATGGTAGCAACTACACGGACTGGGTCTGTAACTTGAGGACTATCCTCATTGCTGCACAG
The DNA here is from genome assembly GCF_018294505.1 of Triticum aestivum. Lineage (NCBI taxonomy): Eukaryota > Viridiplantae > Streptophyta > Magnoliopsida > Poales > Poaceae > Triticum > Triticum aestivum. The sequence goes on along the minus strand of NC_057814.1, from coordinate 364,998,967 downwards.
AAGAATTACGTCCTGGAAGCATCGCTAGGTGCAAGACCCGCTGCAGGAGCAACTCCGGACGTTATGAACGTCTGGCAAATCAAAGTTGATGACTACTCGATAGTTCAGTATGTCATGCTTTACGGCTTAGAATCGGGACTTCAAAGGCGTATTGAACGTCATGGAGCATATGAGATGTTCCAGGAGTTGAAGTTAATATTTCAAGCAAATGTCCGAGTTGAGAGATATGAAGTCCCCAACAAGTTCTATAGCTGCAAGATGGAGGAGAATAATTCTGTCAGTGAACACATACTCAGAATGTCTGGGTACCATAACCACTTGACTCAGCTGGGAGTTAATCTTCCTGATGATAGTGTCCTTGAGAGAGTTCTTCAATCACTGCCACCAAGCTATAAAGGCTTCGTGATGAACTATAATATGCAAGGGATGGAAAAGACAATTCCCGACCTCTTCGTGATGCTAAAGGCTGCCGAGGTAGAAATCAAGAAGGAGCATCGAGTGTTGATGGTCAACAAGACCACTAGTTTCAATAAAAAGGGCAAACGGAAGAAGGGGAACTTCAAAAAGAACGGCAAGCAAGTTGCTGCTCCCAGGAAGAAGCCCAAGACTAGACCTAAGCCTGAAACTGAGTGCTTCTACTACAAAGGGACTCGTCACTGGAAGCGGAACTGCCCCAAGTATTTGGCGGATAAGAAGGATGGTAAAGTGAAAAGTATATTTGATATACATGTTATTGATGTGTACCTTACTAATGCTCGTAGTAGCGCCTGGGTATTTGATACTGGTTCTGTTGCTCATATTTGCAACTCGAAACAGGGCTATGGATTAAACGAAGATTGGCTAAGGACGAGGTGACGATGCACGTGGGAAATGGTTCCAAAGTCGATGTGATTGCCGTCGGCACGCTACCTCTACATCTATGTAACGACCAAACCTCGAAGGATGTGAGTCTCTGTGCTTACCGTGCTAGTCCCTGGATCAAACACGCTAGCACACATAGTATAGATGAATACCACAATAGCAAGTGCTTCATTTATTACAGCGTAGGATCCAGAATGTATAAAATAAAACAATCTGCATAGCACTTGGCTAGCTTTATTCAATCAAACAACGAAAGTAGCAGAAATAACAATGAGTCCCATCATAGCCCACTGGCGATGCTGAGTGCAGACTCGCGACCCTAACGGTACCTTACTCTTCGTCTGAATATCCTGCAACATGAGACGTTGCAGCCATATAGGTCAATACTTTGAATTTATTGGCAAGTGACACGGGAGTAATAATATAACAGACCTACATGTATATGCATAGTATAACAAAAGGAAGGCTTGGGGTTTATTTTTCCATAAAGCTGATTTTGTCCTCATAAATACCTAATATTCAAATTTTTATTTAGTTCTTTTATTACTACAATTATATACACAAGGTTGAGTTGGCAAGATCAACTCCAACCTACCCTTTATTAAGTTTTCCCACAAATATTATTAAGTGTCACATCTGTCAAGATCATCCAACACTGTAATGGCATAGTGGCTCAAATTTGTCCATAACCGGGGACACGGCTAATCATGATTAGTTTTAATACTCTGCAGAGTTTTGCACACTTTACCCACTAGACTCAACACAAAGATTGGGACGAAGTCTTTCAGAAGCAGTCACCTCCACCCACCGGCAGCCGGTACACCTACTCATATCTACATCTGCTAGCTTACCAGCGCGAGGATCCCACAACATACTCAACTAAGCCAGAGCCCATTTAGCTAGTTGCGCATGGAAGCTACTAGTCACTAAGTCTGTCTGATCTTTTTGAGCCTGGGCAGTTGTCCACTTAAATTCTGAGGGTATAAACCATGATGTTCTTGAAACCACCCTTCAATACCAATTCCGCCCAGAGGTGAATTAAGTCCTCAATTTCTACTCAATTCGATTGTATTTACAATCCTCACATAACTCAATGTATACACGAACCACCCCCGTCTACAAAGCATAGCAAAACTACAACTACCACGATCTACGATGACGAGAGATGGCTCAACAATATACAAAAATAATATAGTAATCCTATACATGCATATATTCACAGTGTGATATAACTACATGCATAGAAAACAATAGGTGAAAGATTGTGACGCCCCCGATTTGACCGTACACTAATCATGCACGCAAATGTGTACGATCAAGATCAGGGACTCACGGGAAGATATCACAACACAACTCTAAAACATAATTAAATCATACAAGCATCATAATACAAGCCAGGGGCCTCGAGGGCTCGAATACAAGTGCTCGATCACAGACGAGTCAGCGGAAGCAACAATATCTGAGTACAGACATAAGTTAAACAAGTTTGCCTTAAGAAGGCTAGCACAAACTGGGATACAGATCGAACGAGGCGCAGGCCTCCTGCCTGGGATCCTCCTAACTACTCCTGGTCGTCGTCAGCGGCCTGCACGTAGTAGTAGGCACCTCCAGTGTCGTAGGTGTCGTCGTCGACGGTGGCGTCTGGCTCCTGGGCTCCAGTATCTGGTTGCGACAACCAGATAGAAAGGAAAGGGGGAAAAGAGGGAGAGAAGCAACCGTGAGTACTCATCCAAAGTACTCGCAAGCAAGGAGCTATACTACATATGCATGGGTATATGTGTAACGGGGCATATCAGTGGACTGAACTGCAGAATGCCAGAATAAAAGGGGGATAGCTAGTCCTGTCGAAGACTACGCTTCTGGCCATCTCCATCTTGCAGCATGTAGAAGAGAGTAGATTGAAGTCCTCCAAGTAGCATCGCATAGCATAATCCTACCCGGCGATCCCCTCCTCGTCGCCCTGTTAGAGAGCGATCACCGGGTTGTATCTGGCACTTGGAAGGGTGTATTTTATTCAGTATCCAGTTCTAGTTGTCATAAGGTCAAGGTACAACTCCGGGTCGTCCTTTTACCGAGGGACACGGCTATTCGAATAGATAAACTTCCCTGCAGGGGTGCACCACATAACCCAACACGCTCGATCCCATTTGGCCGGACACACTTTTCTGGGTCATGCCCGGCCTCGTAAGATCAACACGTCGCAGCCCCACCTAAGCACAACAGAGAGGTCAGCACGCCGGTCTAACCCTATGCGCGCAGGGGTCTGGGCCCATCGCCCTATGCACACCTGCACGTTGCGTACGCGGCCGGAAGCAGACCTAGCCTAGTGGCGTTCCAGTCCAATCCGGCGCGCGCCACTCAGTCGCTGACGTCAAGAAGGCTTCGGCTGATACCACGACGCCGGGATACCCATAACTACTCCCGCGTAGATGGCTAGTGCGTATAGACCAAATGGCCAGACTCAGATCAAATACCAAGATCTCGTTAAGCGTGTTAAGTATCCGCGAACGCCGACCAGGGCCAGGCCCACCTCTCACCTAGGCGGTCTCAACCTGCCCTGTCGCTCCGCCACAAAGATCCACTTGCGGGTACTCCTACGAGCCGACCCGACTTTAGTCATCACATGTGTCATGTATATAGTATATAAGTATATACCCGTGATCACCGCCCAGGTGATCACGGCCCGATAGTATAGCACAGCAGACGGACAAGAATGTAGGGCCACTGATGGAAAACTAGCATCCTATACTAAGCATGTAGGATTGCAGGTAAAGGTAACAACAGTAGTAGCAAGGATAGGCTATGCATCAGGATAGGATATCGGAAAGCAGTAACATGCTACACTACTCTAATGCAAGCAGTATAGAGAAGAATAGGCGATATCTGGTGATCAAGGGGGGGCTTGCCTGGTTGCTCTGGCAAGTAGGAGGGGTCGTCGACTCCGTAGTCGAACTGGGCAGCAGCAGTGTCGGTCTCGTAGTCTACCGGAGAGAAGAGGGGGAAGAAACAGTAAATACAATGCAAACATAAGCATGACGATGCGTGACATGACAATGAGCGGTGCTAGGTGTGTCCTAACGCGACAGTAGGTGGTACCGGCGAAGGGGGGGAACATCCGGGAAGTATTCCCGATGTTTCGCGTTTTCAGACAGACGGAGTCAAACTATCGTGTGGGTCCAGTGGGACCCACGTGTCATACTCTGTTAGGTTAATTAGGGTTTAATTAAACTAATTCTGTTTAATTAAACTAACAGGTTAATTAGATTAATTCATTAGGATTAATTAACTTTAATTAATTAATATTAACATGATTAAATAAGTTAATTAATTATCTTAATTAATTAATTATTTATTTATTTATTTTTATTATTTATTCTTATTTATTTATATATTTATTAATGTTTATTAATTAATTTATTATTTTTATTTTTATTTATTTATTTTTTTCAAAACGTTTTGTGGGCGGGCCCCACTGTCATTGGCCCTAGGGGCCTTAGCGGTTACGGGCGTGCGGGCGCAGGGGCGCTGTCGCCCAGCCCGAACGGGCGCCGATGCGGGAGCGAGCGCCGGCAGCGGGCGCCGGGCGGCGAAGGAGCAGCGGGGCGAGGCCACGGGCTTGGACCGGATGCAGGGAACGGGCAGCGGTGGCACGGCGAGGCCTGCGCGGTTGCGGGCGGCGAGGGGAGCAGGGCGGTGCTGGCCGTGGCCGCGGCGGAGGGGCGGAGCGCGGCGTGCGGCAGCGGGAGCGAGAGGCAGGGGAGGCCAGGGGCTAGGCATCCTTGGGCGCGTGCAGGTGGCGCGGTGTGGGGCACGGCTTGGGCGCGGTGTGCACGCATCGGGGCGTGCCGGAGCGGGCCAGTGGCGCGGTGGTGATGGCGGGTCGCCTTGGAGCAAGTGGGGGAAGAGGAGAGGCGGAGGCCGGGGCTCACGGCGGTTCGTAGGGCAACGGCAGCGGGTGTCGAGGAGGGGGACGAGGACGGCGCGACGCAGGGAAGGACGACGGTGTGGCGGTCCGGCGAGGAGGCGTGGTCGAGGCGGTGAGGCGACGACGGCGACGTCGGGCGGTGGCGTCGTCGGGGCGAGGTGAGGCAGCGACGGCGACGGGGCACAACGGTGGGGCGAAGGGGTCAGGGCGGTTCGCCCGATCCAGAACAGATTGGGGGGGGGAAGAGAGGAGCGAGGGGGATCGAGGGGATCGTGCGGGAGTGGGAGTGGGGGTGGATCGGTTAGGGTTTGCGGGTGGTGGGGGATAAGGGAGGCGGCTGGGCCGGCCAGCTGGGTTGGGCCGGTTGGCCAAGGCCCGGGTGGGCAGTGGGGGTTTCTGTTTTTTTACTTAACTCCATTTGTTTTGTCTTACTTTTAAAAACCTTTCTGTTTTATATCAATTTCATTTTATATTTTAGTTTTATAAAATAGTTAATTAGCCCCTAAATTAGCATTAGCAATTATGCCACTGCCACAATTATCTTAGGTCCAAGATAAAATAGTTTAACAATTTAATATTTATAAAAGGCATTTAATTAATGTCTTAGCTACTGTTTTAATTATTCAAGGGCATTAAACCACTTTATAAAAATGTTGGTTCACCTCCATAATTAGTTATGGAATATTTGGTTCACTCCGAACATTTTAGTTTTAATATTTGAAAACTTTTATTGTTTGCTTTTATTTAAATTTTGAATTTGTTTCAGTTCTGAACTATCGAGAGTTTATCAACAGTAACCGCGGTGACATGGCATCATTAGCGGGGGATCACTGTAGCTTAATTATCCGGGCGTCACAATTCTCCTCCACTACAAGAAATCTCGTCCCGAGATTTAAGAGGGGAGTAAGGGGGGAAGGTTTGGTAACGAATCTAGCGGGTCTTCTCATCCTGGCTTGCACTTCTGGAAGAGGTTGGTCCAATACATTGATGTCTTCATTTCTCTGCTTCGGTCATCATGATGAAGTCGGCGTCCTTTCTTCAGGAACTCCATCGTACTTACGAAAGAATAAGGGGTGGGCATTCTGGGAGAACGGGCCTCGACAAGGTTGTCTATCGGGTCGACAACATCGAGGAAGGTGGCGAAAAGTAACCCTCGAATCGAAACTTAAGAAAATTTCGAGAGCAAAGTAAGGAGGTAACCTGGGAAGTTTCGAGCGGGCAGGCAATCGTTCGATGCCTGTTATAGGGCGTGAAAGGGTCAAAGCAACGGGAATAAGTATTGTGTCCGATATCAGACCTGAAGGTGGCTCGTGAATTACATACGAGGCCAGGTGCGAGGAACAACCTTGGAAACAGGGGGTGTACATAAGAGTCAGGTTTCGATCCTGTGGAACTGTGGGTTATGGGCCCACCATGTGGGTTAAAAGTAGGAAGGGCGGTGACATCTTGCACGATCATGATAGCAAGGCATGGCAGAGGGTAGCCTGTCAGTTATATGTCAGCAACATCGTCGGTACCAAGGGCGAGGGACGAAGAGAACCATTTTCCTGCTCGTTGAAACGAGGCGGACCATTAGGCAAAGTTCTCGTCCATCGGTGGTTACCGAAATGTCACCAACAATAATAACAGGGTCTTACTGACAGAGTTGTACACCGAGGTGTTTACATAAGCAGGAGAATATTACTGCTTAGATCATATAGTTCACCAGAAAGGTTAAACCACACAATGGAAAGGAAAATATGATTATCAGATTAAACAGAAGAATGGAAAGGAAAATGTGTTTAAACACATATTTCAAGGTTATATCCTTCCCAAGGACAAGCTGAGCATGATATTCATGACAGGATATAATGTAGAAAACTCTTTAGGTAGGGGAGAGAAATTTCATGACATTACCCATACAACGGTGTTTGGATAATTGAGCAGGAAACATTTAGCATTGGGCTTCAAATGTTCCTGTTGAAAATCGGAGTACCATAGACATGCTTCGAGATAGCATTGACATGGTCAACAGGGGAAGATCAGACTTTGGAAACAAAAAAGGATCCATCAGGAACAACTTATAGAATAAGTCTTACAATTTCCTCATGGAAGAACAGCTAACCTTGCTAAAAGGAAAAAAACTTATAACAATAGGGCCTCCCGCCAGGTGTGCTGGGTATCATCACCTTACCGGGTCATAAATAGGCCAATGTTATAACTCTTGGAAATATGTTCCAACCATCATATCTGACCGAGATTCAGATCTGATTGGTGTCAGGATAACTCAGACTTAGGAGGCCTGAGAAGAAAAGGTGCAACACAAATTGTCGAAACGACATCGAAGATTCTCGGGAGATGATCTATGGAAGCGAGTTCCGAACAAGGGTTCATAATTAAATCAAGGAGAGGTGAGGAGGTGACTGCTTGACTCGGCGACAATCCATTGAGATTTCCAAAAGATGGATTTCCACCACTATGTGAACAAGGAGATAACATTAGCTAGATCGAATGACTTAATGATGTATGCTCGAGGAAAACATACACAGTTAAACATTGGTTGAAATGTGCACCCGAAATATGGGCTAGGTAGCACGAGCAATGTTCGAATGATGATTCATTAAGCCATAGACGTAGAATGAAACTATAGACCAATAACTTCAAAGCAATAGGGTTGCTAGAAGTTTAGAATTTACACATCACAGACCATTTGTTGGTATTCCTTTTAGAAACAACACGGGGACCAAGAAGAATGGTGATGGGGAGAAGTATCACTGTACCAAGATGTCATGCGAGGTGGTGAAATTCTTACGACATACTTGACATAAAAGATGGTAATACTCCAAGGTAAAGAAGAACAATTGCTGGATAGCAAGGAACTCAAGGTATAACACCAAACACGAACAAGCTTGTGTTGGTGGGAAGGCAATAAAGTGGTCGATGATAACACAGATCATCGAGGGCAAGGATGGTATTTCTCATCATGAACTCAATCGATATCCTGGAAGAGCGCATAAGGTTGATGATGATCACGACACATTTGTCGAGAGATTTCATGAAGATGTAATCAATCAGCGACGACATCAAGTCAAAGGAATGATGAAGCAGACGGTTATTGGAACCATGGGTAGGACACACGCTTGAAATCAAGCTTGTTGTTCCAGGTGAAATGGTATGAGAGGAAGATCGGCGTAAGCTTAGCTCATCATCGAAAGTTGTGCTCCGGGGTTAAGGGCCAGGTAGCACAGTTAAAATTTAATACGATAATGATATAGCCGATCAGGCTAGGAATGACTTGAAGGATTAATAAACTCATAAGCAACGAAGATTACTTAGAGTTATTGAACCGTAGTGCGGACTCGGTTCAGTTATCAGTGTCTTTGAGTGTTTAATAACTCAGAACCCGAGGGGGATTGGAATCGGTGAGAATGTAGTACTTGATGAAGAACTCATAAGAAGTTATGTTGTTTCGTGATGATCTCGAGATACCAGGGGGTAATACTCGACGACAGATCAAAGTAGAGGTTGGACTGTGGTATTGCTCTGTAGAAGACAAGTGCTTAAACTTGCACAGGAAATGGTATTTAAAGGAGAGCATGGTCGGAACCACGATTGCAAAAAGCCAGATCCCAGATATAAAATGAACTTATACCAAAGGAATAATTAATTTAAGAGAAGCTTTAATGATAAGATCTACATCGTGTCCATGGGCATGAACACAAAGTTCAAGGTCGACTCCCACTTCTCCAATGCATAACCTTTCATTCACTTCTCACTTTCAAAGAAGTTGTAGTGTTGAAATTTTATCTGGCAAAATACCAGAAGAGTATGACTCGTGAAAACTTTCGAGTTCACACATATTAAGGAAGGCATATGTTCAACCCATCGGGGTATCGTGAAAACATATACCACAAGCTTCAATAGTAAATATCACCAGCTCGAAAATAGAGCATGGTTGAGAAAGCAGAGGATACAATTTACCAAAGGCTTTATATATCCGTGGAAAGGCTCACAAGGTTATTTGAATATGGAGGACACTGTCGGATAAAATCCAACAAAGGAACCGATGGTCCACAAGGGATCTGATGTGAGCATCGGTACTCAACCAGAGGAAGAAGAATGCAAGGAGATCTGATTATAGAAACAACTGACTAACTCAAAAGCTCAAATGCAAAGGAATTATGAATTCCAAGACAAGGGATTAGAAGCAATGCTCTGATTAGGGATGGATAAGTTGAATAGCCTTAGGGGTACAATCGATGACGATTTGATTGGTCGAGATCCAGCTCATGTTAAAGATGTCTGAGCCGGAAGAATGAATTCTAGGATCTGATTGAGGATTGCGAGCATTCGCAACATATTGAATCAATGGACTCAAAAAGGTAATGACAAAGGGTGCCAATAAGATTTCGAGACTTATGGGATTAATCATAATGCTAGTAAGCAAGAATTTCAAGAGCAATAGGCTCCTGAGAATTTTCGGAAGATCGAATGGTATTCTGAACACTTTTGTGATATACTTGAATTCAACTGGGGATGAGCGGATACTCGGTAAGTGCGAGAATTATCCGTAGGGGTATTCAGGTGTCAAAGAACAGCATAGCAGTAAGCTCAAAGGATTCTTGGAACAACAGAGAGCATTACGGGGTATCTTGTAGTAACAAGATCAACTGGGAAACATTGTATGAATTGCGAGTATACGTGGTTATCCATAGGAGTTCATCGATGAAAGGGAATTGTAAAAGCGATGAACACAAGTTCTCGGGTTATCAGCGGAGAGTATCTTCAGGGTCTTCACGTGCAGCAGACGATCATCAGTAATAAGGGGCTCTCCGGGTGAAAGCGATAACGAGATCCTAATGTTAGATTTAGCAAAACTCACTTAACCCGAATAGAAGAGAGATCAGAGTCCCAGAGTATAGACGAGGAATAAAAGATCCTAATACCACCCAATGGCGACGTGGGCCCGTAAGCCACACAGCCATGTTAGTAAAAGTTTTTCAATGACTAGACTCGACTTCGGCCAAGGAGTTGGAAAGGGGGATTCCTACAGGCAGTCGGCTCTGATACCAACTTGTGACGCCCCCGATTTGACCGTACACTAATCATGCACGCAAATGTGTACGACCAAGATCAGGGACTCACGGGAAGATATCACAACACAACTCTAAAACATAAATAAGTCATACAAGCATCATAATACAAGCCAGGGGCCTCGAGGGCTCGAATACAAGTGCTCGATCACAGACGAGTCAGCGGAAGCAACAATATCTGAGTACAGACATAAGTTAAACAAGTTTGCCTTAAGAAGGCTAGCACAAACTGGGATACAGATCGAACGAGGCGCAGGCCTCCTGCCTGGGATCCTCCTAACTACTCCTGGTCGTCGTCAGCGGCCTGCACGTAGTAGTAGGCACCTCCAGTGTCGTAGGTGTCGTCGTCGACGGTGGCGTCTGGCTCCTGGGCTCCAGCATCTGGTTGCGACAACCAGATAGAAAGGAAAGGGGGAAAAGAGGGAGAGAAGCAACCGTGAGTACTCATCCAAAGTACTCGCAAGCAAGGAGCTATACTACATATGCATGGGTATATGTGTAAAGGGGCATATCAGTGGACTGAACTGCAGAATGCCAGAATAAAAGGGGGATAGCTAGTCCTGTCGAAGACTACGCTTCTGGCCATCTCCATCTTGCAGCATGTAGAAGAGAGTAGATTGAAGTCCTCCAAGTAGCATCGCATAGCATAATCCTACCCGGCGATCCCCTCCTCGTCGCCCTGTTAGAGAGCGATCACCGGGTTGTATCTGGCACTTGGAAGGGTGTATTTTATTCAGTATCCAGTTCTAGTTGTCATAAGGTCAAGGTACAACTCCGGGTCGTCCTTTTACCGAGGGACACGGCTATTCGAATAGATAAACTTCCCTGCAGGGGTGCACCACATAACCCAACACGCTCGATCCCATTTGGCCGGACACACTTTTCTGGGTCATGCCCGGCCTCGTAAGATCAACGCGTCGCAGCCCCACCTAAGCACAACAGAGCGGTCAGCACGCCGGTCTAATCCTAAGCGCGCAGGGGTCTGGGCCCATCGCCCTATGCACACCTGCACGTTGCGATACGCGGCCGGAAGCAGACCTAGCCCTACGTAGGCGTTCCAGGTCCAATCCGGCGCGCGCCACTCAGTCGCTGACGTCAAGAAGGCTTCGGCTGATACCACGACGCCGGGATACCCATAACTACTCCCGCGTAGATGGCTAGTGCGTATAGACCAAATGGCCAGACTCAGATCAAATACCAAGATCTCGTTAAGCGTGTTAAGTATCCGCGAACGCCGACCAGGGCCAGGCCCACCTCTCACCTAGGCGGTCTCAACCTGCCCTGTCGCTCCGCCACAAAGATCCACTTGCGGGTACTCCTACGAGCCGACCCGACTTTAGTCATCACATGTGTCATGTATATAGTATATAAGTATATACCCGTGATCACCGCCCAGGTGATCACGGCCCGATAGTATAGCACAGCAGACGGACAAGAATGTAGGGCCACTGATGGAAAACTAGCATCCTATACTAAGCATGTAGGATTGCAGGTAAAGGTAACAACAGTAGTAGCAAGGATAGGCTATGCATCAGGATAGGATATCGGAAAGCAGTAACATGCTACACTACTCTAATGCAAGCAGTATAGAGAAGAATAGGCGATATCTGGTGATCAAGGGGGGGGGCTTGCCTGGTTGCTCTGGCAAGTAGGAGGGGTCGTCGACTCCGTAGTCGAACTGGGCAGCAGCAGTGTCGGTCTCGTAGTCTACCGGAGAGAAGAGGGGGAAGAAACAGTAAATACAATGCAAACATAAGCATGACGATGCGTGACATGACAATGAGCGGTGCTAGGTGTGTCCTAACGCGACAGTAGGTGGTACCGGCGAAGGGGGGAACATCCGGGAAGTATTCCCGATGTTTCGCGTTTTCGGACAGACGGACCGGAGGGGGAAAGTTGCGAGTTCGATAGGTTAGGGAGGTGTGGTGGACGAACGGACTGCGTATCCGGATTCGTCTCGTCGTTCTGAGCAACTTTCATGTTGAAAATATTTTAATCCGAGTTACGGATTAAAAGATATGATTTTCTAAAGATTTTATTAATTTCTGGAATTTAACTAATTATTTAAATTAATTCGAAAATGGATTTATGTCATCAGCATGATGTCATGCTGACATCAGCAGTCAACAGGGGTTGACTGGGTCAAACTATCGTGTGGGTCCAGTGGGACCCACGTGTCATACTCTGTTAGGTTAATTAGGGTTTAATTAAACTAATTCTGTTTAATTAAACTAACAGGTTAATTAGATTAATTCATTAGGATTAATTAACTTTAATTAATTAATATTAACATGATTAAATAAATTAATTAATTATCTTAATTAATTATTTATTTTTATTATTTATTCTTATTTATTTATATATTTATTAATGTTTATTAATTAATTTATTATTTTTATTATTATTATCTTTTATTTTTATTTATTTATTTTTTTCAAAACGTTTTGTGGGCGGGCCCCACTGTCATTGGCCCTAGGGGCCTTAGCGGTTACGGGCGTGCGGGCGCAGGGGCGCTGTCGCCCAGCCCGAACGGGCGCCGATGCGGGAGCGAGCGCCGGCAGCGGGCGCCGGGCGGCGAAGGAGCAGCGGGGCGAGGCCACGGGCTTGGACCGGATGCAGGGAACGGGCAGCGGTGGCACGGCGAGGCCTGCGCGGTTGCGGGCGGCGAGGGGAGCAGGGCGGTGCTGGCCGTGGCCGCGGCGGAGGGGCGGAGCGCGGCGTGCGGCAGCGGGAGCGAGAGGCAGGGGAGGCCAGGGGCTAGGCATCCTTGGGCGCGTGCAGGTGGCGCGGTGTGGGGCACGGCTTGGGCGCGGTGTGCACGCATCGGGGCGTGCCGGAGCGGGCCAGTGGCGCGGTGGTGATGGCGGGTCGCCTTGGAGCAAGTGGGGGAAGAGGAGAGGCGGAGGCCGGGGCTCACGGCGGTTCGTAGGGCAACGGCAGCGGGTGTCGAGGAGGGGGACGAGGACGGCGCGACGCAGGGAAGGACGACGGTGTGGCGGTCCGGCGAGGAGGCGTGGTCGAGGCGGTGAGGCGACGACGGCGACGTCGGGCGGTGGCGTCGTCGGGGCGAGGTGAGGCAGCGACGGCGACGGGGCACAACGGTGGGGCGAAGGGGTCAGGGCGGTTCGCCCGATCCAGAACAGATCGGGGGGGAAGAGAGGAGCGAGGGGGATCGAGGGGATCGTGCGGGAGTGGGAGTGGGGGTGGATCGGTTAGGGTTTGCGGGTGGTGGGGGATAAGGGAGGCGGCTGGGCCGGCCAGCTGGGTTGGGCCGGTTGGCCAAGGCCCGGGTGGGCAGTGGGGGTTTCTGTTTTTTTACTTAACTCCATTTGCTTTGTCTTACTTTTAAAAACCTTTCTGTTTTATATCAGTTTCATTTTATATTTTAGTTTTATAAAATAGTTAATTAGCCCCTAAATTAGCATTAGCAATTATGCCACTGCCACAATTATCTTAGGTCCAAGATAAAATAGTTTAACAATTTAATATTTATAAAAGGCATTTAATTAATGTCTTAGCTACTGTTTTAATTATTCAAGGGCATTAAACCACTTTATAAAAATGTTGGTTCACCTCCATAATTAGTTATGGAATATTTGGTTCACTCTGAACGTTTTAGTTTTCATATTTGAAAACTTTTATTGTTTGTTTTTATTTAAATTTTGAATTTGTTTCAGTTCTGAACTATCGAGAGTTTATCAACAGTAACCGCGGTGACATGGCATCATTAGCGGGGGATCACTGTAGCTTAATTATCCGGGCGTCACAAAGATGATCAACATGTAACTTGCCTTGGTCCTGGTTCAAAAAGTCACACTCCTGACAATAGGTCGCGTCGCACTCCGGACAATCTACACATTTCAGACAATCAACAAATCAATCACCAAACTCAAATAAAACCAAAATGAAACCAATAGCAAGAAAACTATTTTTTAAAATCCAACAACAGCAGCATAACAACATGTACAAAACACCTAAATTTCCCTACGATCACAAAGCAAAAAGAACCGCTCGATTCTGACAAACGGTTTCAAAGTTACGGCCTCCAGAAGGTTTGATTCAAATTCGAACGAATTCAAATTTGAAAAGTGCAAACATGTGAAAGTTTGGCTCTGTGATAAAGTGCATAGGAAAAAGAATCACCTAATTTGGATATATAGAAAAGAAATTATAGCCACATGAAAATTAGGTGAAAATCTGAAATAAAAACAAAACCAACAGAAAACTCCTGGCTGTCTACTGTGCGGTACTGTAGCGGGTTGCCATGTGTCACCACGCGATTGGCTCAGGTGGTGCTGTGTGCGCGCATGCTCACCGAAGACAGGGAACGGCGGCGGCGGTTCGGGCGTGGACGGCAGCGTCTCTCCGGTGGCTCCCCGGCGAAGGTGAGTGACGGGCGAGTGCGGTGACGAGTGGCAGAGGTGGTGGTGAGGTTGAACGGCGACGGGGCTCCCTCGAGCGGCGGTGGCGAGCTCGAGAATTTCGGCGTGCTCCGTCGGCGGCAGTTGGGCTTGTTTCCCTCGCTCGGCTGCGATTTGGGAAGAGCCAGGGCGTCAGGCAGGTGCGCAAAAGAGAGGGGGTTCGAGTGGGGCAGTCTACGCAGCCGGGGTGATCTTACAGCGACGAAAACGACCGGTGAAACGGCGGCGGCTCGAGCTCCTCCGGCGAGATCGGTTTCGCACTAACCAACACGTGCGGTAACAAGAGACGGGGAAAGGGATGCCGCAGGGTTCCTCGAGGAGTTTTCCTCGCGTGCGGTGTCCCTAGAGGACACGAGATCGACCGGGGTGCGAGATCGATCCGGGATCGGCCTCGGTTGCGCGGGCGGCTGTGCGTGTGTCCGGCTCGAGTAGGAGGTGGACGAAAACGGCGTGGGGCCTGCTGGTCAGCGGCTGCGAGCGAGGGGAGCGACTCCCTGGCGGCGTACCGCTTCGGGTGGTAAGGTGGGCTGGGCGAAGGGAGCTGCTGGGCCGCGGCTGCGGGCTGGCTGGCCGGCTTTCCTTTTTTTAAAACAAAAACTACAGAACAAAACTAAAATAAAAACACCAGAATAAGATGTGAAAGGAAAAATATATATAAACACACATTAAGATAGTACTACTAGTATAAACTACAGGAACACTAGTTCCTACTCTAATGCAATTTTTGGAAATTCATTTTTATGCAATAGGCCACACAAAACAACAATAAAACAGTCAAATAAAATATTTTGGAGATTCTGAAAAATACCAGAACATATCAGATGAACTGGAAATAATATTCTGGACATTATGAACATTTTTTAAAATAGGGGAGAAGTCATGCTATCTCCACTCCAATAAATTGCCTTTAGTTACATAATGAAAAGAATAATTCCGAAAAAGCAAATAATGCAAATAAAAATATGAGATGCATAGCAATGACCTATTAACATCCTAATTAGGAAATTGGGATGTTACAAACCTACCCCCCTTAAGATGAATCTCGCCCTCGAGATTCGAGCTGGCTAGCAAATAGGTGTTGGTGATCCTGCCTGAGATCTTCCTCTCATTCCCAGGTAGCTTCCTCCTCTGTATGATGATCCCACTGAACCTTGCATAACTTAATTGTCTTGGTGCGAGTAACTCTCTCAGCTGTCTCCAGAATCTTAATAGGTGTCTTCTCATATGTCAAATCACTCTCCAACTGAATTGCCTCAAGTGGCACTGTGTCTCTCAATGGAACATCCATCATCTCCGCGTGGCACTTCTTCAACTGAGATACATGAAACACATCATGAACTCCTGACAAAGATTCTGGCAACTCCAGCTGATAAGCTACCTCTCCTCTATGCTCCAAGATCTTGTAAGGCCCCACAAAACGTGGTGCTAACTTACCCTTAATTCCAAACCTCTTAATTCCACAAAGTGGTGAAATTCTAATATATGCACGGTCTCCTACCTCATATGTCACCTCCTTACGTTTTGCATCTGCATAACTCTTCTGTCTGGACTGTGCTATCTTCAGCTTGTCACGAATCAACTTGACCTTTTCCTCAGCATCTCTGATCAAGTCTGGTCCAAAGAACTGACACTCTGCAACCTCATCCCACATCAACGGTGTCCTGCACTTTCTGCCATACAATACCTCAAATGGTGCCATCTTCAGACTAGCCTGATAACTGTTATTATATGAGAACTCTGCATAAGGTAAATTGTCATCCCAACTGGACCCATAGTCCAAAGCACAAGCTCTCAACATATCCTCCAAAATCTGTTTTACCCTCTCTGTCTGCCCATCTGTCTATGGATGGAAAGTTGTACTGAACTCCAGCCTGGTGCCCAAGGATTCATGCAACTGACGCCAAAATTTGGATGAGAACTGAGTACCTCTATAAGACACTACCTTCCTTGGAACTCCATGTAGACAAACAATTTTAGACTTATAAATCTTTGCTAGCTGAGAACTGATATAAGTAGTCTTTACCGGGATGAAGTGAGCAACTTTAGTCAAGCGATCAACAACTACCCAAATAGAATCATAACCCGACCGAGTCCTGGGTAGACCTGTAATGAAGTCCATACCAATCCAACCCCACTTCCAATCAGGTATAGGCAATGGCTATAACAAACCTGTTGGTCTCTAGTGTTCTTCTTTAACTCTCTGGCACACATCACATGTTGCAATATACCCAGCAATTTCCCTCTTCAGGCTAGGCCACCAAAATCTTTCCCTCAAATCCAAATACATCTTAGTATTACCTGGGTGAATAGAATAAGGTGAATCATGCGCCTCCTGAAGAATCAACTTCCTGATATCTGCATCCTCGGGTACACAAATACGCTTCTCAAACCATATGGCTCCATGTTCATCCTCATGGAAACCTTCTGCCTTACCTTTAACCATATTCTCTTTTATCTCAGCAATCTCCTTATCACCCTTTTGAGCTTCTCTGATCCTGTCAAGCAAAGTAGGCTTTACCTCAAGTGTTGCCAAATATCCCTTAGGAACCATCTCCAGCCTGAGTTTCCTGAACTGCTCACATAACTCCGGTGGCATATCATCAATATTAACTGCATTAACATGGCTCCTACAACTCAATGCATCAGCAACAACATTAGCCTTACCAGGATGATACTGCACATTCAAATCATAATCCTTAATAAGCTCCAACCATCTCCTTTGCCCGAGGTTCAAATCCTTCTGAGTAAAAATATACTTCAAGCTCTTATGATCAGTAAATATATCACAATGATTACCAATAAGATATGGCCTCCAAGTTTTCAATGCATGCACAACTGAGGCTAACTCCAAATCATGTGTAGGATAATTATGCTCATGATTCTTAAGCTGGCGTGAAGCATATGAAACAACTTTACCTTCCTGCATCAGAACACTCTCAAGTCCTTGACAAGAAGCATCACAATATACCTGGAAGTCCTTATGTATATCTGGCAGAGTTAAGACTGGTGCTGTAACCAAACGTTGCTTCAATTCCTAAAAGCTGGCTTCACATTCATCAGTCCAAACAAATTTCTTCTCCTTCTTCAACAATTCAGTCATAGGCTTTGCAATTTTGGAAAAGTTCTCAATAAACCTCCTGTAATAACCTGTAAGGCCCAAAAAGCTGTGAATCTCCCCAACTGTCATGGGTGTCTCCCACTCTGTAACTGCAGCAACCTTAGATGGATCAACTGCAAATCCATTACCTGACACAACATGTCCATGGAAAGCTACCTCATCCAACCAAAACTCGCATTTGCTGAACTTGGCATACAACTGATGTTCCCTCAATTTCTCCAATACCAAACGCAGATGCACCTCATGCTCTTGCTTATTCTTGGAGAACACCAATATATCATCAATGAAAACAACCACAAATTTATCCAAGAACTCCATAAACACCTTGTTCATCATATTCATGAAGTATGTAGGGGCGTTAGTCAATCCAAATGACATAACAGTATATTCATACAACCCATACCTCGTGGTAAAAGTATTCTTTGGAATATCTTGCTCACGAATCTTCAATTGATGATAACCAGAACGAAGATCAATCTTAGAAAACACAGTAGCTCCCTCCAACTGGTCAAATAGATCATTTATCATAGGCAAAGGATACTTATTCTTAATGGTTACCTCATTCAAAGAACGATAGTCAACACACATCCTCAAGGTCCCATCTTTCTTCTCCACAAACAAAACTGGGGCTCCCCAAGGTGATGAACTTGGGCGAATAAATCCTTGTGCCTGCAATTCTCTTATTTGCTTCTTCAATTCCTCCAACTCTTGAGGAGGCATTCTATACGGTCTCTTTGCAATTGGTCCAGTGCCTGGTATTAAATCAATAAGAAACTCAATATCTCTATCTGGTGGCATACCTGGCAACTCCTCTGGAAACACATCTGGATAATCCCTCACAACTGGCACCGCTTCCAGGCTACCCCCCTTGAAAGAGTTCACCTGTACCTGATTACGCTTATACTTCCATACATATTTGATCCTCTTCCCTCCTGGTGCACTGAGAGTAATTGATCGGCTGGCACAATCAATAACACCCTGCTATTTGATCATCCAGTCCATACCCAAAATAATATCCAGACCTTGTGACTTCAATATAATCAAATCTGTAGGAAACTCGTGCTTCCCAATAGACAAGGTCAACTGATGACAACCAACACCTGCTATCAACTCAGCTCCTGGAGAACTCACTCTAATATGCATACTAAGGGTTTTGTTGTGCAAGAATAGATGAGTTGTGGATATAATAGGGCCAAAAGCTATGTATATATAAATATATTCTACCCATATGCATAATGTGATCAAGCCAACAAAACACAACAATGAATAACACCAACAAACAAACAACAAACAATATGATAATATTATATATATAGTCGAACAATTTCGACAAGATATAATTTAACAAACAAACTACCAATCAAGCAAACAATCTAGTATCTTCATACCACGAAAGTGGGCATAATCAGATACGCTAACACGATAACGTTGCCATATAAAACAAGCATGAATGGTGGTCTCAGCACTAGTTGCTACTTAACTGGTCAAGATACTTGAGGGCGTTAACTAATAAACAGTAAGAAGTATAGCTAGTCTATAAAATAATTTTCACACCTATGGATTTTCTAATCCATTTTCTAGGGTCACGTCCTACAGTCAACACACTGCACTGATACCATCTGTAACGACCAAACCTCGACGGATTTGAATCTCTGTGCTTACCGTGCTAGTCCCTGGATCGAACTCGCTAGGACACATAGTATAGATGAATACCAGAATAGCAAGTGCATCATTTATTACAACGTATGATCCAGAATGTATAAAATAAAACAATCTGCATAGCACTTGGCTAGCTTTATTCAATCAAACAACAGAAAGTAGCAGAAAATAACGATGAGTCCTATCATAGCCCACTGGCGATGCTGAGTGCAGACTCGTGACCCTAACGGTACCTTACTCTTCATCTGAATATCCTGCAACATGAGACGTTGCAGCCATATAGGTCAATACTTTGAATGTATTGTCAAGTTACACAGGAGTAATAATATAGCAGACCTACATGTATATGCATAGTATAACAAAAGGAAGGCTTGGGGTTTATTTTTGTAGAAAGCTGATTTTGTCCTCATAACTACCTAATAGTCAATTTTTTTAGTTCTTTTATTACTACAATTATATACACAAGGTTGAGTTGGCAAGATCAACTCCAACCTACCCTTTATTAAGTTTTCCCACAAATATTATTAAGTGTCACATCTGTCAAGATCATCCAACACTGTAATGGCCTAGTGGCTCAAATTTGTCCATAACCGGGGACGACTAAACATGATTAGTTTTAATACTCTGCAGAGTTTTGCACACTTTACCCACTAGACTCAACCTGAAGATTGAGACGAAGTCTTTCAGAAGCAGTCACCTCCATCCACCGGTAGCCGGTACACCTACTCATATCTACATCTGCTAGCTTACCTGGGCGAGGATCCCACAACCTACTCAACTAAGCCAGAGCCCATTTAGCTAGTGGTTGCGCATGGAAGCTACTAGTCACTAAGTCTGTCTGATCTTTTTTAGCCTGGGCGGCTGTCCACTTACATTCAGAGGGTATAAACTATGATGTTCTTGAAACCACCCTTCAATACCAATTCCGCCGAGAGGTGAATTAAGTCCTCAATCACACTCAATTTGATTGTATTTATAATCCTCACATAACTCAATGTATACACGAACCACCCCCGTCTACAAAGCATAGAAAAACTACAACTACCACGATCTACAATGACGAGAGATAGCTCAACAATATAGCAAAATAATATAGTAATCCTATACATGCATAGAAAACAATAGGTGAAAGATGATCAACATGTAACTTGCCTTGGTCCTGGTTCAAAAAGTCACACTCCTGACAATAGCTCGCGTCACACTCCGGACTATCTACACGTGTCAGACAATCAACAAATCAATCACCGAACTCAAATAAAACCAAAATGAAACCAACAGCAAGAAAAACATTTATTAAGAATCCAACAACAGGAGGATAACAACATGTACAAAACACCTAAATTGCCCTACGATCACAAAGCAAAAAGAACCGCTCGATTCTGACAAATGGTTTCAAAGTTACGGCCTCCGGAAGGTTTGATTCAAATTCGAACGAATTCAAATTTGAAAAGTGCAAACATGTGAAAGTTTGGTTCTGTGGTAAAGTGCTGATTTTTGTGAGTGCATAGGAAAAAGAATCACCTAATTTGGATATACAGAAAAGAAATTATAGCCACATGAAAACTAGGTGAAAATCCAAAATAAAAACAAAACCAACAGAAAACTCATGGCTGTCTACTGTGCGGTACTGTAGCGGGTTGCCACATGTCGCCACGCGATTGGCTCAGGTGGTGCTGTGCGCGCGCGTGCTCACCCGAAAACAGGAGACGGCGGCGGCGGTTTGGGCGTGGATGGCGGCGTCTCTCCGGTGGCTCCCCGGCGAAGGTGAGGTGACGGGCGGGTGCGGTGACGAGTGGCAGAGGTGGTGGTGAGGTCGAACTGGTGGTGGTGAGGTCGAACGGCGACGGGGCTCCCTCGAGCGGCGGTGGCGAGCTCGAGAATTCCGGGGTGCTCCGTCGGCGGCGGTTGGGCTTGTTTCCCTCGCTCGGCTGTGATTTGGGAAAAGCCAGGGCGTAAGGCAGGTGCGCAAAAGAGAGGGGGTTAGAGTGGGGCAGTCTGCGCGGCTGGGGTGATCTTACAGCGACGAAAATGTATGGTGAAATGGCGGCGGCTTGAGCTCCTCCAACGGGATCGGTTTTGCACTAACCAATGGGTGCGGTAAGAAGAGACGGGGAAAGGGATGCCGCAGGGTTCCTCGAGGAGTTTTCCTCGCGTGCGGTGTCCCTGGAGGACACGGGATCGACCGGGGCGCGAGATCGATCCGGGATCGGCCTCGGTTGCGCGGGCGGCTGTGCGTTTGTCCGGCTCGAGTAGGAGGTGGAAGAAAACGACGTGGGGCCCGCTGGTCAGCGGCTGCGGGTGAGGAGAGCGACTCCCTGGCGGCGTACCGCTTCGGGTGGTAAGGTGGGCTGGGCGAAGGGAGCTGCTGGGCCGCAGCTGCGGGATGGCTGGCTAGCTTTTTTTTTAAACAAAAACTATAGAACAAAACTAAAATAAAAACACCAGAATAAGATCTGAAAGAAAAAATATATAAACACACATTAAAATAGTACTACTAGTATAAACTACAGGAACACTAGTTCCTACTCTAATGCAATTTTTGAAAATTCATTTTTATGCAATAGGCCACACAAAACAACAATAAAGCAGTCAAATAAAATATTTTGGAGATTATGAAAAATACCAGAACATATCAGATGAACTGGAAATAATATTCTGGACATTATGAACATTTTTTAAAATAGGGGAGAAGTCATGTTATCTCCACTCCAATAAATTGCCTATAGTTGCATAATGAAAAGAATAATTCCGAAAAAGCAAATAATGCAAATAAAAATATGAGATGCATAGGAATGACCTATTAACATCCTAATTAGGAAAATTGGGATGTTACAATCTACCTTCGGGATTAGTTTTAGACCTGAATAATTGTTATGTGGTGCCAACGTTGAGCATGAACATTATATCTGGATCTTGTTTGACGCGAGATGGTCATTCATTTAAATCAGAGAATGATGGTTGTTCTATTTATATGAATAATATCTTTTATGGTCATGCACCCTTGATGAGTGGTCTATTTTTGTTGAATCTCGATAGTAGTGATACACATATTCATAATATTGAAGCCAAAAGATGCAAAGTTAATAATGATAGTGCAACTTATTTGTGGCACTACCGTTTAGGTCATATTGGTGTAAAGCGCATGAAGAAACTCCATGCTGATGGGCTTTTGGAATCACTTGATTATGAATCACTTCATGCCTGCGAACCATGCCTCATGGGCAAGATGACTAAGACTCCGTTCTCCAAAACAATGGAGCGAGCAACTGACTTATTATAAATAATACATACTGATGTATGCGGTCTGATGAGTGTTGAAGCTCGCGGTGGGTATCATTATTTTCTAACCTTCACAGATGATTTGAGCAGATATGGGTATATCTACTTAATGAAACATAAGTCTAAAACATTTGAAAAGTTCAAAGAATTTCAGAGTGAAGTGGAAAATCATCGTAACAAGAAAATAAAGTTTCTACGATCTGATCGTGGAGGTGAATATTTTAGTTATGAGTTTGCTCTTCATTTGAAACAATGTGGAATAGTTTTGCAACTCACGCCACCTCGAACACCATAGCGTAATGGTGTGTCCGAACGTCGTAACCGTACTTTATTAGATATGGTGCGATCTATGATGTCTCTTACCGATTTACCGCCATCATTTTGGGGTTATGCTTTAGAGACGGCTGCATTCACGTTAAATAGGGCACCATCTAAATCTGTTGAGACGACACCTTATGAACTGTGGTTTGGCAAGAAACCTAAGCTGTCGTTTCCTAAGGGAGAGAGACGGAAGCCCACGGGGGGGGGGGGGGTGGCCGCGCGCCCCCCTCCTAGGGAGTCCGAATAGGACAAGGAGGAGGGGGCGGCGCCCCCCTTCCCTTTCCCTCTCCCTCTCCTTCCTATTCCCTCCAATGGAGAAAGGAAAATGGGGGCGGGGGTCGAATCCAACTTGGACTCGGAGTCCAAGTAGGACTCCCCTCATGGCGCGCCCCTCCTGGCCGCCGGCCTCTCCCCCCTCCTTTATATACGTGGGCAGGGGGCACCCCAAAGGCACATCAATTGCTCTTAGCCGTGTGCGGTGCCCTCCTCCACAGTTTACTCCTCCGGTCATAGCATCGTAGTGCTTAGGCGAAGCCCTGCACGGATCACATCACCAACACCGTCACCACGCCGTCGCGCTGACGGAACTCTCCCTCGACCCTCTACTGGATCAAGAGTTCGAGGGACGTCATCGAGCTGAACATGTGCTGAACACAGAGGTGCCGTACGTTCGGTACTTGGATCGGTTGGATCGTGAAGACATTCGACTACATCAACCGCGTTAACCTAACGCTTTCGCTTTCGGTCTACGAGGGTACGTAGACACACTCTCCCCCTCTCGTTGCTATGCATCTCCTAGATAGATCTTGCGTGAGCGTAGGATTTTTTTGAAATTGCATGCTACATTCCCCAACAATATTATGGTTAAATATTCTCAATGGCATAACAAAAAATCTTCCACTAGTAAAAAAAGTGCATGCAATTGAAGAAATAAATGTTTTGAGCGGAAAGATGGATGAGCTTATGAAATTGTTTGCTAGTAAGAGTGCTCCTATTGATCCTAATGTTATGCCTTTGTCTACTTTGACTGAAAACAATAATGAATCTATGGATGTGAATTTTGTTGGTAGGAACAATTTTGGTAATAACGCGTATAGAGGTAATTTTAATCCCAGGTCATTTTCTAGTAATTCCTCTAATAATTATGATAATTCCTACAACAATTCTTATGGAAATTATAATAAGATTCCCTCTGAATTTGAGAATAGTGTTAAAGAATTTATTAGTTTGCAAAAGAATTTCAATGCTTTGGTTGAAGAAAAATTGCTTAAGATTGATGATTTGGCTAGGAACGTGGATATAATTTCTCTTGATGTTGATTCTTTGAAACTTAGATCTATTCCACCTAAGCATGATATCAATGAGTCTCTCAAAGCCATGATAATTTCCATTGATGAATGCAAAGAAAGAACCGCTAAGATGCGTGCTAAGAAAGATTGGTTTATAAAAGTGTGTTCTTCTAGTTTCTGTGGAAATAATGATGAAGATCTAAAAGTGATTGATGAGTCTCCTATTGAATCTTTGTTTTCCAATGTTAATCTGCATAAATATGGGACTGGAGATGAGTCAACTTTAGTTAGAAGGTGTCCCAATGATTCAGAGTTTTTGGATCTTGATGCAAAAATTGATAAAAGTGGGATTGGAGAGGTCAAAACTTTAGATAGCAATGAACCCACTATTTTGGATTTCAAGGACTTTAATTATGATAATTGATCTTTAATAGATTGTATTTCCTTGTTGCAATCCATGTTGAATTCTCCTCTTGCTTCAATCAAAACAAAGCTTTTACTAAACATATCGTGGATGCTATGATGCAATCTTATGATGAAAAGCTTAATTTGGAAGTTTCTATTCCTAGAAAACTTTATGATGAGTGGGAACCTACTATTAAGATTAAGATTAAAGATTATGAATGCTATGCTTTGTGTGATTTGGGTGCTAGTGTTTCCACGATTCCGAAAACTTTATGTGATCTGTTAGGTTTCCGTGAATTTGATGATTGTTCCTTAAATTTGCATCTTGCGGATTCCACTATTAAGAAACCTATGGGAAGAATTAATGATGTTTTTATTGTTGCAAATAGGAATTATGTGTCCGTAGATTTCATTGTTCTTGATATAGATTGCAATCATATATGTCCTATTATTCTTGGTAGACCTTTCCTTAGAACGATTGGTGCAATTATTGATATGAAAGAAGAAAACATTAGATTTGAATTTCCGTTAAGGAAAGGCATGGAACACTTTCCAAGAAAAAAATTAAATTGCCTTATGAATCTATTATGAGAGCCACTTATGGATTGCATGCCAAAGATGATAATACTTAGATCTATTCGTGTTTTTATGCCTAGCTAGGGGCGTTAAACAATAGCGCTTGTTGGGAGGCAACCCAATTTTATTTTTGTTCTTGCTTTTTAGGTCCTGTTTTGATTTGAATAAATCATCTAGCCTATGGTTAGATCTGATTTTGTGTTTTAATTAGTGTTTGTGCCAAGTAAGACCTATGGGATAGCCTACAGTGATAGTTAATTTGATCTTGCTGAAAAACAGAAAATTTTACGCTCACGAAAACAATTCTTATTTTTAGAAGGAGCGTGATAAAATACTGATTCTTTTTTCAGAAGATTAATAACCAAATTATCTAGGATTTCCTATTTTCTCAGGATTTTTGGAGTTACATAAGTATTCAAAATATTCAGATTGCTACAGACTGTTCTGTTTTCATAGATTCTGTTTTTCGCGTGTTGTTTGCTTATTTTGATGCATCTATGGCTAGTATGGGGGGTATGAACCATGGAAAAGTTGGAATACAGTAGATATTACACCAATATAAATAAAGAATGAGTTCACAAAAGTACCAAAAGTGGTGATTTATTTTCTTATACTAATGGAGCTTACGAGATTTTCTGTTGGAGTTTTGTCTTGTGAAGTTTTCAAATTTTGGGTAAGGATTTGATGGACTATGGAATAAGGAGTGGCAAGAGCCTAAGCTTGGGGATTCCCTAGGCACCCCAAGGTAATATTTAAGGATGTAAAAAAGCCTAAGCTTGGGGATGCCCCTCGAAGGCATCCCCTCTTTCGTCTTTGTCTATCGGTTACTTTACTTGAGGCTATATTTTTATTCACCACATGATATGTGTTTTGCTTGGAGCGTCTTGTGTATTTTCTTTTTAGATTGCCACAATCATCCTTGCTGCACACACCTTTTGGGAGAGACACGCATGAATCATAATTTATTAGAATGCTCTATGCACTTCACTTATATCTTTTGAGCTAAGCAATTTTGCTCTAGTGCTTCACTTATATCTTTTTAGAGCACGGAGGTGGTTTTATTTTATAGAAATTGATGAACTCTCATACTTCACTTATATTATTTTGAGAGTCTCTAATCAACATGGTAATTTGCTTTGGTTATAAAATTAGTCCTGATATGATAGGCATCCAAGAGGGATATAATAAAAACTTTCATATAAAGTGCATTGAATACTATGAGAAGGTTGATTCCTTATGATTGTTTTGAGATATGAAGATGGTGATATTAGAGTCATGCTAGTAAGTAGTTGTGAATTTGATAAATACTTATGTTAAGGTTTGTGAGTCCCGTAGCATGCACGTATGGTGAACCGTTATGTAACGAAGTTGGAGCATGAGATGTTTTTTTATTGTCTTCCTTATGAGTGACAGTTGGGGACGAGCGATGGCCTTTTCCTACCAATCTATCCCCCTAGGAGCATGCACGTAGTACTTTGTTTCGATGACTAATAGATTTTTTCAATAAGTATGTGAGTTCTTTATGACTAATGTTGAATCCATGGATTATACGCACTCTCACCTTTCCGCCATTGCTAGCCTCTCTAATACCGCGCAACTTTCGCCGGTACCATAAACCCACCACATATCCTTCCTCAAAACAGCCACCATACCTACCTATTATGGCATTTCCATAACCATTCTGAGATATATTGTCATGCAACTTTCCACCGTTCCGTTTAGTATGACACGCATCATCACTGTCATATTACTTTGCATGATCATGTAGTTGACATCGTATTTGTGGCAAAGCCACCGTTCATCATTTTTTATACATGTCTCTCTTGATTCATTGCACATCCCGGTACACCGCGGGAGGCATTCACATAGAGTCATATTTTTGTTCTAGTATCGAGTTGTAATTTTTTAGTTGTAAGTAAATAGAAGTGTGATGATCTTCATTATTAGAGGAAAAAAGAGAAAGGCCAAATAAAAAAAGAAGGGACAATGTTACTAATGTCCCATGTGAGGAAAAAAGAGAAAGGCCAAATAAAAAAAGAAGGCCCAAAAAAAGGAGAGAGAAAGAAAAAAAGGAAAAAAAGAAAAAAATGAGAGAAAAAGAGAGAAGGGACAATGTTACTATCCTTTTTGCCACACTTGTGCTTCAAAGTAGCACCATGATCTTCATGGTAGAGAGTCTCCTATGATATCACTTTCATATACAAGTGGGAATTTTTCATTATATAACTTGGCTTGTATATTCCAACGATGGGCTTCCTCAAACGCCCAAGGTCTTCATGAGCAAGCAAGTTAGATGCACACCCACTTAGTTTTTGTTTTGAGCTTTCATAAACTTACAACTCTAGTGCATCCGTTGCATGGCAATCCCTACTCACTCACATTGATATCTATTAATGGGCATATCCATAGCCCGTTGATACGCCTAGTTGATGTGAGACTATCTCCTCTTTTTTGTCTTCTCCACAACCACAGTCTATTCCACCTATAGTGTTATATCCATGGCTCACGCTCATGTATTGCGTGTAAGTTGAAAAGGTTTGAGAACGTCAAAAGTATGAAACAATTGCTTGGCTTGTCATGGGGTTGTGCATGATTTGCATATTTTGTGTGATGAAGATGGAGCATAGCCAGACTATATGATTTTGTAGGGATAAGCTTTCTTTGGCCTTGTTATTTTGAGAAGACATAATTATTTTTGTTAATATGCTTGAAGTATTATTGTTTTCATGTCAATATTAAACTTTTGTTTTGAATCTTACGGATCTGAACATTCATGCCACAATAAATAGAATTACATGGATAAATATGATAGGTAGCATTCCACATCAAAAATTCTGTTTTTATCATTTACCTACTCGAGGACGAGCAGAAATTAAGCTTGGGGATGCTTGATACGTCTCCAACGTATCTATAATTTTTGATTGTTCCATGCTATTATATTATCTGTTTTGGATGTTTTATATGCATCAATATGCTATTTTATATGATTTTTGGGACTAACCTATTAACCTAGAGCCCAGTGCCAGTTTCTGTGTTTTCCTTATTTTAGAGTTTCGCAGAAAAGGAATACCAAACGGAGTCCAAATGGAATAAAACTGTCGCCATGATTTTTCTTGGACCATAAGACAACCAGGAGACTTGGAGCGCAAGTCGGAGGAGCCCCGAGGCGGCCACAAGGGTGGAGGGCGTGCCCTCCGACCTTGTGGGCCCCTCGTAGCTCCCCTGTCCTAATTCTTCCTCCTATATATACTCTTATACCCCAAAAACATCCAGGGGAGCCACGAAACCACTTTTCCACCGCCGCAACCTTTTGTACCCGTGAGATCCCATCTTGGGGCCTTTTCCGGCATCCTGCCGGAGGGGGAATCGATCACAGAGGGGCTTCTACATCAACACCATTGCCTCTCCGATGAAGCGTGAGTAGTTTACTTCAGACCTACGGGTCCATAGCTAGTAGCTGGATGACTTCTTCTCTCTTTGATTCTCAATACAAAGTGCTCCTCGATGTTCTTTGAGATCTATTCGATGTAAAACTCTTTTGCGGTGTGTTTGCCGAGATCCGATGAATTGTGGATTTATGATCAGCTTATGTATGAATATTATTTGAATCTCCTTTGAATTCTTATATGCATGATTTGATATCTTTGCAAGTCTCTTCGAACTATCGATTTGGTTTGGCCAACTAGATTGGTTTTTCTTGCAATGGGAGAAGTGCTTAGCTTTGGGTTCAATCTTGCGGTGTCCTTTCCCAATGACAGTAGGGGCAGCAAGGCACGTATTGTATTGTTGCCATTGAGGATAAAAAGATGGGGTTTTCATCATATTGCTTGAGTTAATCCCGCTACATCATGTCATCTTGGTTAATGCGTTACTCTGTTCTTATGAACTTAATACTCTAGATGCATGCAGGAGTCGGTCGATGTGTGGAGTAATAGTAGTAGATGCAGAATCGTTTCGGTCTACTTGACACGGACGTGATGCCTATATTCATGATCATTGCCTTAGATATCATCATAACTTTGCGCTTTTCTATCAATTGCTCGGCAGTAATTTGTTCACCCACTGTAATAATTTGCATCTTTAGAGAAGCCTAGCGAAACCTATTGCCTCCGGGTCTATTTTCCATTATATAAGTTTCCGATTACAATTTCTAGTTTCCTATTTCCTTTATTTTGCAATCTTTACTTTTCGTTTCATAAACCAAAAATATCAAAATATTACTTTACCGTTTATCCATCTCTATCATATCTCACTTTGCCAATAACCGTGAAGGGATTGACAATCCTTTTGTTGCGTTGGTTGCAAGTTGGTGTTTGTTTATGCAGGTATTCGGTGGCTTGTTGCGTAGACACCTTGGTTCTCAAAACTGAGGAAAATACTTACGCTCCTTTGCTGTATCACCCTTTCCTCTTTAAGGAAAAAACCAACGCAAGCAAAAATCCCCACATACCATTTAGTAATTTTTAATGCAAACAATTTTTTTTAATATTTTAAATGTTGTTATCATGATGCGGATGACATATACAAGTTTTACGCAATTTTAAGAAAATGTTGAGATGGGCATGTTATGAAGCATTTGTCACCGTGGTGGGAATAAAGGGCAGCACAACGATGAATCCAAAAATGATGCCACGGCAACATATTGGTTCTGGTAGCTCATGGAGGTACCGGCACAAAGAAAAGTGTGACGTGAGCGTGTCATGCAAAGAAGGTGGGGTGACCCCGGTTGCCGGGTTCCCACGTGTCGGCGGCAAGGCATACGAGGGTCGTGCACGATGCAAACGCGAGCATCTCAGACAACACAAATGCATTCGTCCACAACCGTCGTCTCGGTGGTTACACCTTTGAAGCGTGCGTTTTCAGGGCGGAACAAGTTCAATGCGATTTAGTTGTTCACGGGTCGTAGTCGAAGTAGTGGTACACGACGATGGCAGAGGTACACGCGATCTTGGCGACGGTAGTGGTACACGGGTCGTAGAGGAACTTGATGTCCACGGCGTGGTACACAAGTTGTCGGGGTACTTGTCGCATTCCGGTTATGTGTAGTCGTACTAGGCATCGGCGCGGTGTACTTGGCGATCCAAAACGAAGCACCACAATAGGCCTCCAGTCTTGCGAGACTTGGTATGAACCAACCGAAACAACCAAGACGGTCTTGGCGGTCAACGACGGGATTGATGGTCGCAGGGCGTGGGTCTGCTGCCCGCAAGGAACACAACATGGACGCGGCCGCGGTGCAGCAGGGCGAGGTAGGCAGAGGAGCGGGCGCGATGAGGGACACGGGGCGCGCGCAGCAGAGGCAAGCGACGACACACGTCCGTGGCCCACGGAGAGGTCGAGCAGGCTGTAGAGGAGGGCAACAGAGGCTACGGGCGGAGCAGAGGGGCCAAGGCCGTTTGACGAATGAAGGGACGGAGGGCGACGCAAGCGAGGAGGTGGTGCTGGCAGCGGGAAGGTCCGGGGGCACGCGGCTGCTTGGTGGCGGGGCGCCATGGATGGAGCGCGGAGCTCGGGGAAGACGGACGCTGAGCAGGAGGAGAGGAAGGAGGAGAAGAATGGCACGGCGGCTGCACGGTAGGATGATGGTCGCCGGCAGGGTCCGGTCGCCGAAGGTGGGCAGCGGCGAGGATCCGGGGCGGATCAAGAGGAGCGGCGCTGGGGCGCTCGAGATCGAGCGAGGAGGGCTGCGGGGATGGAGCTGTGCGAGCGTGGGGCTTGAGCGTGGGGAGCTCCTCTCCCTGGCGATGTGTGCGTTGTGTGTGGCGGCGCGAGGGAACGAGGAGGAGGGATCGATGGGAGAAATGGGGATCGAGCGCAGGGAGGCTAGGGTTAGGAAGGGGCGGCTGGGCCTTGGGCCATCTCGGTGGAGGGGGGAAAAGGCCAGAGGCCTAGCAGGCTGGATTAAAAGAAAAGAAGGGGAAACATGATTTTCCTTTTCTATTTACAGAAAAGATTAAGAAGCAAAATATTTATTTGGAGGGCCAAATAAATACAAGTTGAGTTTAAAACTAGCATTGAGCTACTTTGACATATTTCAAAGTGCCACAACTGGAATTGAAGTATTTGGAGAAAGATCAAGACTTGAATATTTGAAAACAAGAGAGATTTAAAATGCAAGTTTGTTTAGGTTGATTCCATACGAATGGGATATTTATTGTAGCTCCCTAAAATATTGAGAGGATATGTTATAAAGAGAAATCACCATGTGAATTCCCTTGATCTAAATGAATCAAAGATCCACACAATTTATTTAGTTGAGTTTTAAAATTAAATGACATGATGGCATGATGCGAGGCACAAATAAAATAGAGCAAGCAGATAAAACACACGGCGAAACTCAGAATACATGGAAGGCATCTGGAGCGTTGGTCTTGGGGTGTTACAGTTTATAAAAGGAAACTACAAAAACATGGAAGTGAAGTTGCATCAAATTCTTTATCTTTCTGAAGTCTTTCTTGAAAATGATGGATCGGAAAAATTTGTCGAAATTGTTTAATGTGAGTCAGTTGAATGATGAACATGATTGCAATGTTGTTAGTATGCTTTCTTGAATATCCATGATGCTAATGATATGCAAAGCCATAAGCTTGGGGATGTTGTGTTTGATCAATATGATCTTTTTAGTCCCCAAAGTTTTGATAAGCAAATTTATTATTATGATAGCATGCCTCCTATTTATGATGATTACAATGATGAAAGTGGGTTTGGAAGAGTGTTAACTCTAGGTAACAATAATCCCACTAATTTGGAGGGTGTTAAATCTTATTGTAATATTGATAAAAGTGGATTTGGAGAGGTCACGACTTTATTTAGTAATGAATCCACTACTTTGGAAAATGTTTCAATTGATTATGGCAATAAAGTTGTTATTTATGATGATTATTGTGATGACATGTATGCTATAGATAGTAATGATAACCATGAAACATTTCATCATGATTTTAATATTCAAATGGATTATGCCAATCAAGTATCACATGATAGTTATTTTGTTGAGTTTTCTCCCACTATTATGAATGAGAAGGGATTTGGTTATGTGGAGAGTAACAAAAAATTATGATTATGTATCATGCAAAGAATGCTTTATGTGATAGTTATATTGTTGAATTTGTTCATGATGCTACTGAAAATTATTATGAGAGAGGAAGACATGCTTATATATATTTCAACAACATCAAGTTTCCTTTCTTTATGTTGTAAATTTTGATGTCATACTTGTTTTGCCTTCCTATGCTAGTTGATTCTTGTTCCAGTAAATTGTTTGCTTACAAAATTCCTATGCATAGGAAGTGGGTCAGGCTTAAATGTGTTTGCTATATGATTCATGATGCTCTCTTTATGTTTCAACTCTTACCTAGCTAAAAGGCTTTAAAGAAAAATGCTTGTTGGGAGGCAACCCAATATTTCCCCTACTATTTTTGTGATTTAAGATGATTGAGATATTATATTAATTATGTTTTGCATCTTTTCTTTCAATAAAGTACCAAGTAAAGCCTTTAGGTTGATGTGGATGTTTGTTTATTTGGTTCTGTGCAACACAGAAAGTTTAGCGTCCAGTGCATGAATTTACATTTTGTACTGGAACACCAAAAAATTCTAAATTTTTTACGCAATACTTGTATGCAAAGTTTTTACGTTGTCCTAGTTTTTCAAAAAAAATCAAGGTACAAAAGTATGTTTTATGCAGATCATTATAAGCTATTCTGTTTTTGACAGATTCTATTTATTTGCATAGTTTGCTTGTTTTAGTGTTTACATAGCTTATGTTAGGTGATATAAATTCAGGAAATGATAGAATACAATAGTCATTATGTGAGAAACAATTATGAATCTTATCTTGACAGTACCTGATAGAGGCAAAGGTGTCCTGTCTTTTGATGAGATGGTAGCTATCGTTTTGGTGGAAGTCGACTTTGACAACCGAACTACGAACGTGCAAAGATGTCGTGCCTTAGCAATCACTAAACCAACTCTGAGAGATTATTGACCATGCTGGAGCACGATCAACCTGACCACGAGGGTCTATTTCCTACAAGCAAAAAAAAACAAGCAAGAAACTGAGATTGCAATCTGGATATTGCTGTGACGCCCCCGATTCGACCGTACACTAATCATACACGCAAATGTGTACGATCAAGATCAGGGACTCACGGGAAGATATCACAACACAACTCTAGACACAAATAGAAATAATACAAGCTTTATATTACAAGCCAGGGGCCTCGAGGGCTCGAATACATAGCTCGATACACAAGAGTCAGCGGAAGTAGCAATATCTGATTACAGACATAAGTTAAACAAGGATGCCTTAAGAAGGCTAGCACAAAAGCAACAACGATCGAAGAGGCAAGGCCTCCTGCCTGGGACCTCCTAACTACTCCTGGTTTTCGGCGGTCTCCACATAGTAGTATCCGTCTGCGGTGGCATCTGGCTCCAGGGATCCACCATCTGGTTGCGACAACTGGAAAGAAGGAAGAAGGGGGAAAAGGGGTAGCAAAGCAACCGTGAGTACTCATCCAAAGTACTCGCAAGCATCAGATCTATACTAAGCATGCATTGGTATCAAATGGAAGGGCTGTATCTGTGGAGTGAACTGCAGAATGCCAGAATAGAGGGGAAGGCCTAGCCTATCGAAGACTAGCATCTTCAAGCAGCTCCAAGCATCTTGTAGCATGTAGAAGAGTAAAGAATAGCAGTTTATATTTAACAAACATGTTGTAGTATCAACACCCAGAGATCCTTCCTCGACTCCCTACGAGAAAGCAATCCCGGAGCCACATATCCATCACATGTCTCAAGTATCCATTTCTAGTTATATAAGATCAGGATACAAGTCTGAACGTCCATTATCGTGGACACGGTATTCGAATATATATATTCCCTGCACGGGTGCACCACGTTACCCAACACACTCGATCACTCTGGCCGGAAACACCTTTCTAGGGTCAATGCCCGGCCTCGGAAGATCAACACGTCGCAGCCCTACCTAGGCTCAGCAGAGAGGTCCCCGCCTGTCTACATCCTAAGCACTCTGGGGTCAGGGCCCATCGCCCGTTGCACTCCGGGTCCTTGTGTGCAGGGTCGATACCAGCACCACCCGTGTAGTGGATGGCACGATTCGACCGTGCCACAATGCTGAACTGGACATCTGACAAAGCTTCGGCTGATACCACGATGTCGAGGCCCATATCTATTCTCGCATGGTGGTTAGTGCGTAAAGGCCAGAGGCCAACTCAGAACAAATACCCAAACCTGTTAGTGCATTGGGGGTTCGCGGAGACGAGCAGAGACTCATGATAATGTGACCTTGTCGCCCCGTCTCATGGACTTACGGCAATGGCCAAGACTGCTTGGCCGTGCCATGTAGAAAACTCGCGGGTGCTCCACGGGCCCGCCCGACTTTCACATCAACTCGCGGGCACCCCTCAGGGCCGACCCGACTTCAACAATGGTCTCAAGTAAAGTTCGGGTAACCGTGTGTCCAAACATCAAGGGGAAAACCCAAGGAATCACCCCCGGTGAGTTCCACTCAATGTAATCATCAAGGTGAATGTAAGAGGAACCACCCTCGAAGTTCACACTTGAGGGGTTGCACGACAGAGCCGTATCGGGAGTGGTGAAGGAGGAACCACCCTCATTGACCACGACCAAATAGCTACACTACAGAGTTGTCGTCAGGAGTGCGTATGAGGTTCCACCCTCGGCACTCGATGGTAACTCTGCAGAGTCGAGCAACAAAAAGGGGCGTGATGTGATGTGAGGTGTCGGGCTCTGGTCGTCGACCACGTTGATTGAGTCATCGATGATGAAGCAGGGGCAACAAGGACAAGGTGGGGGGGGGGTCACTGATGGATCACTAACCAACCTATACTAAGCAGTTTAGGATAAGCAGCTAAGGTAACAATAAGCAGGTTACAAAAGCAGGCTATGCATCAGAATAGGAGCAAATAATAACAGTAGCAAAATCTAATGCAAGCATGAAAGAATGGAATGGGCGATATCGGGATGATCAAAGGGGGGGCTTGCCTGGAAGCTCCGCTGAAAGGGAAGAAGGGTCGTCGTGGACGTAGTCGATCATAGGGACATCAGCATCGGTCTCGGGGTCTACCGAAGAGAAGAGGGGGAAGAAACAATAAATACAGAGAAAACAAGTGCAATACTAAGCATGACAAAGCAAAAAGCAGCGCTAGGGGTGTTCTAACGTGGCACTACACGCTACCGGCGAAGGGGGGGGCATCCGGGAATGTTTCCCCGAAGTTTGGCATTTTCAGACACACGAACCGAAGGGCGAAGGTTGCATGTTCGTTGTGCTAGAGGCATGGGACAGGTGAACGGAGAGCGCAGTCGGATTCGTCTCGTCATTCTGAGCAACTTTCATGTATGAAACTATTTCATCCGAACTACGGTTTATTTTCTATGAATTTTCAAAGATTTAACAATATTATGAAATTATTATAGATTCTAAAAGAGGTTATTGCACCAGCATGATGTCATCATGACGTCAACGGTCAACACCGACCGTTGACTGGTCAAACAAGGCAGTGGGGCCCGTCTGTCATTGACCTAACTAATTAGCAGATTTAAAATAACTAAACTAGTTTATTAGGCTAACTAAGCAAGGTTAATTAAGTTAATTAATTAACTAACTAATTAATTAATTGTTTTGTATATTCTTTTAAACCCTTTTTTTTACAGGGGCATGGGGCCCGGCTGCCAGTGGCACAAAAGGCCACTAGAGCGGGTGGCTTAACAGGCGCGGGTGGGGCGCCCGTCAGGGCGGACCTGGCCGACGGCCATGACCACGGCGGGGCGCGGCTGGGGCGAGCTGAGGCCGGAGATGGGCGATGCGGGGCGAGGCCCGGCGAGCGGTGGCCGGCGCGGGCGGGAGGCGCGAGCGGGGCGGCCACAGCGGCGCTAGGCAGAGCACTAGGTGGGCGCGGGCGGCAGCAGGGGATGTGGCCGGCGAGCAGAGGCGGGGCTCCACAGCGAGCGGCGCGTGACGGCAGCCGCGGGTGGCTCAGGGGCGTGGACGCGCGCGGGAGCAAAGCTCCAAGCACGATGGCAGGGCGGGCGCCGGTGGCTGCGGGGCACTGGTGCGGCGAGGCGGCGGCAAGTCAGGGGCGGAGTGGAGCGGCGGCGGGGTCGCGGGCGCTAGCGAACGGGCACACAGCTGAATGGGGGGGCCGAGCGGCGGTAGCAGAGAGGTAGCAGCAGCGGCAGTGGGACGGCGGAAGCAGCAGCGCTGCAGCAGCAGTTACAGGCGGGTGCGGGCGTGCCAGGGCAACGACAGGCGGTGGTGGGCGGCTGCAGCGGCACTAGCGGCCGCAGCCGAGCAGCAGAGCTGCAGCGGCATTGCGGAGCAGGGGCGGGCGGACTCGTGCGTGGTCGGACACAGCGGGGGAAGGCAACTACGGCTAGGGGGAGAAGCATGGGAGAGAGGGAGGAGGGTCGGGGTCTCACGACCGTTGTAGAGAAGGCTCAGGGACGTGCTGCGATGGTCGGAGTCGGCGAGGATGGAGCGGCGCGATGCGGCGGCGTCCGACGACGGAGATCGGGGCAGACGGTGTCAAGGCGACCTGCCGTCTTCAACCCAGTGACGTAGGCGACGTACTCGACACCGAGGACCTCCCAGGACACGAGCAGATGGAGCACGAGGGCCGGTGGCCACGCGCACGGCGAGGCAACGACGATGAGCCCGCTCGGCTGAGCGCACCTCGGCGGATATGAGGAGGGGAGGGGATGGAGCGAGAGGGGGCAAGTGGGGTGAGTGGGAGCGGGGGGCGGGGCGTTGGGGGAAGGGGGGGTCCTTATCCCTAGCCGGCGACATGGAGGTATGGAGGAGCAAACGGGTCCGACGACGACCGTGGGCGGGGGTCAGTTGAACAGGGGAAGGGGGCGACCGGCAGGTGGAGTGGGCCGTCCGGCTCGGGTGGGCTAGGCCCAGGGAAAGAAATAGTGGGGGTGGGCCTTTTCTTTCTTTTGGTATAGCCTTTTCCTTTTTTCATTTTTGTGCCTCTGTTTCCTTTTATTTTAGGGCACTAAGCCACTTTATAAAAAGTTGGTCCACCACCAATATTAACAAACGATTATTTGCAGCAACTCGAACATTTTAGTTCTGACATTTGAAAACTTTTATTTTTGACTTTGTTTTAGATTTGAAATTTGAACCGGTTTCGAACCAACGCGAGTTTAAGAACAGTAATTGTGGTGACATGGCACCATTAGAAGGGGATTACTGTAGCTTAATTATCTTGGCGTCACAATTGCGAATTTAAAAGGAAAGCTTTATTGGTCAAAGTGGGGTTCTGAAACGTCTTGGCCTGGTCATTGGACACAAACGAAGTACACACGTTGCACTATGGTGAACTTTAATCTAAACAAAACCCTAGATTAAACGGTGCCTTAAGGACTATATTTTTAGGGGGGAAGAAAGGGAATTTCATCCACCCATGTCAAGGTGGGACTAAAACACCTCTTGAGCCTTTTCTCCTAGAATACGTACTCTAAAAATAGCCTAAGAAGTTATATTTTGAAATTACATGGGCTTGGCCCAAAAATAAGGTGGTCTGGCACCTATATTATGCTATGGACGAGATTTATGAAAGGCCATCTTGTATATTTTGTCCCTGTCCTTGGATGTCATTATGGTGGCTCCAAAGTGCTGAAAACTCCACTAGAAACTATGTTCTTGTTCCGCTTGTATGCGCCATTATCTCCATGCTTGATCATGCTGTGGTGTTCACCCTTCTTGTCCATGATGGGCCCCTCACTTGTAAGCAAAACAAAAGTATCCAATTTAGGCAGCATCATATTCTCATGAACATTAGAATCATTTCATACCTAGTAATTTAGTTGGCATCCACGAGCTATAGTAATTGGGCCAGTATATGTAGCAGCAGGGGTTGTGGGTGTAACTGTAGTAGTGACATCCTCATCATTCCCCCTTCTTGAATTAAAGTTGCCCTCGACGGAAGCTCGTATTCCTCACCCACATAAGGCTTCAAATCTGCAATGTTAAAAGTGCGATGATGTCTACTACGCAATTTTATTCTTGTAGACTCGTGTTGGGCCTCCAAGCGAGAGTTTTGTAGGACAGTAGCAATTTTCCCTCAAGTGGATGACCTAAGGTTTATCAATCCGTGGGAGACGTAGGATGAAGATGGTCTCTCTCAAACAACCCTACAACCAAATAACAAAGAGTCTTTTGTGTCCCCAACACACCAAATACAATGGTAAATTGTATAGGTGCACTAGTTCGGTGAAGAGATGGTGATACAAGTTTAGTAATGATAGTAGATATTGACTTTGCACAAATGGTATTGCAATGCTTGAAAATGAGGCCTAGGGTCCATACTTTTGCTAGTGCAATCTCTCAACAATGCTAATATAATTGGATCATATAACCATCCCTCAACGTGCGATGAAGAATCACTCTAAAGTTCTTATCTAGCGGAGAACATAATAAGAAATTGTTTGTAGGGTATGAAACCACCTCAAAGTTATTCCTTTCGATCGATCTGTCCAAGAGTTCGTACTAAAGTAACACCAAGTTATCCTTTCTGGTCGATCTATCCAAGAGTTCGTACTAAAATAACACCATAGGATACACATCAACCAACTCTAATGTCATCTAGATACTCCAATGCCACCACAAGTATCTGTTACTTGATTATACGATACGCATCAAACAATTTCAGATTCATAATATTCAATCCAACACAAAGAACCTCAAAGAGTGCCCCAAGATTTCTACCGAAGAAACAAGGATGAAACCGTGCATCAACCCCTATGCATAGATTACCCCAATGTCACCTCGGGAATCCGCAAGTTGAGTGCCAAAACATATGTCAAGTGAATCAATATGATATCCCATTGTCACCACGGGTATTCATAGCAAGACATACATCAAGTGTTCTCAAATCCATAAAAGTATTCAATCCGATAATAACGAAATCTCAAAGGAAAAACACAATTCATCACAACAAGATGGAGAGGGGAAAACACCATATGATCCAACTATATTAACAAAGCTCGCGATACATCAAGATCGCTCCAAATCAAGAACACGAGAGAGAGAGAGATTAAACAAATAGCTACTGGTACAAATCCTCAGCCCCGAGGGTGGACTACTCCCTCCTCATCATGGTGGCCGCTATCGTGGTTCTAAACCTGACAATAGAATAGGGGGTATGTATGGAGAGGCAAGATCCTAGCTACGATGAGGTTGTGCACGCAGGATTTACGAGTTTAGGCCCTTCGCAGAGGAAGTAACAGCCCTACGTCTCGGTGCCCCCTATTCTATTGTCAGGTTTAGAACCACGACAGTTGGCGCCCACCGTGGGGCAGGTGTCTTAGCGACTTTCCGGTGAGGTTGAATTTTTTTCCGACTCCCATTATCATGGTTTCCAGCGGTGGATTGGCTGAGGGCCACGAGATCCGTCTCGGCGCGCTCATTTTCGTCGCCGACGACTCCGCCTGGCTCAAGGAGGCCCCTCTCGATGTCGAGACGCTCCCCGTCCGCGGGGCGACGCAGTTCCGTGCGTGCATTCGCGGCGTCCTTTTGCGGCAGTTGTAGACCCTGTATCGGTCGGCTCCCGTGATGTCTTCGCTCCCCGCAGTTCGCCGGTGCAAGCGATCTGGTCGGTCACGGCTTCAGCGGTGGGTGAAGCATGCGGTGGCACGTCAATCGACCACCCCTCAAGTTGCCGCAATCGAGCCCGACGAACCTCTCTACGGCCTGCTCGATCTGTCGACTGGCTTCGTCGAGACCCTGTCCGAGTGCGACAGCAAGGATCCTGCGGCGGAAGTCTTGGTGGTCAATGCGCCGCACAGCCCGCCTGGTTTTCATCGCGGCGACGGCAACAACGGCGGCGACGATCCGTCGCGTGTCCATGAGGAGTATCATCCCGAAGCCCTCACCTCACAGCAGAGGGAGGAACTTCACCGCCGCAACGTGGAGGCGCTCCACACGCCTATCATCGGAGAAACCTCTGAGGCTCGGGCCTTGGAGGCTGCGCGCTTGGCCACTCTGGCTGAGCCCACTCGGCTGGAGAACCTTCAGCATGCACTCGACGAGCGTGCTCGGCGGTAGATCCCTGAGTCCAGTCGACGGCAGCGACAATTGTTCCCTCCCGAACCTCAGGTATATCGCACTCCGATTCAGAATCTTACAGCCGCTGCCTGTATCACAGAGTCTATTCAGCCGTCTCAGTCGGAGGCTGGAAGAGGTTTGATGCAAATCAGAGCGTTGTTGCGGGCGGCGGGAGAGCAGAACACAGCAGTGTCTCAGTCGTGAAACAGAATACACAACAGATCTGTGATGGCTGACACAGTTCAGTCGGCTCATAGCCCAAGATCGCCCCTGCAGCGTGAGGGACGTGGGCATCGCCAAGAGCAGTACGTGGGTCGGAACCACGAGCAGTATGATCACCGACTCGGCCGTGATGACCGCCGTCGGGTACCCACACCTCCTCCAAGGAGTGGATCATATGTGCTCCGGCACTATGATGACAGGCGCCCGCATAGTGGTGAACGAAGAGTTCCAGTCGACCCAAGAGAACCAGGTTTTGATGCGAGATCGATTCTTGTTCAAGGTCTATTCGACAGGAACAGAGCACACACAGAAGGACTGGACAGAGATCGCCCGACTGGCAGCAGAGTTCATGTTTCCGGTCCAGAGTGTTTTAGTAGAGCCATCAGGGCAGCAGAGATTCCGCCCAACTTCAGGTTGGCGTCTGGAGTTAGGAAGTTCACTGGTGAGTCCAAGCCTGACACTTGGCTTGAGGATTACCGAGTGGCTGTACAGATCGGTGGTGGCAATGATGAGGTGGCCATGATGCACCTCCCCTTGATGCTTGAGGGATCAGCTACAGCGTGGTTGTATCAGTTGACTCCAGGCAGTATATTCGGTTGGGAAGAGCTAGCCCGAGTGTTTGTCAGAACTTTTGAGGGTACTTGCAAACGACCTGCAGGGTTGGCAAAATTGCAACATTGTGTGCAAAAACCGAATGAAACTTTGAGAGATTACATCCAGAGGTGGACCACTTTGCATCACACAGTGGAGAATGTGTCTCAGCATCAAGCAGTCGGCGCCTTCAAGGAGGGCGTTCGGTATCGTGAGCTTAACCTGAAATTCGGTCGGACAGGAGACATGACCCTGACCCGAATGATGGAAATAGCCACTCGGTACGCAAATGGTGAAGAAGAAGACTGACTCCGCAGCGGCAAGAGCAAACTAGTCGGCCAGGACACTGGAGGAGGTAATTCCAATCGGAAACAAAAACCTAAGGCTGAGCTTGCAGGGCCTGGTGAAACTACACCAGTGCTCCAAGGAAAGTTTAAAGGGAAACCTAAGGGACCCTGGACCCCCAAGAAAGTGAAAGATCAAGTAGGGAATGATGTGTTGGATTTTCCATGTCACATTCACACCAAGAAAGACGAAGAGGGAAATCTGATTTATCCCAAACATACCACTCGACAGTGTCGACTCCTTATCCAGCAATTCCGAGAGAAACAACCCAGTGAGAAAGAGAAGGAATCTGATAAGGATGAAGATAAAGAGGAGGATGAAGGTTTCCCCAATGTCAATTCCACCTTGGTGATTTTTGCTGACATTGAGAGCAAAAGTCGACTGAAAGTCATAAACAGAGAAGTAAACATGGTTGCCCCAGCAACAACGACATATTTGAAGTGGTCACAAACTGCAATCACATTTGACCAGTTCGATCACCCAGCACGCGTTGCCACTCCAGGGCGGCAAGCATTGGTAGTCGACCCAGTTGTTAGTGGCACTCGACTGACCAAAGTGTTGATGGACGGAGGCAGTGGCTTGAATATTCTGTACGCTGAAACCCTTAAGGGGATGGGCATTCCGATGACCAAGCTTAGTGAGAGCAACATGAGCTTCCACGGCGTTATCCCTGGAAAGAAAGCTGAATCACTCGGTCACATCACTCTTGACGTGGTTTTCGGTGATTCGAAGAATTACCGTAAGGAAAAGTAGACATTTGAAGTGGTAGATTTTCGAAGTGCTTATCATGCTATTCTGGGCAGGCCTGCATATGCTCGTTTTATGGCTCGACCGTGTTACGTTTATCTTAAGTTGAAGATGCCTGGCCCAAGAGGTGTGATCACAGTTACAGGTAATCGGCAGAAAGAAGAAGAGTGCCTCCAGAAGGGCTCGAAAATTACCGATGAACAGATGGCAGCAGTTGAAATGCAAGAATATCAAAAGAATGCAAATCCGAGTGATTTGTTGCGAGCCAAGAAGCCTGCCACAGGTTCTGCATTTCAGTCGTCTGGTGAAACAAAAGCAGTTCATATTCACCCGACCGATCCCAATGCTGCTCCGACTCATATCTCAACGACGCTCGACAACAAATAGGAAGAAGCGCTCATCCAGGTCCTCCGTGAGAACTGGGACATCTTCACATGGAAACCTTCTGGCATGCCAGGTGTGCCCAGGGAGCTGGCTGAGCACCGTTTGCGAGTCGACCCGAAGGTAAAACCAGTCAAAGAGCATCTCCGGCGGTCCGCCGTGCAGAAGAGAAAGGCAATTGGCGAGGAAGTAGCTCGGCTTCTGGCAGTTGAGTTCATCCGAGAGATTTACCACTCCGAGTGGCTCGCCAATGTCGTCATGGTTCCTAAGAAAGACAATTCACTCCGCATGTGTATTTACTTCAAGCATATCAATCGGGCCTGCCCGATGGATCACTTCCCTCTTCCTCGCATCGATCAGATAGTCGACTCGATTGCGGGATGTGAGCGGTTGTCTTTCCTGGGTGCATATTCCGGGTACCATCAGATCCGACTGTATGGACCCGACGAAATAAAAACATCGTTTATCACCCCGTTCGGGTGCTTTTTCTATGTCACCATGCCCTTTGGTCTCAAGAATGTTGGTGCCACATTCATGCGCATGATAGAGAAGTGCCTGCTCACTCAAATCAGTCGGAATGTGGAAGCATACATGGATGACATCGTGGTTAAGTCACGCAAAGGTTCCGACCTGTTGACTGATCTCGCTGAAACCTTTGCCAATCTAAGGGGATATGATATCAAGCTTAACACGTCGAAGTATACGTTTGGAGTTCCAGGTGGCAAGTTACTCGGTTTCCTCATTTCTGAATGTGGGATCGATGCAAACCCAGAGAAGGTTGGTGCAATCCTACGAATGAAACGCCCCGTGCGTATACACGACGTTCAGAAGCTTACTGGTTGTTTGGCCGCTTTGAGTCGATTCATCTCTCATCTCGGTGAAAAGGCATTGCTTCTTTACCGACTGACGAAGAAATCTGACAAGTTCAAGTGGACTCCTGAAGCTGACGTAGCGTTTGCAGAGCTCAAAACCCTGCTTTCCACCCAACCGGTGCTTGCTGCTCCAACCAGCAAAGAGCCTTTACTGCTTTATATTGCAGCCACTGGACAAGTTGTCAGTACAGTACTCACGGTCGAGTGGGAAGAAGAAGGCAAGGCCTACAAAGTTCAACATCCAGTGTATGATATTTCTGAAGTTTTAACCCCATCCAAGCAGAGATATCCACATTATCAGAAGCTTGTCTACGGGATTTACTTGACCACAAAGAAGGTTGCACATTACTTCTCAGATCATTCAATTACAGTCGTCAGCGATGCTCCATTGTCAGAAATTTTGAATAATAGAGATGCGACTAGTCGAGTGGCTAAATGGGCGATTGAACTCCTTCCGCTGGATATCAAGTTTGAGGCAAAGAAAGCAATCAAATCCCAGGCAATAGCAGATTTTCTCGTCGAGTGGATTGAACAACAGTTGCCGACTTAGATTCAGTCGGAACATTGGACTACGTTCTTTGACGGGTCCAAGATATTGAATGGTTGAGGTGCTGGGGTAGTCCTAGTATCCCCGCGAGGCGACAAGCTTAGTTATGTTCTCCAGATTCACTTTGACTTCTCCAACAATGAAGCTGAATATGAGACACTTTTGTACGGGTTGCGTATGGCCATTTCACTCGGCGTCCGGTGCCTAATGGTCTACGGCGATTCAGACTTGGTGGTCAATCAGGTGAGGAATGGGACATGAG
This sequence comes from Triticum aestivum, assembly GCF_018294505.1. Taxonomy (NCBI): domain Eukaryota; kingdom Viridiplantae; phylum Streptophyta; class Magnoliopsida; order Poales; family Poaceae; genus Triticum; species Triticum aestivum. Next base: position 364,954,983 of record NC_057814.1, on the reverse strand, counting down.
GAGTCCAACTATGACTGGTTATTGCAATGCAGTGAGGAAATTGGAAAAGAAGTTTGAAGGGTTAGAGCTTCACCATGTACCCCGACTGAAGAACCAAGCAGCTGATGACCTGGCAAAGATAGGGTCCAAGAGGGAGCCCATCCCCAGTAATGTGTTTTTGGAACATGTTCATACACCTTCCGTACAAGAGGATCCCTTCACAGAAGAGCCCCCATAGCCTAAGAGCCCCACCAATCCGACTGAAGTTGAAATCCCGGCTGTGGTCGACTTGATCATGGAAGTTTTGGTCGTCATTCCTGATTGGACAGTGCCATACATCGCATATATTCTCAGGAAAGAACTCCCAGAGGATGAAGAAGAGGCTCATCAGATCGTCCGTCGATCTAAAGCCTTTACTGTGATGGGTGGACAGCTTTACAGAGAGAGTGTTACTGGAGTCAGTCAGAAATGCATCACACCAGAAGAAGGCCGAATGATCCTTAATGATATCCACTTAGGGACCTATGGTCACCATGCGTCCTCTCGGACCATCGTGGCCAAAGCATATCGAGTCGGGTTTTACTGGCCACATGCTAATGAGATGGCAAAAGAAATAGTCGACAAGTGTGAGGGCTGCCAGTTCTACTCCAACATGTCCCACAAACCTGCTTCAGCCTTGAAGACTATTCCACTCGTCTGTCCGTTTGCACTTTGGGGATTAGATATGGCCGGACCTCTGAGGACTGGCAGGAGTGGCTTCACCCATGTGCTTGTAGCAGTCGACAAGTTCACTAAATGGATTGAAGCTAAACCTATCAAAAACCTCGAAGCAAGTACTGCTGTCAGCTTCATCAAAGAATTAACATTCAGATATGGAGTTCCGCACAACATCATCACAGATAATGGGTCAAACTTTGAGTCAGATGAGTTCAGAGCCTTTCGCGCTTCCCAAGGTACTCGGGTTGACTATGCCTCAGTCGCTCACCCATAGTCGAATGGACAAGCGGAAAGGGCAAACGGTTTGATCCTCAAAGGGCTGAAACCCCGATTGATGCGCGACCTCAAGCATGCAGCAAGTGCTTGGGTTGATGAGCTACCATCAGTACTTTGGGGACTGAGAACAACTCCAAATCGGTCGACTGGTCGAACCCCGTTCTTCTTAGTCTACGGGGCTGAAGCTGTGCTCCCGAGTGATTACTTCATAATGCACCCCGAGTGGAAATTTTCTCAGAAGCTGAAGTAGAACAAGCTCGGTAAGATGCTGTTGATCTTCTGGAAGAGGAAAGGGACATGGCCCTAATCCGGTCGACCATTTATCAGCAATACCTTCGTCGATTCCACGCTAGAAACGTGAGAGGTCGAGCATTTCAAGAGGGAGACTTGGTTCTCCGAGTGGACCAGCAACGACCACACAAGCTTGCTTCCGCGTAGGAAGGCCCCTTCATCATCACCAAGGTGCTCCACAACGGGGCATATCACCTCTACAATGTGGAGCACAATAAACACGAGCCACATGCTTGGTTATACTTAAGTCAGATTGTTGAGATGTAATAAGAAATACCTTTTAGCTTGTTTATCAAAGACACAGTTTTACAATCTCCTAAATGATTGTTGTTCCTTGTATATGCGTTCAAAATCCCCCAGTGGGTGGCTTAGCTACGAATCTGCTTCACCTAAGTTTCAAAACAGAAAATCTTACCGAGTGAAGAGCAAGCCTCTTCACTCGAAGGCTTAGTTGCGAATCCGTTTCGCCTAAGTTTAAAAAATCCTACCGAGTGAAGAGCAAGGCTCTCACTCGGGGGCTTAGCTACAGTCCCGCACTCGCCTAAGTTTAAAAAATCCTACCGAGTGAAGAGCAAGTCTCTCACTCGGGGGCTTAGCTGCAGCCCCGCACTCGCCTAAGTTTGAAAAAATCCCACCGAGTGAAGAGCAACCCTCTCACTCGGGGGCTTAGCTGCAGTCCCGCACTCGCCTAAGTTTGAAAAAATCCCACCGAGTGAAGAGCAACCCTCTCACTCGGGGGCTTAGTTGCAGTCCCGCACTCGCCTAAGTTTGAAAAAATCCCACCGAGTGAAGAGCAACCGTCTCACTCGGGGGCTTAGCTGCAGTCCCGCACTCGCCTAAGTTCAAGAAATCCCACTGAGTGAAGAGCAACCCTCTCACTCGGAGGTTTAGCTGCAGTCCAATACTCGCCTAAGTTCAAGAAACCCCACCGAGTGAAGAGCAACCCTCTCACTCGGGGGCTTAGCTGCAGTCCAGTACTCGCCTAAGTTCAAGAAATCCCATCGAGTGAAGAGCAACCCTCTCACTCGAGGGCTTAGCTGCAGTCCAGTACTCGCCTAAGTTCAAAAAAATCCCACCGAGCATAGAGCAACCCTCTCACTCTGAGGCTTAGCTGCAGTCCAGTACTCGCCTAAGTTCAAAACACGTTCCGAGTGAAGAACAATCTTCCCACTCGGGGACTTGGCCATACGCTCCATCCTAGTCCACAAGGATGACAAGGTGCAGGTCGACTACGACCTTCTCCTCAGAGCTGCGCCATAAATACAATGTGCGCGTCATCCTAATCCGCAAGGATGACGAGGGGAGGTCAACTACGACCTTCTCTTCAGAGCTGCGCCACAAATACAATGTGCGCGTCATCCTAATCCGCAAGGATGACGAGGGGCAGGTCGACTACGACCTTCTCCACAGAGCTGCGCCACAAGTATAATATGCGCCCCATCCTGACCCGCAAGGATGACGAGGTGTAGGTCGACTGCGACCTTCTCCTCAGAGCTGCGCCATAAATACAATGTCCGCTCCATCCCGATCCGCAAGGACGATGAGGTGCAGGTCATCCATGACCCTCCCTTAAGAATTGCGTCATAAAAACAAAAGACTGTTCCGAGTGAAGAAACAAGTTCCACTCGAAGGCAAACACAAGCATATTCAAAGAAAGGCTAAGTTTAAGATAAATCCCACGAGGTTCCAGACTGCGGATTAAAAATACTCGGGCATCAGACCCGAAGGAGTTTAACGGTTACAAAAACCACTCGGCATACCGAGGCAAATTTAATCGGATCATAAAAGTTCGTTCACTCCGCGGGAGGAGGACTAGCAGGCTCGACGAACTCATCCAAGTCAATTCCATCTGCAATACGAGTGGCGGCAGCAATAAAAGTCTCCATGAAGGACTGGAAGTCAAGCCTCTTGGTGTTGGCAACCTTGATTGCTGCCAGCTTCTCTTCTTTGGCTTCCTTGCAGTGGACGCGAACTAGAGACAGAGCCACATCAGCACCACACCGGGCAGAAGACTTCTTCCATTCCTGCACTCGACCAGGGATCTCATTGAGTCGAGTCATCAGAGACTCGAGGTCATTCTAGAGCGCCGCCCTTGGCCAGAGCGCTGTGTCGATTCGCGACACCGCGACCTTCAGCCGAGCAAGGTAGTCGACAACGCCAGCAACACGAGATTCCAGTTGGAGCACGTTCATGGCGGCTTCGTCCTTAATAGGAGAGAGGATGGGGTCCAAGCTTGTCTCAATTCGCCCAGTCTCTTTCTCGAAGTTCAGGCAGAATTCTGCACACGCAATAAAACGATGAGTCAACAACTATGTAACGAGTCGACAACAACAAGTCAGTCGGACAAGGAAAAGCACCTTCAAGCATAACGAATAACTTCTTGGCAAGCCCTCCCAGATAATTCTCCAGCTCGTCTCTCTTGCGGGCAATGTCTTCCACTTTGTCGGTCAGGACCCTTTTGTCCTTCTTCAGTCGAGTCACCTCCTTGTTGGCTTCATCAAGGGCAGCCTTTAGCTTGGTGTTCTCTTCCTCCAGTTTATCGACTGAGGCCAGCTTCTGGTCGGCAAGTGCAATTTTCTCTTCTACTATCTTCTGTGCGGCTGCAAGGTCCAGATCCTTCTTCACCAAAGCCTAGTTCATTGTTTCTGAAAGAGATAACACTCGGTTCAGAGGAAGGAAATAACACTCGGTTCAGAAAAGAATCAGTCGACAAGTTTTTCATACCAGCAGCATCATCCTTAGCCTTCTGCAAATTCGGCTTGGATAACTCCAGATCAAGATTGAGCTGGATCTGCTTCCGCTCCAAGTCAACAAACCGAGCTCCAAGTTCACAAGATTTCTATGGTCAGGGGATAATCAGTCGACAGACACGAAGATTGGTTGCTTCCGAGCAATAAAGTAACAAATACAAAGAGTTCTAAGACTACAGCCGTATCAAAAATTCAACAGTAGTCTCGAGGACTACACCCAATGGGTGCACTCAGCGTGCCCCCACTGGTTCGACTTTCCAAATAGACTTGGTCCGTCCAGTCAAAAAAAAGAGAGAGAAGAAAGTTATTACTTGTTTTCAGACCATAGCCGACCGCTCGCAGTCGACTAAGGTCTCGAGGACTACACCCTGTGGGTGCACTAAGCATGCCCCCACTGGTTCAGGTTCCACTCGACATGAATTGCTCAGACCGAGTGGAAAAGTTCTGATAAAAGACCCCCACCGAATCAAACATTCGACGACGGTCTCGGGGACTACACCCAATGGGTGCACTCAGTGTGCCCCCACTGATTCCAAGATTCAATCGACACAATCTTGTCGACTCAAGTGGAAAAACTATTTAGCAGAAATTGAAACACCCAGTGGGTGTACATATGCAAAATGCAGACTGGCAAGTAGAAGCACAATAAAGGTTTTTCAGGTAGCATATCCTAACAGAACAAGTGACAAGCTAGAAGATCAGTCGGAAATTAACTAACCTGGACATTGGCCTGGAGTGCTGAGCTGGCGTCATAAGCAGCCTGACCAGCCTCGCGAACCACTTTCATTTTCTCCATCATAATGCCTGCCTGGCGTATAGCTTCCTTGGCAGCACTCTTGGTCCTCTGGGACGTGATGGGCAGTGAAAAGTGAAGACGGTTGATAAGTTGGAGCCTGTGCAGTCGACGCTGAAGGCTGTGCACTTGACAATGGAACGACAAAAGTAACAGAAGCCCGGTTGGCATCTCCGGACTGCTGAACCGCTGGTTCCGTCACTGGCGTCGACTTGGGCGTCTTACTATTTGATGTCTTCTTGCCTGAAGTCCTGCCCCTCCTTCCCGTGGGCCTCAGTGGCGCATCCTCGTCGTCGTCTGGAAGTTCAATAACATTGGGCGGAGCTGCAAAAGATGCAATCGCAAGAGTTCAGTCGACCGTCAAAATGGCTGATAAAGCAAAAGATAAAATGACAAGAGTTGTACCCGCATTGGAAGTGACTGCATCCTCCATCTCATATTCATCATCTTTATAAACAGAAGTCCCAGAAGTAGCAGTGTTGCAGATTCAAAACTCACTAGGTCAAGAACAGAGAAATGAGTCGACCAAGGAGCAAGTCGTGCCAAACTAAGAAGTTAAATTCAAGGATTACCCAGAAGAAATGGGTACAACCACTTTGATTTTGGGTAAGGCCTTCCGAGGTTTTTGCGGGATAACTTTGGGCTGCTTCGGAGCCTTCTCAGTCGGCATAGGAGAAGACGTCCGAGTGCGCTTTGAAGACTGCCCAGTCGGTGCAGTTGCTTTGCCACGGACGCTGGCCGGGTCATGGGTATGCTTGGATCGCCTTTCTGTGTGGGGAGGAGAGTCGACCTCCTCACCATCGCTCGAGTCGTCACTCTCCTCGTCCGCCCCTCCGTCAGATTGCTAGTCGGCGCTTTCTCCTCTGCTCACCTCTCCCTCTTGCTCCTGCTCTTGCACCTGCTCTCCATTGGGCATTGAATACATCTCAGTGTAGATCTGCAAGACAACAAGTTGAACAAATGGCAGTCAGTTTACAAGAACAATTACACGATGGATCAAAAAGACACTCAGAAATAAAGAATCAGATCTTGTCTATCTCATAAGTGTTGTCGAGTGGAGGAAACCTCCTAGAGCCCCTGGGGTTGTCTTTGTTGCCGGTGATGCCCCGCAGCCACTTCGCCACCGTCTCCTCGTCAACTTCTTCCGGGTGAATCCGAGTGGAGTCGTCAATACCCGAGTACAACCACATCGGATGATCATGGGCTTGAAGCGGCTGAGATTTCGTTTTTCGGGATGCCCACTCATTTATAGGTAGAGGGAGCTAGGAGACTCCAAATGAGGTGCGGTTTTCGCCCACACGATCGTGATCGAACGACCTAGAGCATGGAAGAGAGTTTGGGGGGTTTTGGGCTGGTTTTGGAGGGGGTTTTTGCTGGATACTCAAATGGACTTTGCGGAGGCCCGGTTAACCGTTGGAGTACCAAACGACCTCCGAATGGAACGAAACTTGACCGGTAGTCTCCGGGTGGTATAATAAAGCCACTTGACAAGCCTCGGTACATTCCGAGAAAGTTTGACACACGCACACGAAAGAAAACTAGAGGGGTGCACCGGAGGAGATAGGAGCGCCGGATTGGAAAACGGACAACGGGGAAAATGCTCGGATGCATGAGACGAACACGTATGCGAATGCAATGCACATGATGACATGATATGAAAATGCATGACATGACAAAATACAAAACGAAAGACAAAACCCAACAACGGAGGGAAAAACATATCACATAGCCGGAAATGGCAAGAGTCGGAGTTACAAATATGGCAAGTTACATGCGGGGTGTTACACCTTCATAGCACTTGGCGAAGATGCCGAAGTGGTTGTTATAGCCGTAGCTCCGTCTTGGTGGTGCTCGTCTCACGGTCTTCTCTTATGCTCATGAAGCTTGGACTTGGCGTGAAGTAGGGCTTGTTGGGACTTGTATGTTTGCGCTTGTGGAGCATCTTCATGATGATGGTGTTGTTTTCGCACTTGAGCTCGTAGTAGATGTCGTTCGTCGTCGTCGTGCACAAGATGCTTGGAGGTGACTTGCCCTTCATGACGATGTTGATCATGAATGTGATGGTGGTTGCCATGTATATGTGGACGTGGACGACTTGCGCTTGCATCGCGTGGGCGCTCCGAAGATGATCGACTTGCTCGCCACTGCCTTGAGGATGATGAAGGGGAAGAAGACTTGTAGTTGGCCACCATGTCTCGTAGTTGATCCTTTAGCACGCCCAACTTGGTGTCGATGTAGTCCCTTTTCCTTGCTTCGGAGTGGTGTATGTCGATGGTGAGGTTGTCGAGGCGCTCTCGCAAGGTAGATTGTGCGCCTTGCATTTTGTGTTGTAGTCCGAAGATGGACATTTTGGTGATGTAGTTGTTCGCGCCGTCGTTGTTCTCGAAGACCGGAGATGAAGTGCCTTGCCTATCCATCACAAGACTCAAGCAAATATGAGTGGGAGAAAGAGAAGAACTATACCAAATGTACCTTGACCGATGTTGAAGATGGATCAATGATCACTCAATGTGTAACAAGGAAATAGCACAATTGGTACCATTTCTTGTCGGTTTCTCACACCTACACAAATAAGGCTTATGGTGGAGCTCGGTGAGGACAGTGGCACAAAAATTTGATGCAAAATGTTAGCAAGAGTCAATAATGTTGAAAGAGATTCACAAATTCGCAAGTGAAACAAGTAGACCAATAGCAAATGAATGGCACACGGAAACACACACACGGATAGATAGATGGGGTCGTGCAACCAAGGAATGAGCACAAAATGTGGAGTCCACGGAAAATGCTCGTGTTGCACAACTCAAGAGAGACGCTAGCACGATTGCTCTATAGGCGGATATGACACTTGTGCACAACCTTTGATATGCAAAATGGATAAACTTTCTATCCCAAGTATGCTATATATGTATGGTTCCCGGTGTTTCTCTCAAGATGATCCAAGATGATCGGATATGACAATCTTATATGCAATGTGGTATGATGCTATGGCACTTACTTACAAGCTTCTTTGCTCTTCTCTTTTGCTTAAAAGCTTATTCTTCTTCTTTTTTGTATGGCCACTTTGCAAAATTCACAAACCAAGATAGCAATTGTGTATATGTGGGAACAATCTTGTGACACAAGATATGATATGATGATACCAATATGATATGGTATGTATGCAATGGGAGCTATGATCACTAATGTGCACAAGTAACGTTGCCGGCAATACTCAAATGGCTAGTCTCGATAGGCAAGTAACGCAAAATGGGCTAGGGGTTATCAATGCAATTGCAAGGGAATATACAATGGAGGCACACCACGATACCAAGATGATATGGAGGTTACCGTCCGAGGCGATGATGAGTGGCGGTGTTCTTGAAGTAGATACCAAGATGATGGAGACTCGTCCCTAAGTAGCCGAAACACCTTAGGAAATGGAAAAACCGCGAACTCAAAATCTCAAATGTCAAATGGTGGTAGCGGGAATGCGGTGGTGGTTTTGCGGAAGCTCAAAGGGATTGCGGAAATGCAATGATGGGGTTTGGAGTACGCAATGCGGAAGGGGAGGGTAAGGTTGTGGACTATACACGGTGTTGGAGTTGGAAGCATGGTCCCTAAGTAGCCGAAACACCTTAGGAGACACAACTCACAACAAAAACGAACTTGGGTTAAGTTGGGGTGACAGAAGTGTATGGTGGGCAAACCTATGCGGAAGTTATGGTGGTGGTGGTGGTTGATGAAGAAGCAACCGTCCCTAAGTAGCCTAAACACCTTAGGAGACTCAAATCACAACTCAAATTCTCAAAGCAAAACGGGTCAAAATTGTCGGAGTTGGTAGCGGGAAGGGCTATGGTGGTGCTATGCGGAAGTGGGGGTGGTATGCGGAAGTGTATGTGGGCACCGGGACAAAATTTGGTGAGGGTTAGGCGGAAAGCGGAGTGGAGGATGGAAGTGATGCTGTCAGGGGCCGGATGTCCGGGCTGAAGGCCGGATGTCCGGGTTGGGCCGGATGTCCGGGTTGTCGGGCTGGATGTCCGGGCTCGGATCTGTGGACGAACTCGAAGAACACCGTGTGGAGAGGTCATATCCGGGGCAAAATTCGGAAGATTTTGTGGATGGAAAATGGGGAAAAGGTGGGGAAAAGCTAGATCTACCTGCAACACACGAAATCCGCGAATCAAATCCAACAAAACTTCATCACACCACAAATCACAAAAAAAATTGGGGCTATTTTTGTGGGGCAATTTTTGGATTAGGACGAAAAACAACAAAATCAAGCTAGAAAACAAAGAGAGGGGGCTCCGAAATCGTGATCAACGTGGCTCATGACACCAAGATGATGTAGGGTGGAACCCTAGATGGCCGATCTTTCACGAAAGGAGCGGATCCCTACGAAGAACGCAATGAACACGAGGGGAAACACGAGGGAAAACACGAGGGGAACACGAGAGAAATCACTCAACCAACAAGAATAGATCACACATGCGCTAGATCGATGAACACAAAGGTGAGATACAAGATCCAAAGTCAACAAAGGACGATACAAAGGTAACTGGTTCTTCTCCGCGAGGAGGTCTTGATGGGGGCCACCCAAGAGGGGGTCTTGAATCCAAGGTGATCTTCTCCGAAGAGGGGCCGCAGTCTCTCTCGAGGAGGAGATCCGTAATGGATGAGCAAAGCTCTATCTCAACTTATGAGCTAAACCAATGCTAACCCTAAAACGTAGGTGGAGGGGGAGTATATATAGTCTAAGGGGCGAAGGGGTACATGGGCTTTCGGCCCGGATACACTGCACGCAGGCAGGAGGGGCCGGATGTCCGGGCGATGGGCCGGATGTCCGGGGCTTCGCGACGGGCCGGATGTTCGGGCAGGGAGGCCGGATGTCCGGGCTAACAAGGTTTAGCTTCGGGACGTTCTGTGATGGGCGCCGGATTTTCGGGAGCTCGGCCGGATGTCCGGTGGCTCGTGACGGGCCGGATGTCCGGGCCTGGGGGCCGGATGTCCGGGCTGACTTGGCCGACTCTGGTGCTCTCTGGTTAGCCGATGCCGGATTTCCGGAGCAGGGGCCGAATGTCCGGGACATGTCCGGATGTCCGGCTGCTAGGGCAGCTGGCTCTTCTTCCTTCTCCTTCCTTCGCTCCCGCACACACTTGGCCTTGGTCCTTGGGCTCTCCATGGTCTCCTCGGGTGTGCCTGAGTATGCACAAGGTCCGCGCTTGAAGTAGCATCCATGTCTTACATGCGGAAAGGGAAGAGTCAGAAAGGAGCGAATTCACCTTAGGTCCAATGGCGTAGGCTCGAGTGTACATGGGGATGATCGCCGGATGCTCCGCAACAAAAGACCTCTAGCAGATCCATGCCGGTCACACCGTCACGGACAAGTTGGACTACTCGTTCGACCAACATCTTCAACTCCACTTTCTTCGCCGGAGTCACTTTCAAGGAAGAAGGTTTCTCGACTCGGCCATGGAAAAGGTGGGAAGCCCAGTCGACTGACCATGAGTCGGCTAGTCTTTGCAGTAGAACCAGGTCGACTGCCACCCTTTGACTGACTCGGGAAGAATTATAGCTGGGAAGGTGCTTTTACCCCTCATTTGGATCCCTAGACCTCCGCACATCTGGATCACGTGCGTCCTCTCATCACTCGGGTTAGCCTTTTTAACCGACTGAGAACGGCAAGTGAAAATGTGTTTGAAAAGACCCCAGTGCGGTCGACACCCCAGAAAATTCTCACACATGGACACAAAGGCGACAAGGTACGTGATGGTGTTGGGGGAGAAGTGGTGAAGCTGAGCTCCGAAGAAGTTCAGAAAACCTCAGAAGAAAGGATGGGGAGGCAAAGAAAAGCCGCGGTCAACGTGAGTCGCAAGAAGGATGCACTTACCCTCCTGAGGCCGCGGCTCAGACTCGTCCTCCGGAAGCCGCCAAGACCCGTGGGGGATCAGCCCTCCCTCGACCAAGTCTTCCACGTCCTCCCGCTGGATCGTCGACCGAATCCAGTCGCCCTGGATCCAGCCGGGTGGCAGGCCAGATCTCGATGAAGAGCCTCCCCAGCTCGTCTTCTTCCCCTTCACCTTCTCCGTCACCTTCTGCGCGCGCTCTAGAGCCGCCGTCTTCTCCTTCCCCATGGTGGTGGATAGAGCTCAAGCAGGGCGGCAGCGCCGAGTGCAGTGGTGGATGCAATGGAGAAACAGAGGAGGAATGGGGGGGTGGGGCGCACTATGCAGAAAACCACAGCCACGACGCCTTATATGAAGCCTTCTCCCGAGTGACTGACTCATGGGCCCAGGCAATCCTGTCAAATCCCGCAACAGATGCGCACGCAGTACATGGCGAAAAAGGTGGCGTGGAGATTGAGGCATCCCTGCCTAACCCACTCCGATTGCTGCGGCCTCCTCTGCCCCGCGCGCTTCCCCAAATTTCGAATCCCGTGAGATCCAGGAACGGCAGAGCAGTCAATCACGCCAAAGATTTTGTACCATATCAAACACTCGAAGCTTATCAGCAAAAGTTCATTCGACAACTTTTGAATGGCTCAAGGCGACTGAAAATGAAGTCAAAGTTTTTTGCGTAGTTCACCAACCCAAGTAAAATGCTTCCGAAGCATGAAAGTTGGGTCGGAACCACCTTCAACTTCAACTCTACTCGGACCCAGAACCATTCGGGGGCTAATAACGATGACATGTACCTAGGGTAGGGCAATAGACCTGATCAAAGTACCCTACCCAAGGACACTGCCCTACAGTCAAGGACATTCGAAGAACAGCAGATTCTACCGACTGAAATCACCACATGATGTAATCCACTCGACTGTGAGTTCCACTCGGACAACCCAATTCCATTCTACAGGAGTAGGCTCACTCTACCGTATCAGAAACCACTCGGGGTAGAGAAGATCTAAGGTCACTCTGAAGGACAACGGTCAGGCGTTCACTCCGTAGTCTTAATGATCATTTATACGACTTTAATGCTAACGTTACCAATAATGTCCTATCTTTATGTACATTGAACCCTATGTAACTGAGGGCCGGAGGGGTCTGGCGAACTCTATATAAGCCACCCCCCCTCCTCAGGCACAAGGGTTCGCACCCCCTGTAACTTCACACATAAAACCAATCGACCAAGCCTCCGGGCACCAAGATGTAGGGCTGTTACTTCCTCCGCGAAGGGCCTGAACTCGTAAATCCTGCGTGCACAACCTCATCGTAGCTAGGATCTTTCCTCTCCATACATACCCCCTATTCTATTGTCAGGTTTAGAACCACAACAGTCGCTAGGATGATGAAGATGGCCACCGGTGATGATTTCCCCCTCCGACAGGGTGCTGGAACAGGGTCTAGATTGGTTTTTCGTGGCTAGGGTTATTTCTGTGGGTTTATATATATATATATATAGGATTTTTCAGCGTTGAAATCACGCGAAGATGGGCCACGAGGGGCCCACAAGGTACCAGGGCTAGCTAGCCCCACTTGGCGCGCCCTGGTGCCTTGTGAGGCCCTCGTGGCTCTTCTGGGCCCCCCACGAAGCTTCTAGTGCCTCTTTTCTTCAAAAAAAGTTTCGCTGCATTTGGAGAACCTTGATTTCTCCACACACAAAAAAACAACACCACGGTAGTTCTGCTAAAAACAGTGTCAGTCTAGGTTATTTCCATTTAAATCATATAAAATTGCACCCAAACCATATTAAATTGTTGTAAACATGGCATGAATACTTCATAAATTATAGATACGTTGGATACGTACCAACATCCCCAAGCTTAATTCCTTCTCGTCCTCGAGTAGGTAAATGATAAAAGAAATAATTTATGAAGTATGAATGCTAGCATAGTGCATAAGTTTGATCAATGATTATTTCAATCACTTTTCCTAGCATCATAACAGTAACTCTTTCTCATAAAACTTACCATGATAAAGTTGCAATAATTGAAAATGATTTTTTTTGTGAAATGCTACCTATCATATTCATCATATACTCTTTCTTTTGTAGCATGGACATTTGGACTTGAATTATTCAAAGTAATAGTCTATAATTTGACATGAAGACATCAATACTCAAGCATACTAACAAGCAACCATGTCTTTCAAAATATCAACGCTAAAGAAAGCTATCCCTAGCCCATTATGTTCATCATTGATCCATTCATGAAACACACTCAAATATTAGCTAGATCCAATGCACAAGTATGACAATAGTGTTCCCTAGTTGGTGCTTTATAAGAGAAGATGGAGACACAAATTAAAATTAAAATTGCATAAAGGTAAATAGATAGGCCCTTCGCGGAGGGAAGTAGAGATTTGTAGAGGTGCCAGAGCTCAAAGCTTAAATTGAGAGATAAAAATTGTTTTGAGAGGCATGCTTTTCATGTCAACGAAAACGATCGTGAATTCCCAATATCTTCCATGCTAGGTAAATCATAGGCTGTTCCCAAACATAAAATAAACTTTATTCCTTTTTCCACCATTCTTTCGCAATTCATGGCTAGCCGTATCCACGGGTGCCTTCCATACCAACACTTTCCAAGGAATTTATTATTTGACAACATAAAGTTTTTTTCTCATTTCGGGACTGGGCATCCCTATTACCTACCACACTCTCGTGCAATGACAAGTGAATAAACACTCATCTTGAGAATAACATACCTAGCATGGAAAATATCAGCCACCCCCTGCCTCTTCATGAGTGGTACGGGCACACAAAAAGGAAATTCATTTTGAAAATTAGAGTTGGCACATACAAATTTACTTGGAACAACATGGAAATACCACATATAGGTAGATATGGTGGACTCATTTGGCACAACTTGGTTTAGGATTTTGGATGCACAAGCAGTATTCCCGCTTAGTACAAGGAAAATCTAGCAAATAGATTAAGAAGCAACCAACCAAGAAACAAAAACGATCATAAACGAGCACTGAACATAACTAACACCGAATAATGCACCACAAGTAGGATGTAACTTCATTTCATAACTTGACTTTCATGCTTGCATAGGGAATCACAAACCTTAACACCAATATTCTTACTAAAGCATAATTACACCAACATGACTCACATATTACTATCTCCATATCGCAAAACTATTGCAAGGAATCAAACTTATCATATCCAATGATCTACATGAAAGTTTTTATTATATCCTTCTTGAATATTAATCATATTACACTGGTACGCGTCGGTGCTATACAAACGGTTTTTAACCCCTTTCCGCGATGACATTTGGAACCGTCGCCAAGTGAGTATGGGCGATAGGGGGTCCTTCCCACACGACCCAGAAATTGTCGGGGATATGGAGCAATGATCGAGAGGCCTTCCAAAATTTAATCGTGTGCAATGCAACACACACTAAATTCTTTAACACATGTGGGATCGGTGATTAAACGTTTCTAATGACACAATCAAACCAAACGGTGTGTCGTAATGAACCGTTTGGGAAACAGTATGTAAGGCACACAGGCCAACATATGAACTGTGTGGGATTTGTGCCCCATCCCACACAAGTTTTCTCCGTAACCAATCTGCCATGCAAGACTCCATCACACACGTTTCCCAACCATTACCGTTTGCGATAATGTTTTATCACAAACGGTTCAGGAGCCCCATCGCGCACATACAAGTGTTGTAGACCGTTTGTGATTTATTGTGTATCACCGACGGTTGCGGCAAGAGTGATGTGTGCTTTTCATTTAGGATCCCACACGTTTCCTGAAAAAAATTACGACTGGGATTGTATTTTACATTGGGCACGGTTTACTCCGAGTTCTCGTGTGCGATAACGCGATATCACAAACAGTTCCGGAGACCCTACGCACACATAGTAGCGCTGCAAATCATTTGTGATCTACTGTGTATCATTGACGGTTCCGCTACGATTGACGTATGCTTTCCGATGTGGATCGCACACACTCATTTAGTTGAACTGTGTGCGGAGCAATTGCCAGGTTAAAACAAAAATATCCCATTTTGAATCGGCATGCAAAAAAGCAAATTCGCCACAATATTCAATTGAACAAATAAACGAAAATATCCCATTTTGAATCGGCACGCAAAAAGCAAATTCGCCACAATATTGAATTGAACAAATAAAGAAAAATATCCCATTTTGAATTGGCACGCAAAAAGAGAATTTGCCACAATATTCAATTGAACAAATAGTGTCCCCAAGAAGAACATTCATTAGATTTCGCAACAATTGCAATTGAACATATGGTAGCTAAATTCCAATGATTTGTCCACACATATATGCATTACATAATTAATCATAGTGTACGAAATACGAAGACCTCATCCGATTGAAAACAATGGATCCATGCATATATATTTAGCGGCTAACTCTTACTCAGTGTTTCAGGAGAACGCATGCTGAAATCTTCATTATCAGCAGTGGGATTGATGTAGTGATTCAGGAAGAAGTCGCTGATAAATCTCCGAACCATCAGCAATTCACCAGCTGGGAGCGGTTTAGTGGTCCTCGGTTTTAAGATGAACTGCAGTATTTTTAAGATCAGAATGTGCCATATGAGTGAGTAGAAGATATTAATTAAGATAGACTTACTGGTACTAATTCGCGAGGATCGTCACAACTATCAGCAGAGTTGCAAATGGAGATCATGTGTCTACAAACATGGTATCCACAAAGGTTGGTCCCTGCTTCTTACTGAGGACACTGAAATTTTTTGTACAAAATTAGTCATGTATTTGTCCTGTTAGGAACAACCTAACCAGTGTTAGATGTATTAATTTTCTTTGGAAAAAATCGAAAGAGGTTTACTTAGAAGCTTGAACATTTGACTAGCGTAAGAAAAGGTATTTGCAGACTGTTGGATAAATTTTCCGAAAATAACGGATTTCAGTGTATTACCGGAGAAACGATATTGTGTTGCAGAGGTAGTTCCCTCTTGAACAGGTTCCCTGGTTTAGTTTTCCACAATGCGAGCACACTGCAAATGAAGATGAATTTTGACAACATCAATTATTGAACTAGATATGAATGCAAATTAATGTCAACATCATAGAATTCAATACCTATCCATGAATTGCTGAAGATGCGTCAGATCCTGAGCGTTTGTTGACTCTCTAAGAGAATCGATGTAGTAAACTGTATTCTTGTTTGGAACAATGAATACCAATATCCAGTGATTGCTACATATTAAGAAAGCCATGAACTTACAAATTATGTCGAAATCTGAAAGACAATCAGTGTATGCGTGGTTGTTTACTTGACTTACCATTCATGATATCGCTAGAGAAATGATTCTGCATGGGTTGTGTTTTCGAAGAGACGGACGACCGTGTTAACGGCCCAGTCCCGTAGGTCCTTACCATGTATTGTTGTGCCATTTGCTAATTCAGGATCTATAAAATACACACTCTCCCTTTTTCTTCTGTGCGCGTTCAATCCCCTGAGAGGAATAAAATGCAGTTAGCTGTTTATCATTTACAACCTTGTATGGAGAAGTTGATCAGAATTTGTTAAGTACTTACAAAATCAGGCATCTAAAAAGAGTGGCATCGAGCTCGTTGAAGTTGAAGAAGAGATGTAAGTCCTCGAAACTCACATTGATGGAACCAGCATCGTGTCGGAAATTATCTTTGTTGTAGTGGACTAGCAAACCATGATGACCTGCTGACATTTGATCCATGCAATATTCATGTAACTCACGGCAACTGGAGCTGCAGTCATCAAAGTATTAGCCAACAAGAAATGGCTAGCCATGGATGTAATTGCGTGCTTCAAGTACATGTGCTTTACTTTTAGCAAGCAACAAATCTACTTCTTCATCATCTATGCCGTCAGAAATAATATTACTCCCCGATTCGAACAACCCGCTATTAATTTGGTTCTGGGCGATGAGTGCTTTAAGTAAGAGGAAATCGTTCTCTTTCCTGTGCACTCTCCCGCCGCGCTTCCTCGTGGGTGTAGCCTTTTTTCCATTTCCTTCTTGGTACTTGAAGCATTTCTGGCAGAATGTCTGGTTGCCTGCAAGGTAGACTACCGAGCAGACGGTGAAGCTTCGACGGACTGCTTAGCAGACGATTTATCTATGCCGGACCGCTGAGCTGGCGGTGCTGCTATGACGGACTGCTGGGCAGCAGAGGCATCGGACTGCTGACCATGCGTTTAAGCTATGTTGGGTTTCTGCGCTGGTGGTGCCAACTTGTCGGTGTGCCGAGGAGGCCGTGCCAACGCGTTGGTTTGCTGAGCAGGAAGTGCTGATGCATTGGTATGCTGATCACGCGACTGCGGACCGACGGACGGATGAGCAGTCGGTTCTGGACCTACAGACTGCTTAGCAGGCGGTTCCAAAGCATCAGACTGCTTAGTAGTCCATTCCACCAGGTTGGTCTGCTGAGCATGTGCTGCAGCTGGGTCTCCCCCCACTTCTTTAGTGGCCGGCATCTGAACCGATGGTGCGTCTTCAACAGTTGTAGGCCTTGCCACTGGCTGCTCTGGGGCGGAGGATGACATGGCCTGTATGCCATAGAGTCTGGCCGGCTGATCACAGGTTGATGCATCAGCCGTCGGACTACGAGTATTAGGTTCTTTGGGGGGAAGCATGCGAGAGCTGTTGTGGCAAGGAGAGCGTCACCGGTTGAGGGGCGACATTGGTTGCTCTTGGCGGGGCTTCAGGGATCTCATCGATGAACTCCATTTCCTTTCGTGGCCACTGGATGTGATGTAACAGTGTTTCTCCCAAGGTCCTTTGCTCATCGAAGTCTCCTAGGACATTCTTCAGGGCAAATTCATTGAATCCAGGCTTTACCTTAGACACGTAGCACTTCACACAGCCTGGCTTCAATGGCACATTGTCCAACAAGAGGCCATCTTCCAAGAAGGGTGGACAAACCCAGGTTCTTGCACATATTAATGTACCTTCATAATGTGTAAGCACGCCCTTCAGTCTGTCTTTCATTCCAGATAGACCAAATATAGCATCATCACGAGCAGCTGCAGTCTCAGTGTCGCTGGGGTTAGCTGATGCACAACTACTCTTGTGCAGTGTTGTCGCGCAATAAGCAGCATCCTCCATGCCCGCCTCCCCTCCCATCTGCTGGCTATCTCTCAGTGTTAGAGTCTTCTGCATCATCATTGACTCCTCAATATCCTTTCGAACAGCCGGATACACGTCCTTCCTCAACCTTTCATACAATGCATTCTGCTTCATTTCACTCCTCGCTTTTTTTCATGCTGAGCCTCTCTTCTTTGTTGAGTGTGAAAGCCCTCTTGTGCGGGACATTAACACCTATACCCCTTGCACGGCCAGGGGGCTCTCTTGTTTCTAGAGCAACAGACAGAACGTCACATGGCCCTGAGTTGCTGTAGAACCTTCCAGGGATCTTGGAAGCCTCTAACATCACTTGATACAGTTCTTCGTCATGTGAGTTTTTAAAGTAATAAGTTCCGTCATCACGCCTCCTTGCACGTGCCCGCAAGTAGTCTCTGGCGCGTTGGCCCCTGATTTCACTAAAGGCCGGATTCCCACCCACCGCTACTGCTTCTTCGTCTTCCTGGGCCCGTATCGGTTTCATGACGTAGTATCCTGCCACACCCATATGGTGGGGGTGTATGTTCTTCTTCTGAAGTTCCGATTGCTTGAAATTCTTCTCAGCAAACTCTTTAGTTTCCCTGACCCTTTTGAATTCTACCCAGTCTGTCTTTGTAATTTGGGGGTATGCGGGGATAGGGTCCTTGCCTTCACTCAAGTACTTGTACATCATGTGCTTCCAGTTTCTCCAAGCATCCCTAGCCTTCTTCAGTGCAGCGTGTTCCACCTGCATTCTCCACTGCTCTGGAACGTTGAAGTGATCCATGATCTCCCGGACTATCCATCGCCGTGTTTCTGTGTCAGCCTTCCGAAACCCCGGCAGATTAATGTTGAGCCTTGCCCTGCCAACAAATCCACACACACTCCTGAACCTTGTGCATGCTTTATCTGGTTTAGTTGGAGCCCAAGACTTTAAATCAACTCAGTTACTTCATATACACCTTTAGGCTGGTGTGTGGGCTTCCTTGGAGCATTCTTCCATGTCCTGACCGGAAGGGTAATTGCTGCAGCTCTATCCCATTCAAGATTACTTGATACCTCACGATCTACTGAAGACCTAGGGTTGTCGGAATCAGATGAAGATACATCGCCTGAAGCATGAGTGTTGTCGCTGCTAATCGACATCTACAGAGAACACATGTGAAACTCAGGAAAGGAGGATAAGCATAAAACTAACAACTTGGTATCAAGCTTTCTAAACATGTCATGCAATAATCTAGAAAATGTACGTCTAATTTGTTACGTTTGTGTGACTCAGGTGCCCGCGATCTGTAAATAGGCAGTAACTTATTGGAACAAATACAACTTATATGTACTAGTTAGGAAGGTATATAATGAACATATATACACTCTCCGTTATTTTATAGCCAATTTGGGAACATACTGAACGAAATAGGAAGAGGGATTGCAAGGAAATATGCCTCACCGCGATGGAGAGCAGTAACTAACAAGCTTCTTAATGCAAACCCGGCCGGACCACAGGAGAGGCGAGGGTTACAGCATCGATATGATCGAGGGTGGCTGGCGAGCAAACAAAGACGGCGAGGCGCAGGCAGCCGCGTGTTGGGAACGATAGTGGAGGTAGGCTTGACGCAGAAGAGCGGGCACACGGCCAGGGTGAGCACGCCGACACCGGATAGGGTTCTGCTATGGATCTAGGCGAGGGGGGAGTTGGCGATGGAGATTGGGTGGACTAGATGAGTGAAATGCGGGCGGGCGGTGGGGGGGGGGGTGTTGGCGGCCTAGGTGAAAAGGGTGAAAAATATCCCCGGTCGCCGCACGGAAAGGCCTATGCAAACGGTTGCCTCTAAGCGCTCGTGTGCACAAAGAGAATAATTTTGTTTGAAATGAAGACGTACTAATTTTGAAATGAAGACGTGAGTTCATCCTTCCGGCTCTAAATTTTTCCCACGTTAAGCAATCACCATTATACCACGGGTTTGATTTTCTGGCGCATTTCAGGTCTCGTGTGCTATATGTAAGACATTTTTTGGCATTTACCGTGCATTTTCGCATATAAATCATTTCCTAGCCAGACTGCATTTCCTGTTGAAAGGGATGAGGATTGCCGTTCGATCTGGGAGCATCCAATGATGCAGACATACGATCCGTGGGGTTTGGGTTTGGCCAATCAGAACGCACGACTCAGATCGCATGCGCAACAAAGGGGGGGCATCGGCCACGGTTTGGTAGGCACACGGCTTTCGTGAGTGAACCGTGTGCTATTTGAAAACATTTACGTGAACTAACATCACATTTTCGTTTGAATGAAACAAGAGTTCATCGTTTCGCCTCCAAATTGTTTTCCATGGTAAGAAATCACCATTGTACCCTATGGTTCGATTTTCTCGTGCATTTGAGGTGTCGTTTTCTATATTTGAGTCATTTGCTATAGTCGCAACTACACGTGGGTGCTGGCTAGCCAGCAAGATCATTTGTGTGTCGCTTTTGGAGTTTTCATTCATTGTTCGAGAAACGGGAAAAATTCAAACAGTTCGGCCGCAGGGTGTGGCCAGAGGTGTATGCCTTGTTGGTATTCTAGTTACAGGAAATGCATATCGAGTCCGGAAATAACGAAAATTAGTGTGTCACCATGCCGTGTTCTCAGGATCACATGGATTTTTTTGGTAAAGGTGGCACGAGTTTTGATGCTCACACCTTCCAAATCGGAGCATCTCACAAGAAGGATCATACTTTCCAAAAGGAGACGCGACACTTCGGACTCCAATCGTCAGTGACTACATCATTCCGCTTTGAATTATTTTCATAGGAAATAATCACGTATATACCCTAGGTTTGATTTCTGGCCCATTTCAGGTCTCGTTGCTATATTCAAGTCATTTTTGCACTTACATTGCATTTAGTGCATATACTTAAATTCAAAACCGTTCTACAACTACATCTGGGGTGTTAGTTAGCAAAGAAGGTGTACAAATCATTTGTGTGTCGCTTTGCGAGTTTTCATCCATTGTCTGAGAAACGGGGAGAAGTTTCAAACATTTTGGACACAAGATGCGGCCACCGGCATAGGCCTAGTTGGTTTTTAATTACTGGGAATTCAGATGGAGTCCAGACTTCATCAAAATCGGTGTGTGCCCGTGGCGTGCTCTCACGACCCCGGGGAATTTTTTGGTAAAGTTTGGCACAGGTTTTGATGATCGCTCCTTCCAAACCGGAGAATCTCACATGAAGGACCATGGTTTCCAAAAGGAAACGTGTCAATTCAAACTCCAGTGGTCGGTGACTTCATCGTTTGGCCTCATAAAAATTTCCACGGTACGCATTCACCATTATACCACGGGTTTGATTTTCTAACGCAATTCAGATATTGTTTTCTATAATTAAGAATTTTTTGAATTTAACGTGCAATTTGTGGATATAAATATAATCACAACCGGAACTGCATGTGCTATCGAAAGGGATGAGGATCGTCGTTCGATCAAGTAGAATCCAACGGTGCAGATGTATGATCCGTGGGGTTTGGGTTCTACCAATTAGAATGCACAACTCAGATCACGCGTGTGGCAGTGGGGGGCATCAGCCACGGTTTAGTGGACACACGACTTTCGTGAGTGAACCGTGTGCTATCTGAAAACATTTACATTAACTAACAACATATTTTTGTTTGAATGAAAACATGAGTTCATCGTTTCGCCTCCAATTTTTTTCCACAGTAAGAAATCACGATTGTAACCTATGGTTCAATTTTCTGGTACATTTTACCAGGCGGCAGGCCTCGCTAGCAATCTCAAACTTTGAATATGCAAAAAAAAGAAATCTCGTTTGTATGTATATATAGTCGCAACTACACGTGCGTGTTAGCAAGATCATTTGTGTGTCGCTTTGCGAGTTTTCATTCATTTTGCGAGAAACGGGAAAAAACTTCAAACAGTTCGGCCGCAGGGTGCGGCCAGAGGCATAGGCCTTGTTGGTATTTTAATTTCAGGAAATGCATATAGAGTCCAGAAAATAACGAAAATCATTGTGTCAGTGTGGCGTGCTCTCACGAGCGCATGGAAATTTTTTGGTAAAGTTTGGCACAAGTTTTGGTGCTCACACCTTCCATACCGGAGCATCTCACAAGAATGATCATAGTTTCCAAAAGGAGACGCGGCACTTCGGACTACAAATCATCAGTTACTAGCTACATCATTCTGGCCCATTTCAGGTCGTGTGCTATGTTTAAGTCATTCTTTGCACTTACCTTGCATTTTAGTGCATATAATTAAAGTCAAAAACCCTACTACAACTACATGTGGGTGTTTTAGTTAGGCTATACTTAGGCTACTCATAGTGGAGAATGTCATATATTAGTATCAAGCATATATATATGATACTAACTTTAATTATAGCGCATAGTATAATACATAGAGTATAGTATCATAGATCATATTTATTGCCATGCATGACACAAATTAGCATCGCATTTAACATGATACGGTATCTACCTATATGTTACTCTAACCCTCTCTATATTTAATTCTTTGCCACATCAGCATACTTGCTATTTCCGAGTGCATGACACTACTGCAGGATGCTGCTAACGCGACACTACGATTAGAGACCCTTTCACAAAACTGTGTGCGATGCATTAATCGCAAACAGGGATGTAAAAAACCATCAAAAAAGGTGGAAAACGTTTGCGATGGCGGAGCCATCAAACACGGTTCAGATTTTAGTTGCATGTGCGATGCAGGGCACATAGTTAATCCATTCAAACTGTTTGCGATGAGGCAGAACAACAGAAACAGGCTGCCATATCAATGTGTGTGCGATATATGGCATACATTTTGCTCCGATGAACTGTTTGCTATTAGGGAGTGCAACGGAAACGGTTAGCCAGATCAAAGTGTGTCTGATATACGACATAAGATTCACTCGGACGAACTATTTTCGATTAGGGAACACAACAAAAACGGTTCAACTTAACAAGATGTGTGTGATACGTGGCAAACAGCCGACTCGGATGAACGGAGTGCGCCGCGGCCGCCCCAATGGCGAGCAACCACGTGGTCAACCTTCTGCCATCAATAAATTTTGACCTTGTTTCTCGTGACATTGCAGGTTACAACGCAATAAGTAATTGCAAATCTGTTCACACCTATCAAACTAATATGTGTTCACACGTAGTACCGGGCTATAAAAACTAACCACTCAAAAATTACTTAACAATTCCTCTCCTCATCACCCACAAAACTGGTCTTTCCTGTCAAGTCGTTCTGCCATGACCGGTAGGAGGAGTTTAGGGTGGACATTTAACCAGGCAGCAAAGATCAAGGCCGCGGAAGCACTAGAGAGGTCCCGCCGTGAAGCCGCAGCCGCAACAGAGATGTCACGGCGCGCCGCGGAGCCCTCGAACGAGCTCTCACGGTCACACGAGGGCTCTCACAAGCGCATTCGCTGCGTCGGCAATCGCGACGAGCCGGCGTTCCTGAAGTCCTTTGCCGGCGACGACGACATTCTCGCTGGCATCACTACGCAGCAGGAGCTGGTCGAGGGCTTGATGAAGCTGCTCAAGATCAGCAATGCCTCGGTTGACAAGGCGACCGACCTCATCGAGCAACTCATGGGTGACAATGTGAAGCTCCTCAAGGCGCTCACCGAGAAGGAGGAGGAGGCCGCCAGCTGGAAGATGCTGCATGAGCAGAGCAGTGCCTCGGGGATGACGCTAACAACGGTCATCGAGCAACTGATGGGTGACTTGAGGAAGCTCCGGATGGAGCGCGAGCAGGTGGTGGAGGAATCTGTGGCTGCTTTCGAGCAAAGTCATGAGGAATTGAAGAAGGAGCTGGAGGATGTTGTCGCCCGACGATCCATCGACGAGTAGAGACAGTAGCGACCCAGATCGTTGTCTGCAATTTCCTTCTTCTCTTGCCCCCGTGTCTTCCGGGCGTTGCCGCATGTGGCATTTTAAATTATCTGGAATAGGTAAGACAATTATTATCTGCGCCATTGTAAATTTGTCATTGTATTATTCGTTGCCATTTTATTTGTGGTCGTATTATCCGTTGTCCTATGTGGCAATTTAAATTAGGGCGGAATACGAGTTGAAAACACGAACAAAGCAAATGTTGCCATGGGATCACAAGCAAACACCCTCCGTCTAGGTGCTTTAATTAACCCATTAATGGAGAAGTTGTGAGCGAGCCGGGCGACGGCTAGTGCATGGAGGTCAAAGAGCTCGCTTCCCGGTGAGCATGGGCGGCCTTGCTGCTCGCATGTCTCCCATCGAGCATGCGAGATGGACAGGATGCACGCGTCCCGTCGAGCCTGCGCGGCGGACTGCTCGCACGCGTCCCGTCGAGCCTGCACGGTGGGCTTCTGACGCTCGTCCCGTCTAATCAAACAGCTGCATGCACGCCACCGAGTATGGTTAAATTTTGACACGGTTAATATAATTTTACAACCGTTTGCGATATTAACATGTCAGCTTTTTGTTTCAAAAAGGACTTGTTGGCTACTATTGTGTGTGCCTCTTCTCAAACTGGCCAATTTTTTTACCACAACATATATGTGCCACAAAGTTCATGGCGATAAGAGGCAGCGATTATTGTTTCGCCCACAAGAGGGGCATGTTTCCCTATCGGAACCATGAGGGTTGCGACAGGCTCCAGTTTGTAAGAGGCTTGTAATATAGCTTCACCCAAGTTGGACAATTATATGTACCATGTAGTGACACCATGCCAAGTTTCATGATTTCCTGGTGAGTTTTGGATTTACAGAGATTTAAAAACCGAGATTCGCAATGTTTTTTGGCCAAGCGAGGACGACGAGATGGTTGAATTCATTCCCATTCGTTCCATGGGACCTAAACATGCACCCCAAGGAAACATGTACGGTTTTTCTAGCCATTTTGGTGCACTTGAGCATGTATTTGTAGTTCGGATTTGAATTATGGACATCAAATGCCTAGAAAACTCAATTAATGAATAAAAAAGGTCAAACGAACCCTGAATAATTTCAAAGTTCAGCCCGAATCTCCTGTTGTTCCGCGTTGCGTGTAGAAGAAAATACGAGGCTAGAAGAGGGAGCGATTATCTTCTGGCCCACGAGGGGACACGTTTCCCTATCAAAACCACGAGGGTTCTTGCGAAAAGCTCTGGATTGTAAGACATTTGTAATAAAGCTTGGCCCAAATTGGCAATGTTTTTACCACGACATATATGTGCCATGACGTGACACCATGCCACCTTTGATGACTTTCTGGTGAGTTTTGGATTTATGGGGATTTAAAAACCAAGATTCAAAATGTTTGAGGACGATCCAGGACACCGGTACGGTTGTAATTCGTTCCCATTCCTGGCATGGGACCTAAACATGCACCGAAGGACACATGTATAATTTTTCTAGCCATTTTGGTGAACTGGAGCATGTATTTGTAGTTCAGATTTGAATTGTGGACATTAAATGCCTAGGAAACTCAATTAGTGTATAAAAAGGCCAAACGAACCCTGAATAAGTTTAAATTTCAACACGAATATCATGTCGTTCCATGTTGCCCGTGGAAGAAAATACAAGGCGAAAAGAGGCAGTGATTACGTTTCGCCCACAAGGGGAACACGTTTCCCTGTCGGAACCACAAGGCTTCTTTGAGAGAAGCTCCGGTTTGTAAGAGGTTTGTAATAAATCTTGGCCCAAATTGGACAATGTTTTTACCACGACATATATGTGCCATGACGTGACACCATGCCACCTTTGATGACTTTCTGGTGAGTTTAGGATTTATCGGGATTTAAAAACCGAGATTCCAAATGTTTGAGGATGAGGCAGGACGCGGGTACGGTTGTAATTCGTTCCCATTCCTGGCATGGGACCTAAACATGCACCCAAGGACACATGTATAAATTTTCTAGCCATTTTGGTGAACTGGAGCATGTATTTGAAGTTCAGATTTGAATTATGGACATTAAATGCCTAGGAAACTCAATTAGTGTGTAAAAAGGCCAAACGAACCCTGAATAAGTTTAAATTTCAGCCCGGATATCCTGTCATTCCATGTTGACCGTAGAAGAAAATACAAGGCGAAAAGAGGCAGTGATTATGTTTCGCCCACAAGGGGGACATGTTTCCCTATCGGAACCATGAGGCTTCTTTGAGAGAAGCTCCAGTTTGTAAGAGGCTTATAATAAAACTTACACCAAAATGGACGAAAAAAATTCCTTGACATATATGTGCCATGTCGTGATACCATGCCAGGTTTCACGATTTTCGGGTGAGTTTTGGATTTACGGGGATTTAAAAACCGAGATTCTTCTCACGAAATGTTTTCAAATAGCACACGGTTCACTCATGAAAGCCGTGTGCCTACCAAACCGTGACCGATGCCCCCCTGCTGCACGCACGATCTGAGTCATGCATTCTGATTGGCCAGAACCCAAACCCCACGGATCGTACGTGTGCACCATTGGATGCTCCCAGATCGAACGACAACCCTGAGCCCTTTCAACAGCACCTGCACTACATGGGTCAGCACTGTGTGCATGCGTCGTGCTAGCTCACACTTCCTTCTCTACTAGGTTTTCTAAATAGGCTACCATTTCTCGCCACTCCTCTCATCGGTTTCCCGCCTCTTCTCCCATCGTTTTCCCGCTACCAGTGTCAGTGCTCATTGAAGGCTAGCGGCAACACACCGGCCATGTAAATATCTAAATACAAATGTGTGTGATAGGAGGGAGTAGGTCCCATAGGGTGACCAGCGTGAAACGCCTTAATGGCAAGGAGGCAATTCTTATCAGCAAGGGGCGGCTTCCCATCCGCTAGCCTAGTCGAATAGAACACAGAACTTAAGCGTGCTCAGGCTGGAGTAGTCCAAGGATGGGTGATCCGGTGGGAAGTTGCATATCTCAAGCTTCATTTAAATGCCATGACACGGTCATTATAGAGATATATATATCTCTATAGTGACCTATCATGGCAATTATATAAACCTTGGGATCCTGGTTTTGCGTATTTGTAGACTATGTTTTATGGGTTATTTTTTGCTCTAAAATTTTAAAGAATGATTAACTTGACCTGACATGGCGACTATATAAACCTACTATGTTTTCATGGGTTATTTTTTGCTCTAAAAAATTAAAGAATGATTGACTAGACCTGTCATGGCGATTATATAAACCTTTTTCAGGTTGCATGCAGGGTATAGGGGGCAGGGTGTTCTTCTCGAGCATATCTCCCTTGTGCGGCTTATAGACGCGGCACATATCTGTGGGCTCCCCGAGGTATATATACTATCCTTTACCAACAATTATGGGGGCCCACACAATCTATCCCTTTGACCCAACAACGGGAAGGGGTTGACCATGATGGTTTCCTGTTGATACTAGTAAGGTACACGTGCATTGCACGCATGAGATTTGGTAACCAAATTATGAATAAATACCACACTATAGCATGTAAGCTTTGAGTCATATATGCATGATGTAGATGTTCGTTTAATTCTTATAGTTCATCTCATCCAAAATCAATTAGTTTTATAAAAAAAAATCTATTTTAAGATTCATGGAATTGTGCATTGTAAAGCATAAATAAAAACAAAAAGTGACAACTCATTTAAAAAAAGTTTGGGCAATTAAGATATGGAAGATTCTAGAGAACAAAGGAGAAGTGCTTGTGTTTTGAGGTTTGTGCATTATGCTTAAGTTCAACCATGGAGTCTTCTAGATTGTACATGTGGCAGAATCTGGTGGAATGTAGATGATATCCAACAGCCAGTAGTGCTCGGATTTGCCATCTCTATACCGTCGGATTGGCTTCATCCAACTACCAACTTTCAAAGTTATTCGCACACTATATAGGGGTATAGATATAGATGTGTCCCCATGCTAGACCAAATAAAGTTTGAGCGCATGCATGGGACGACCTCCCCCCCCCCCCCCGTCGCTGCCTCGAAGTTGGGAAACCGACATCGTACGTATTGAACCAGGCTTGGAGTTGGGTACGGTGTTTGGTTTGTAATATAGTTGGTGGCCCATCGAAGTTGTGCATTCGGGATTTAAACACATCACACACCACCGTACCCATACATATTTTTGGGACGCATGCAGTGTATACGGGGTCTTCTGATCGACCACGTCTCCCTTGTGTGGTTTTTTGTAACAACACGCATATCTGTGGGCTCCCCGAGTGTATGTATATCATCCCTTTGACCGATAGTGAGGGGTATGTGTTGGCCATGAATGGATTCCTCCTAGTTCGTGTTAGGGCCGGTCACCATCACATGTCGCTCAACCAAAGCTCGAGCTAATGCGTTGTCAGGATTCCCTCCCACATGCTCGGATTGCTGGGTTCGACCTACATCATACCCTGCGTATCTCGTCCTTAACTACCTTGCCTTTATGGTTGTTGTCTGTATCGAGAGGTAGGCACCACATCTAAATTGTACATTATTCTATATTGAAAACACACATCACCCCTTCCCAACGTACATCATTTTGGGCCGCATGCAAGAGGTGTTGGTTTTGTGGTCCCTCTCGTGCAATTTTTATGATGGTTCAATCTATTGTCCCAAGTGGTTTATCGACAACAACAGCTGTCGTTTGACAAAACGATAGATTCATTGGCCCGTCTTATGGTAGGTCATGGCGACATGCATGTATGACCAAAGTATCAATCATTACGTGCATCCACCCCGCTGACATGAAGTGGGAGGTGGTGAGCCAAGCATCCTAGCTTGGTACGACATTATGTCATTATATATATATATATCCAAGGGTGCTTTCGGGTTTGCGAGGCAGGTACCACCAAACTTATGCATGTGTATTTAAAGTTTTAAACATCCCCAATATTCCTACATATATTTGGCCACTTCCAGGTGGTTCTTGACTTCTGGCCCCTCTCATCGATCTTCAGCGACGCGCCCAACTGTGGGCCCGCGCGGTCAAAGTTGTGCATTGGAATTTTGAACATCACAGACCACCCTTTTCACTCATATATATTTGGGCCACATGCTGGTGTGGCTGTCTTCTGACCCTCTCTAACGTTTTTTTGCTGCAAAGACTCCGATGACGCTCAACGGACATGGGTATAATATCTTAACCATGTGCGATACAAGTGCGCTATGAATCACCACGCCTATGCAAGCGCGAGCAAAGGTGGTGGTACTGGCTCAACCGTGTGCGATGCAAGTGCGCTGTAAAATCACCACGACGGTGCAAGCGCGAGCAAAGGGTGGAGGTACTGGCTTAACCGTGTGCGATGCAAGTGCGCTGTAAAATTACCACCTGTGCAAGCTAAAGGCGGGTAAGTTTATTTCGAAATTAGGACGAACCATGTGCGATAGACCAGCTAGCTAGAAATATAAAAACAAACTACCCGCCTTGAGCGTTGCAAAAATCGGCGGTTCCGCGCCACTTTTCCTTATTATCATACACACATATTGTCTCCCGCCCCGCATCAATTCCTTTACCCAAATTTTAGTAGCTGTCGTACTTCAACCGTCGCCCACACTCCTCCAGCACCGACCTTATAGTAAAATTGCAGTAGCCGAGGCATTTGAACCGTCGCCCTCCCTCATCCACCACCATCTCCACCCACCATTAATAAAAAAATTAGTAGCCGCGCCGTATCCTCAAACACCCCCCTCCACAGTCCCCCACCCGCCCCTCCCCCACTCGAACCCTAGCTTGCGGCCGCCGCTGGCGGCGCCACCAACCCCTGCCGGTCTGCCCGTTCCTCCTAGCTTAGGTAATAAAGTTCAGGTTACCCAGCAATTCCCATACCTTCGCCCCACTCCCATGAGTTTTTAGATGAGGCCTGCGGTGTCCCTCCCTGCCAGATCCATATCCCCTGCTCCAGAATGTCGCAGCCTAAGCTCGACCACGTATCCCGGGAGCCCGACGAGCGTTCGGCCAAGAAGAGGTTTATCATGGCCTCTCCAGCGGACGTTGGCGAGGTGCCCGCCGTTCGCCCCGACCTGTCGATCCCGGAGTAACACGTCACCGTGGAAGCCGGCGAAGACGTTGACTACGTTGCCATGCCAAAGGCTTCATGTAAGGGGCTAGCATATTACTATATCTCGGGAAAGCTGGCTATGACATCAGGCTCGTCCATAGCGATGGCTTCACGCGGGCCATGTCACAGGTTAAATGGTCCATCCCCAACCCCTCTGGTTCAACCACCGTCGATCTCTTCAACGGCCCTGCCGCTGATCTCCTCCGCCAAGCGGTCAAGGATTTGCGATCTTTATACGCCATCGAGCCCATTTTGTCATTTCTGAAGGACACGTTCTACGACGGCGGCTTGGGATCCTCAATTGCCAAGTTAGATCTCATCAACCACGACCACGACCACGAGGAGGGCACCCACGAAGGTTCTTCCAAGGTAAACAACCCATCTGTGACATCAGAGAGAGCACCATGGGTCTGTGCTCTTCCAACTGGAAGGATCCCGTCCATGAAATGTGAGGCAATATTCTATGAGGAAATCTTACCTTTTCTAGCTTGCCAACCCGTACGCTTTATTGTAGTAGCATTTGACATGCAGTGCTTTAAGTGTGCCGTGTTTAATTATTTCAGTTATGCGGAAATGTATTGTTCAATAGGGCTATGTGATGTTTAAGTATGAATTGTCCACTTCAGTTTCACGAATGGCTGTATTTGGTTGTTTATAGTGAGTAGATGCCTTGTTTATTTGTATTTGGTTGTTAGGTTGGTTGGAGTGAGCATTTTTTCAGTTATTGAGCAGATGCCTTGTTTATTTGTATTTGGTTCTTAGTTTGGTTGTAGTGAGCATTTGTCCAGTTATCAAGTAGATGCCTTGTTTATCTGTATTTGGTTGTAAGGTTGCTTTTTTTTGCATTTGTCGAGTTTTCAAGCATATGCCCTGTCTAGCTATATTTGTTTGCTGTTAAGGTTACTGTACTTATCATGCCTTTCCACTACTTATGCAGGACAACAACGGGAGTGGCCACCATTTTCCGCCGAGGTTAGCTTCATCCCTTGGCTTGTACTCCCCCCATCGTTCCATAATGTAGTGCATATAGATCCAGGCCTGGACACTTGTTAGCTTCTAATATTGACTTGTTGCTTGTAGGTACATATGCCCTTGGC
This sequence comes from Triticum aestivum, assembly GCF_018294505.1. NCBI lineage: Eukaryota > Viridiplantae > Streptophyta > Magnoliopsida > Poales > Poaceae > Triticum > Triticum aestivum. The sequence goes on along the minus strand of NC_057814.1, from coordinate 364,924,106 downwards.
AAGGATCCACACATCGACCCTTTTTGCGTATGGGGCAATGAGATATTCATGAACAAGCATCAAGTGAGGAAACTGATAAGGATTATTAGCAAAAAGATACGAATGGTGGAAAGAAAATTATTTGTTTATGTTCTATCCAACACAACAGTGAGCTGTAGGATGGTAACTACAAACTCTGCAGCCTTCTCTTTTTACTGCCCATAATGAGTTGTTAGACAACAATGTCTGAATCTTTTTCATTCACAGTGGTTCCCGAAGCAGTTCACTCAAGATTACCTCTCAAAGTACATGACTGGTGGACATGCAGTGAAGGTTAAATTATTTCATCTATACTACAATGAACATGGAGAAGTCGTAATGAAGACAGTGAAGGATAGACGAGCAACCATCACAAGGGGTTGGCCTAGAGTCGTGCGCGCATTACGCATGGAGGAGGGCACAATATGGGCATTCCGCTTCACCTTCTCCAGCAACCAGAATGTCTTTCGCCTCTCTCTTTACAGTCTTTAGTACAACTGTGGTTCATCATTCTTTACTTGGTGCTTCTGTAGTTCTTCAGTATATGTACCTGTGCATCGAATTATGCATTCGTGGTTGAACCTATATGTAACATCCCAAATTTTCAATTTGGAATGTTATACATAGATCATCATTGCATATCATGTTTTGTTGCATTTTTGACAAATCCTCGATAAATCCTAAGCAACTCAAGGACCCTCGGAGAGAGTTGGGGATTTTCTCGAATTTTCATATTTGATTATCTTCAAATAATAAGACGAGGATTTTATTTTAATTATTTTCTCTCCGGAAAATTATTTCAATTTTAAAAATAAACGAGAGGAGAAACAAAACAATTGAAATACTGGAGAAAAAATATTAAAATCATTTATTGGATTTATTTGGATTTTATTTGCAATTTTTATTGCATTAAAAATATTGCATGTTTTCAAAATATTTATTTTGGTTTAAAAACAATGTTCACCCTATTCTAGATTTTCTAACTAGACGGGGAAAATTTATTTTATATTTTTCTCATTTTTATTTATTTTTCTACGAATTTTTTTTCCGCGGAACTTATTTACAAAAAAAAAAAGATCCGCCCGCGCGCCGGCTGGGCCAAAGGCCCAGCCGACGGCCCGGCCCCGCCGCCCGTCGTCTCCGTCCCGGAGACGGGATCGCCGCCGAGTCCCGGCCGGCTACGCCGCTGCCCGGTGCCCCCTTCTCCAAGCCGCTGCACCCCCCTCCTATATATATAGCGCCCCCCTCTCTTTCCTCACCACCGCCGCCGCCGGAGCCGCACCCGCCGCCGCCCGCAACACGCCCCGCCGCCGCCGCCGTAGCCTCGCCGCCGCCGCCGCGTTCGCCCGCCAGAGCCGCCGCCCCTCGCCGCCGCACCCCCCGAGCCCCGCACCCCGTCGCCGAGCCCGGAGCCCGTCCCCGTGGTACTGCCGCCGCCCGTTCTTTGCCGGTTTTCGTTTAAAAAAAACCTTTGTTTAAAAAAAACCCTAGATCGGTTTTTTTCGGTTTTATTATTTTACGAGCGTTCACCGAACCGTTCGTCGGTTTTTCTCTGTTAACGAACGTCCGTTATTTAACCGTTCGTCCGTTTTTCTTTTTCGTCGGATTTTCTCGTTATTTTCTCAGATTCGATTTCTGATCGAATCTTCGATTCTGTTTAACTTCTCGCTCGTTTATCGGAATTAGGTGATTCAAGCGCCTAGAGTTTCGTCTCGAAATTCTCTTTCCGTTTAACCTACTCAAACAAGTTTTTGCTACAGTAAAATTTGACCTAGATCCAGATTAGCAAACGAAGTTTCTTTCTTTCGCCGTTTGACTTTCGTTGTTTCTTTCAAGTTGATTCTTTTTGCAAACCGGAGTTCTTAAGTTGAACTTTCTGGTTGGATCTTCATTCGAGTTTTACCTGTGCATTAGATGAGTACTGATTGTATGCTTGTTTGTTTGCGATAGAGTACCCGGAGTGTGCCGCTTGTTACTTCGAATCGCTAGGTTTTGCGGATCATCAGCAAGGCAAGTAACACTTTGATCATATTCCGTTCATACCCAGTTTTATTGCATTAGATCTGTTTTCCTCACACATTGCATGATTAGGATCTAATTAAATTGTGGGAACTGGGAAGTAGTTGAGGTAGTACCTATTACCTGTTTTACTTTATCAAACCCTTGGGAGTTACTTCTACGTTGCTTTTATTATTGCCATGCTATGCTCGTAGACGTGGATTGGGTTTGAGAGATATTCATGACAGATGTGAGATGTTTATTAATGGTTCAACTTAAGGTGGCAACTAAAACTCACATCTGGGTGGATTGAGGCACCTGGAGAACCCAGTGTTGTCTGTATGTATAAGGTCCGCCACCCAGGCTCAAAGGGATCATAAGATTATTCATGCTAGAAACTTCCGTGTGCAGCCACAAGCTATTATGGGCTCTAGCATAGCTGAGTAGGTTACAGGATCTCTTGAAGAGGTGGACTAGCAGATGTAGGGGAAAGTAGGTGTACCGGTCCATCCAGAGTAAAGAGTGATTGTTTCTGAAAGACTGTGTCTCGGTCATCCGTTTCTCAAACATCATGCAGTGCGAGAATCAAGCGGAGGCGATCGAGTCTTGTGGGGAAAAGTGCGCAAACCTCTGCAGAGTGTACAAACTGATCATGATTAGCCGTGTCCCCGGTTATGGACAACTTGAGTATCTAGTACCTGGATTATCATTTGAATCTCATCACCGTGATACTTATAATTAATTTTGTTGGGGTAATGATGATACTTAATTGGGATTGAGTTGGAGGTACCTTCTCAATGTTTCAACCACCATGATAGTTAAATAAAATTTATTCCTTTTGAAGTAGGATAAAATTGGCTTTTCGCAAAACTGTAACGATAGAGCTTTCCACCAGCCATATATGCATATAGTATAGCATTATCATTGTTCATTGTTCTCTATGTGTTACTTTGCCAGCATATTCTATGTGCTGACCCATTTTCGGGCTGCAACGTTTCATGTTGCAGACTTTTCAGACGACGAGTAAGGTGCCTTAGGTCGTGGTCTTATACTCAGTGATGCCGCTGGAGTTGATGGACTCACTTATCTTCCAAGTCTTCCGCTGTTATCGTTGTTAGATGGCCTTAAGCCATGTTTATCATACTTAATCTCTTCGGAGATATTCGATGTAATAAGTGTGTGATTGCTACTCTGTTATAAATCCTCCATTTGTACTGTGTGTGTCAGCATTACTGATCCAGGGATGACACTGGTGCACAGCAGCACAGGCCATTTGAGGTCTGGTCGCTACAAAGTTGGTATCAGAGCACACGCTGACTGTAGGACACGACCACTAAGCTTAAGCCCTAGAAAGCTTCTCTTCTCATTTCTGACCCCTCTCCACTTTCTACTCTTTTAGGAATGTCGAATGCAAGGAGCAAGTTCATGCAACCAGATGAAGACACGCCATTTGGACGACATTTGAAGGAAGTCACCAAGTACTTGAACATAGGAATACCAAGCGTCACCGGAACCTACAACGCCACATTACCAGAAGAGGAGAGCTGGAAGATTCAAGTTATCATTCCAGGAAGGATGTTTAGTGCCATGAGATTGGTTTTCGAAGCACCAACTTGGAGTTTAGGGAAGAGCATGGCCGCACACATCGCCATGGGACGCATTGGAGAAGTCTATCACCAGGAGCTTAAGGATACAATTTACCAAATTTGTGGACGTCGAGACGCGCAATGGGAGATGATCAAGACCAAGAAGGATGGATCAATTGCAGCTTTCATCCAGGAGCAGAACCAACATATTCGACGCCAGGAGAATCAGATGTGCACGGACAAGGAAGAACTGAAGAAGGCATTCACGAAGATCAAGGAACTCCAAGAAGAACTCAAGGCTACACGCGAAGATTACTTGGAGGAAATCAACGCACTAGTAGGGAAGATTGACGACCTGGAGAATAAGATTGGAGCATTCGTGGGAAATCCAGTGCCAAAAGCAGAAGTCGACGAATGCACTTGTCCGGATAACTACATCATCATCGACGACACCGACTCGGAACCAAGTGAAGACGAATGGATTGATGAAGCTGGAGCAGACATCATGGAGTCTTCAACGGATCAGAATTTCTAGTAGACCACCATATCAGTAGTAGTTTTCCCCCATTTAATAGTATAGTTCAAGCACTTTGTAACGCTAGTTAGATCGATTGTTTTGCCTTGTTTGGATTGATTGAGTGATATTGATTGAATTTGTCTCATGAGCATATGGGTAGTGTTTTCTCTCTAGACCTCATTCTATTCTAAACTCTCATCTTTTCTAAACCCATCAGATGCCTCCGAGACGCGACACCGGATTTGTTTTCCCGCCAGAGATCACCCAGTTGATTCAGCAACAGAATGCCCTGATGCAAGTGTTAGTTCAGAACCAAGGCAACAACAACAACAACCCACCGCCACCACCACCTGTTGATCACTTAGCCCGTTTCTTAAGGCTAAACCCGCCAGTGTTTTCCAGTAGCACCGAGCCGATTGTTGCAGATGATTGGCTCCGCAAAGTTGGAAGGGAGTTGACCACTGCAGGATGCACAGATGCGGAAAGAGTGCGTTTTGCCGCACATCAGCTTGATGGACCCGCAGCATCATGGTGGGAGAATTACATGGCCACGCATCCTATTGACACTGTCACATGGGACCAGTTTCAGCAAGCTTTCCGTACAGCTCATGTTTCAGCAGGAGCTATGGCTATGAAGAAGCGTGAGTTTCGCAACCTACGCCAAGGAGGACGCACCGTAGGCCAGTATGTGGAGGATTTCAGTAAGTTAGCACGTTATGCACCAGATGACGTTGCTACAGATGCAGCCAAGCAGGAGAAGTTTCTGGAAGGATTGAATGATGAGCTGAGTATGCAGTTGATGGTAGCAACTTTCAACAACTACCAGGAGCTGGTAGATAGAGCTCTCATGATTGAAGGGAAGCAACAACAGATTGAAAACCGTAAGAGGAAGTATGGACAAGGGAAGTACAATTCTGGAGCCCAGCAGAAGCCACGATTTACCCCGAAGCCGGGAGGACAGTTTCAGCATACCCATGGAGGAGGTAGTTCGCACAACCATAATGGCTCCAAGAATGGTAATGGGAATGGAGGAGGAAAGGGACAGAACCGCACCAACCCATCTACCCCAACCAAGAGAGATCTAAGTCACATTACTTGTTTCAAGTGCCAGAAGACGGGACATTATGCTACTGTTTGTCCGGAAGCCCAAAATGGAACTGGCAATGGAAGCTATGGGAAGAAGCCGAACCCGTTCAACAAAGGACATGTGAACCATGTGAGCGTGGAGGAGGTTGAAGCTCAGCCTGATGCAGTAATAGGTAAGTTTTTGGTTAAGTCATTTACTGCAACCGTTCTTTTCGATACTGGTGCATCGCATTCATACATATCAAGGGGATTCGTAAACAAGTTTAAGATGTCCACCCAAGTTCTCAAAAGCCCCATGTTAGTAACCTCGCCAGGAGCAGAGTATATGGCCACCCAAGGATGTTTTCAGTTACCGTTGGCCATTGGAAGGCATGTTTTCCCCTCAGACCTCATTGTTTTGGAATCGCAAGGTTTGGATGTGATCTTGGGAATGGATTGGCTATCGTTGTATGGAGGAAACATCGATTGTGCCAGCAAGACGATTTTGCTTACCACCCCGGAGGGAAAAAGGATCAAGTATGTATCCCGGCATATGCCGAAGAGGACTCAAGTGAATTCCTTATCAGGAGTTGTACAGGAGGAAGTACCAGTGTTGAAGGATTATCCGGATGTATTTCCAGAAGAGTTGCCAGGCATGCCACCGGATAGAGACATTGAGTTCTTGATTGAACTTTTGCCAGGCACAGGGCCAATATCTAAGAGACCGTACAGGATGCCCGCAAAGGATTTGGAGGAAATTAAGAAGCAGATCAAGGAGTTACTGGATAAAGGCTATATTCACCCAAGTTCGTCACCGTGGGGATCACCAGTACTTCTAGTGGAGAAGAAAGATGGATCACTAAGGATGGTTGTTGATTACCGAGGATTGAATGAAGTGACCATCAAAAACAAGTACGCACTGCCGATGATCAATGATTTGTTTGACCGCTTGCAAGGAGCTAAAGTATTTTCGAAGATTGATCTACGATCAGGATACCATCAGTTGAAGATTCGAGAACAGGATATACCTAAGACGGCATTTACCACCAGATATGGATTGTATGAGTATACCGTTATGTCATTTGGACTGACTAACGCACCGGCCTATTTCATGAACCTGATGAACAAAGTGTTTATGGAGTTTTTGGATAAGTTCGTCGTGGTGTTCATTGATGATATTTTAATATTTTCCAAGGATGAAGAAGAGCATGAGGAGCATTTGCGATTGGTACTTGAGAAGCTCAGAGAACATCAGTTATATGCCAAGTTCAGCAAATGTGAGTTTTGGTTGAAGGAAGTTGGATTCCTTGGACATGTTATTTCTGGAGAAGGAATAGCAGTAGACCCTGCCAAGGTTGACACAGTGACAAGTTGGGAATCACCCGCGACAGTTGGAGAAATCCGGAGTTTTCTTGGACTTGCAGGATACTACCGGAGATTCATCGAGAATTTCTCAAGGATTGCTAAGCCCATGACTGAGCTATTGAAGAAGGACACCAAATTCAATTGAACTGAGGAATGTGAAGCTAGTTTCCAAGAGTTGAAGAAACGATTGGTTACATCACCAGTGTTGATTCTGCCAGATCAACGCAAGGATTATGAAGTTTATTGCGACGCTTCTCGTCGAGGACTTGGAGCAGTGCTTATGCAGGAAGGAAGAGTTGTGTCGTATGCTTCATGACAACTTAAACCCCATGAGAAGAATTATGCTACGCATGATTTGGAATTAGCAGCCATGGTGCATGCATTGAAGACATGGAGACATTTTCTCATCGGAAACCATTGTGAGGTGTACACGGATCACAAGAGTTTGAAGTACATTTTCACGTAGAAGGAGTTAAATCTCAGACAGAGGAGATGGTTGGAGCTCATTAAAGATTATGATATGAGATTGCATTATCACCCCGGAAAGGCTAACGTAGTAGCAGACGCGTTGAGCCGCAAGAGTCATGTCAACACCCTCATGACCGAAGAGTTACCTCAGGAGTTAGCCGAGGACCTTCGCGAGCTATGTTTGGAGATAGTCCCTAGAGGCTATTTAGCGACGTTGGAGATTCAGTCTACCTTGATGGAAAGGATCAGAGAAGCTCAGAAGATAGACAAGGAGATTGAGGAGATAAAGGAGAAGATGAGCAAAGGAAAAGCCAAGGGATTTCATGAGGATGAGCACGATACCTTATGGTTCGAGGACCGCGTATATGTGCCAAATGATCCAAAGATCAGGAAGTTGATTTTGCAAGAAGCCCATGATTCCGTACTCGATTCACCCAGGGAATACCAAGATGTATTTGGATTTGCAGAATACTTTCTGGTGGACCAGAATGAAGAAGGATATTGGGGAGTATGTAGCAGTTTGTGATGTATGTCAGAGAGTGAAGGCAAAGCATCAGAAGCCAGCAGGATTGCTACAACCATTGCCGATACCCGAATGGAAGTGGGATAAAATAGGCATGGATTTTATCACAGGATTACCCAGGACTCGTTCAGGCTATGACTCAATATGGGTTGTAGTCGACCGTTTGACGAAAGTGGCTCATTTCATTCCAGTGAAGACCACTTACACCGGTGCTAAGTTGGCAAAGATATACATGACCAGGGTAGTATGTTTGCATGGAGTGCCGAGGACCATTGTATCAGATAGAGGAACCCAATTTACCTCGAAGTTTTGGAAGCAGTTACATGAAACATTGGGAACCAGGCTGGAATTTAGTACAACATTTCACCCGCAGACAGATGGACAGACCGAGAGAGTCAACCAGATTTTGGAGGACATGTTGAGAGCATGTGCACTAGATTATGGATCTAGTTGGGACGAAAATTTGCCATATGCGGAGTTTTCATATAACAACAGTTATCAAACCAGTTTGAAGATGGCCCCTTTCGAAGCTTTATACGGAAGGAGGTGTAGAACACCGTTGTTATGGGACGAAGTTGGAGATCGTCAGTTGTTTGGACCAGATTTGATTAAGGAGTCTGAGCAGAAAGTGAGGTTGATTCGCGATAGGCTCAAAGTAGCCCAGTCCAGGCAGAAGAGTTATGCTGATTCTAAACGAAAGGAGACAGTTCACGAAGTCGGAGACAGAGTGTATCTTCGAGTATCACCACTTCGAGGAGTGAAGCGCTTTGGAGTTAAAGGAAAGTTAGCGCCCCGTTTCATCGGACCATACCGAGTGTTGGAACGTATGGGAGAAGTTGCCTACAAGCTGGAATTGCCCGAAGTTTTGTCTGGAGTACACGATGTATTTCATGTTTCTCAGTTGAAGAAGTGCCACGCAGAAATGGCTGAGATACCGCTGAGAGATACTGTGCCACTGGAAGCGATTCAGTTGGAAAGTGATTTGACCTATGAGGAGAAGCCAGTTAAGATTCTTGAATATGCCAGCCGAGTTACTCGCAGCAAGGTTATCAAGTTTTGCAAAGTTCAGTGGAGTCACCACACGGAGGATGAAGCCACCTGGGAGCGAGAGGAAGATCTACGGAAAAACCACTCCCACCTGTTTTCTAGCCAACCCGAATCTTGAGGGCGAGATTCATCTTAAGGGGGGTAGGTTTGTAACATCCCAAATTTACAATTTGGAATGTTATACATAGATCATCATTGCATATCATGTTTTGTTGCATTTTTGACAAATCCTCGATAAATCCTAAGCAACTCAAGGACCCTCGGAGAGAGTTGGGGATTTTCTCGAATTTTCATATTTGATTTTCATCAAATAATAAGACGAGGATTTTATTTTAATTATTTTCTCTCCGGAAAAATATTTCAATTTTAAAAATAAACGAGAGGAGAAACACGCCCCGCCGCCGCCCGCCGTAGCCTCGCCGCCGCCGCCGCGTTCGCCCGCCGGAGCCGCCGCCGCACCCCCCCGAGCCCCGCACCCCGTCGCCGAGCCCGGAGCCCGTCCCCGTGGTACTGCCGCCGCCCGTTCTTTGCCGGTTTTCGTTTAAAAAAACCTTTGTTTAAAAAAAACCCTAGATCGGTTTTTTTTCGGTTTTATTATTTTACGAGCGTTCACCGAACCGTTCGTTTTAACGAACGCCTTCGTCGGTTTTTCTCTGTTAACGAACGTCCGTTATTTAACCGTTCGTCCGTTTTTCTTTTTCGTCGGATTTTCTCGTTATTTTCTCAGATTCGATTTCTGATCGAATCTTCGATTCTGTTTAACTTCTCGCTCGTTTATCGGAATTAGGTGATTCAAGCGCCTAGAGTTTCGTCTCGAAATTCTCTTTCCGTTTAACCTACTCAAATAAGTTTTTGCTACAGTAAAATTTGACCTAGATCCAGATTAGCAAACGAAGTTTCTTTCTTTCGCCGTTTGACTTTCGTTGTTTCTTTCAAGTTGATTCTTTTTGCAAACCGGAGTTCTTAAGTTGAACTTTCTGGTTGGATCTTCATTCGAGTTTTACCTGTGCATTAGATGAGTACTGATTGTATGCTTGTTTGTTTGCGATAGAGTACCCGGAGTGTGCCGCTTGTTACTTCGAATCGCTAGGTTTTGCGGATCATCAGCAAGGCAAGTAACACTTTGATCATATTCCGTTCATACCCAGTTTTATTGCATTAGATCTGTTTTCCTCACACATTGCATGATTAGGATCTAATTAAATTGTGGGAACTGGGAAGTAGTTGAGGTAGTACCTATTACCTGTTTTACTTTATCAAACCCTTGGGAGTTACTTCTACGTTGCTTTTATTATTGCCATGCTATGCTCGTAGACGTGGATTGGGTTTGAGAGATATTCATGACAGATGTGAGATGTTTATTAATGGTTCAACTTAAGGTGGCAACTAAAACTCACATCTGGGTGGATTGAGGCACCTGGAGAACCCAGTGTTGTCTGTATGTATAAGGTCCGCCACCCAGGCTCAAAGGGATCATAAGATTATTCATGCTAGAAACTTCCGTGTGCAGCCACAAGCTATTATGGGCTCTAGCATAGCTGAGTAGGTTACAGGATCTCTTGAAGAGGTGGACTAGCAGATGTAGGGGATAGTAGGTGTACCGGTCCATCCAGAGTAAAGAGTGATTGTTTCTGAAAGACTGTGTCTCGGTCATCCATTTCTCAAACATCATGCAGTGCGAGAATCAAGCGGAGGCGATCGAGTCTTGTGGGGAAAAGTGCGCAAACCTCTGCAGAGTGTACAAAATGATCATGATTAGCCGTGTCCCCGGTTATGGACAACTTGAGTATCTAGTACCTGGATTATCATTTGAATCTCATCACCATGATACTTATAATTAATTTTGTTGGGGTAATGATGATACTTAATTGGGATTGAGTTGGAGGTACCTTCTCAATGTTTCAACCACCATGATAGTTAAATAAAATTTATTCCTTTTGAAGTAGGATAAAATTGGCTTTTCGCAAAACTGTAACCATAGAGCTTTCCACCAGCCATATATGCATATAGTATAGCATTATCATTGTTCATTGTTCTCTATGTGTTACTTTGCCAGCATATTCTATGTGCTGACCCGTTTTCGGGCTGCAACGTTTCATGTTGCAGACTTTTCAGACGACGAGTAAGGTGCCTTAGGTCGTGGTCTTATACTCAGTGATGCCGCTGGAGTTGATGGACTCACTTATCTTCCAAGTCTTCCGCTGTTATCGTTGTTAGATGGCCTTAAGCCATGTTTATCATACTTAATCTCTTCGGAGATATTCGATGTAATAAGTGTGTGATTGCTACTCTGTTATAAATCCTCCATTTGTACTGTGCGTGTCAGCATTACTGATCCAGGGATGACACTGGTGCACAGCAGCACAGGCCATTTGAGGTCTGGTCGCTACACTATATTTGTAATAAACATGGTTGGATATGAAATAAGTGATTGCCTACTTTCAAATTCAAAACATGTGATTTTTAAATTAGGGATTACACTGCACACGGTTTGCGAAAGCAAAACGTTTGCGATAGACGTGGAGATCAAAAACGTTTCTAGGATCCACTACGTGTGCGATCAATCTCCACTTCACACACGACATCCTCTTGAAAACTGTTTGCGTTAGGCCACCTTGCACAAACGTTTACCACATAAAAACTGTGTTTGATGGACAACATTTGCCACACAGTTTCTTCTACGCACCGTGTGTGATGCATTCAATAACATAAATGATAAAATTGTTAATATCGTGTGCAATGGCAATGCTATCACAAACGATTTAATGGGGAAAATTGTGTGTGATGTACCTGTGAACAGAAACGTTTTCCTTGGGGCGACTGTGTGGGATGTACATACGAAATTAAACGTTTAGCGGGGACTGACTGTGTGGGATGTACTTGCGACCGGAAACAATTTTGCCTGTATAATTGTATTTTTTAGCTTAACTGTATGTATTACCTTATTTGAGTGCTCGCCGGTCGCACACGACCTCATTTTGCCGAGCGTGTGTGCCAGGATGGCATATCCCCGACGGTTTCTGGGTCATGTGGGAAGGACCCCCCTATCACCATCACTCACTTGGCGACGGTTCCGAACGCCATCGCGGAAAGGGGTTAAAAACCGTTTGTATAGCACCGACGCGTACCGGTGTGATATCGTCTGCTATGATACCACCACTATGGCCAGCCTTATATAGTGTGGAGTATCGTATACTATAGTATCATGCATATGATACTAGTGTATGATACTACGTACGTACCTTCATAGTGCATATATAGTATCATAGAGTAGTATATATCATAGATGACCATATTTATGGACATTCATGACACAAAGTAGTATAGCATTTATTATATATGTTACGGTATCTACCTATGTTACTGCTTCTTTGCTACATCATCATATTTGCTATTCCCGAGTGCATGATACCGGCTATGATACCCCCACTATGGCCACCCTAAGGCTGGTCGTAATGAGAGTATCAAGCGGTATCATGCATGCCAACTAGACTTTTTGGATGATGTGGCACACAGTTAAATGAGGAAAGAGAGGGTGTGGTATCATATTATGATACCGTATTATATTAAATGTTGTACTACTTTGTGTCATACATGGCAATTAATAAGGCAACCTAAGATACTAACTTATGATACTATGCGCGCATTACGGAGGTAGTATCGATCATATACTAGTATCATGCATATATATGATACTAGCTAGTCTATGATATACTAGCTACCTCACTAAGAGCATGGTTAATAATACAACCAACGGTCGGCTATAAGAAGTTGCCATGTCATATACAGCCAACCTCTTAGCCGGCATGTACAATAATAAGTTTTAAATATGTACTAGTTTATCAATAGTTGGCCCACCTTACATCCTCACAAAGTGTCTTGGGTCTCATGTTGCAGCTGGCTACTAACCAAGAGCCCGCTTCTCTTCTCTCTCCTCTTCTCTTTCCTCCAACTAAGCACATATATATTATTCTATTCCTTATAGTCTGCTTATGTCATTCTATTGTACTTGCTCTAATGCATAGTACCATAGAGTAGTATCATGTAGTACTTTATTTATTGTCATGCATGTCACATAGTAGCGTAGCATTTATTATGATATGGTTTCATGATATGATACTTAACCCTCTCTTTCTTCATTTAATTCTATTACAGCTCATCAAAATTGCCTAGTTGGCATGCATGATACTAGCTATGATATCCCCTTACTATCAGCCTAGCGAAGAAGGTGTACAGATCATTTGTGCGTCGCTTTGTGAGTTTTCATCCGTTTGTTCGAGAAGCGGGGAGAAGTTTCAAACATTTCGGCCGCGAGGTGAAGCCAGTGTCGTAGGCCTAGTTGGTATTTTAATTACAGGAAATTCAGATGGAGTCCGGACATCATCAAAATCAATGTGTGCCTGTGGCGTCCTCTCACGACCCCGTGGAAAAAAATTGGTAAAGTTTGTCACAAGTTTTGATGACCGCTCCTTCCAAACCGGAGCATCTCACATGAAGGATCATGGTTTCCAAAAGGAGACGTGTCAATTCAAACTCCTGTGGCCGGTGACTTCATCGTTTGGCCTCATAAAAATTTCCATGGTACACAATCACCATTATACCACGGGTTTGATTTTCTGGCGCATTTCAGGTATCGTTAGCTATATTTAAGACTTTTTTGAGTTTAACGTGCATTTTGTGCATAAAAATAAAATTGCAACCGGAACTGCATGTGCTGTCGAAAGGGATGAGGATCGCCGTTCCATCTGGGAGCATCCAATGGTGCAGATGTACGATCCGTGGGGTTTGGGTTCTGGCCAATTAGAAAGCACGACTCAGATCGTGGGCGGGGTTTGGTCGGCACACGGCTTTCATCAACGAACCGTTTGCTATTCACAAAGCAGATTGCATATTTTTGTTCACACATACTGTAGTGAGATCAATTGAGCGTGCTACCTCTATGATATAATAATAATAATAACAAAAAATAGTTCATATTCATTGCCTGAGCTGACAGCATATGAAGGTCAACACATTAACGGTTCTTACATCGAAAGAAAACCGGGCATAACTCACAAATTCAGTACACGCGACAGTTCTAAATTGAACGAATTAAGTTACAGGGTAGGCAAAAAGACTAGTCTTACGGCTTAATTCCCATGTACATGGGGGAACTGGGATCATTATGTTGACCCCGAATGAACTTGGGTTTTCTGGTGATTTTACGCTTCTCTGTTACACAGGTGCGTGATTCCTTGGCTGGCAACTCATCAAATTCATCGTAATCGTCTTTCATCAGCAACATCATCGACACCCAGTACCCTTCTCTTCCCATGCATCACTACATGGCAGTTCGTATGCAAGGGGTCTTCCACAAAGAAAATCTAGGTAGCATCGCTGGCAAGAATGCACGGGTCCGCGTGATATGCCATCGTTGTCCTGTTAAAACATGTCTTCCTGTAATCATCAACCTTTACATGACCAAGAGGGATTCATGCGTACCTGAATAATTCCACCTTAACTTTCACATAGTCAAGCTCCCAAATCTCTTTGATGGTTCCATAGTATACCCTTTTATCAACTTCATCTACAGTCATGCATTCTATTCGAACAGAGTTGTTCTGATATGAGGTCTTCTCAGCACGTTTCTCAGTGTAGAACGTGTATCCATTTATGTCATATGCTTGGTACATCAACACCATAGGTGATGGCTTTTGTGCCAACCACGTAGCAATGTCATCGATGGATCCTTGTGCCAAACGATTCTTCAGCCATTCGGTGTAATTCTTAGTGTGCTCCTTCATCTCCACATCTGATGAAGGCACCATTGGTAAGAAGCTTTGGCGTATCTCCGCCAAGTGTTCTTCGGCATAAGCGCGGAGAACTGAGCTGTTAAGCAGTACCGTCAAATGGGCTTTCTCTGCCAATTCTTCGGGTGCAGCCATTTGCGTGCCAGCAAGGACCGGCTTATCTTTCAGCCTTCCCTCGTGGCCAGAGAGGGGCAAACCTATAGGTCTTTGTTTCATGTATTCGATGCAAAACTCAACCACCTCCTCCGCGGTATAACCTTGTAGGATGCTTGCCTGTGGATGGTTTCGGTTCTGACAAAAGCACTTCAGTATTACCATGAACTGCTCGAAGGGATACTGAAAGTGCAACTAATCCCTGGGTGGTTTTGGTAATTCTTAACAACATATAGCTCATTGAACTAATACTCTTTCAAGATGATCATTTCATAAAGTTCAATGATTGGCATGGCATGGACTAGAGATGTGGACCCCTCAAAATGCTAAGGACACATATTAGCAAAAGCTCAAGACTCTACATTTTCATTTTAGTGATCCAAGATCACATTGAGTCCATAGGAAATGCCAATACTATTAAAAGGGGATGAGGTGTTGCTTAATGGCTTGCTTGCTCAAAATTCTTAGTGATATGCTCCAAAAGCCCTCAACCACTTCCTAAATTCCACATATGTCCTAAACCTAAAGTCAAACTCGGCCCCACCCATTAGATCTATCCGACGCCACCGAGTTCATTTGACATAGCCATAGCCAGAAACCCTAATCAGTTTGGTCTCACCGATAGGGATCTCGGTCTCACCAAGATGGGATTGCAAAATCTCTATTTCCCTTCATAACATTTCGGTCTAACCGAAACGAGCGATCGGTCCCACCGAGTTCGCAATGCAAACTCTATGTTTCCTTTCCGTAACGTTTCGATCTCACCGAAATGAGCGATTGGTCCCACCGAGTTTGCCTGACCAACTCTCTGTTTTCCTATTACTGAAATCGGTCTCACCGAGTTCATGTGATCGGTCTCACCGAGATCAAGTTATGCCCTAACCCTAGCACATCGGTCCCACCGAGTTGATCATGTCGGTCCCACCGAAAATCCTAACATTCACATTTTGAACTGAATCGGTCTGACCGAGTTTCACTATTCGGTCGCACCGAGTTTGGTAAATTGTGTGTAACGGTTAGATTTTGTGTGGAGGCTATATATACCCCTCCACACATCCTCCATTCGTGGAGAGAGCCATCAGAACATGCCTATGCTTCCACTACTCATTTTCTGAGAGAGAACCACCTACTCATGTGTTGAGACCAAGATATTCCAATCCAACCACAAGAATCTTGATCTCTAGCCTTCCCCAAGTTGCTTTCCACTCAAATCATCTTTCCACCATATCCAAATCTGTGAGAGAGAGAGAGAGTTGAGTGTTGGGGAGACTATCATTTGAAGCACAAGAGCAAGGAGTTCATCATCAACACACCATCTATTACCCTTTGGAGAGTGGTGTCTCCTAGATTGGTTAGGTGTTACTTGGGAGCCTCCGTCAAGATTGTGGAGTTGAACCGAGGAGTTTGTACGAGCAAGGAGATCGCCTACTTCATGAAGATCTACCCTGGTGAGGCAAGTCCTTCGTGGGCGATGGCCATGGTGGGATAGACAAGGTTGCTTCTTCGTGGACCCTTCGTGGGTGGAGCCCTCCGTTGACTCGCGCAGCCGTTACCCTTCGTGGGTTGAAGTCTCCACCAACGTGGATGTACGATAGCACCACCTATCGGAACCACGCCGAAAATCTTCATGTCTACATTGCGTTTGCTCCCTTCAAACTCCTCCCTTTACCTTCATATGCAATGATTTACATTCCGCTGCTATACTCTTAGAATTTCATGTGTAGGTTGATTGCTTGACTTGTGCTAAGTTGCTAAAATCTGCCAAGACTTAAAATTGGGAAAAGGCTAGATTTTTATTTGGTCAAGTAGTCTAATCACCCCCTCTAGACATACTTTCGATCCTACAGATACATGTTGCAAAGAAACACATGACCACAATACTTTATCTTGTCGACAAGGTGCATAGTGAGATGGACCATGACATCAAAGAATGACGGTGGAAAAAACATCTCTAGGTTGGACAATATTCTTGCAATATCATCTTGCATATGATCCAACTCTTCAGGATCTACAACTTTCTGCCATAGTTGGTTGAAGAAATAACAGAGCTCAATGAGTGTGTTTCTTATATCTATGTCCATCAGATTCCTGATGGCCACCGGGAGGATTTGTGTCGACATTACGTGTCAATCACGCGACTTCATGTGTCCCAACTTCATTTTACCTGAGCTCACATCCACGAGACTTCTGTTGTTTGCGCAGTTGGAAGAGGGTGTCTTAACTGACAACAAATAGGTGAAGAACTGTGTTGCTTCCTTTGTACTGAAACTGTAACTCTGGCGAGCTTTGATGAATTTGTCGTCATCTTCTGCTTCACTCTTGCGTTTTGATTGATCAGCAAGCATATCGAGCTGTGAATCGTCACCATCCTTTCTTTTACCTTTAATCTTGAGCAGAGTACCAAGGATGCTTTCACATACGTTCTTCTCTACGTGCATGACATCGATGCAGTGATGTACACGTAGAATCTCCCAGTAAGGTAATTTCCAGAACACCGATTTCTTCTTAAACACTTGACCCTTGGGTGTTTGTTTCACCGTCAAAGCCCGCTTCTTGCCAAGCACAACATTAATTTGTTTAGCCATGTTGTGGACCACCTCCCCATCATAGGGTCTTGGGCCCACACCTACCTCTGCCATACCATCAAATTCAGCTTTCATCTTTCGGTATGGATGATTTTTCCGTAAGAACCTACGATGACGCAAATACACGGTTTTGCGCGAGGTGGGAAGAAATCTGCTAGCTGTCCTATCCATGCTTGTGACACACCCTACATCTCCCTTTGTTTTCTGCCCCGATGTGTTGCCTAATGCCGGCATATCTTGAATGGTGTGCACCAGCATTGCATGTAGATCGAAAATCTCCTTTCTGTAAGCATCATAACATTTTACAGCAGGCACATCTATCCACACTCTCGGTAGTTCTTCTACCAGTAGCTGAAAGTAAATGTCGATGTAATTTCCAGGTTGCTTTGGGCCTTGGATAATCATTGACATCATAATGTATTTTTTCTTCATACACAACCAAGGAGCTAGGTTATATATGCACAGAAGCACCGGCCATGTGCTGTGATTGGTGCTCATATCGCCAAAAGGATTCATCCCGTCAGTACACTCCCCGAGCCTTATACTTCTAGGATCCTTGGCAAAGTCTTGAAACTTGTTGTCGATTAATTCCCACCGAGCCCCATCTTTCGGGTGCCTCATATACTTATCTGCAATTCGCTCATCATGATGCCACCACAACCTCTTTGCCTCTCTAGGGTTTGCAAACAAACGCCTCAACCTTGGAATTAAAGGCAAGTACCAAACAACCTCGAATGGGATTCCTGTCTTTATCTCGTCATCCAATTTGTACTTATCCTTTGCTCTCCTGCGCTTGTATCATGCATGCTTGCATGTGGGACATGCACACAAATCTTTGTACTCACCACGGTACAATATACAATCATTCACACAAGCGTGTATCTTCTGTACTTCAAGTTCCAATGGGAAAACAATTTTCTTCGTTTCATTCGTGCTTCTCGGGAGCACATTATCTTCTGGAAGAATTTCTTTGAAAAGACCTAACATCTCTGTGAAGCCCTTGTTTGATAGACCGTTTGCTGCTTTAAATCTGAGAATCGCCAGGGTGGCACTCAACTTGGAATATTTCTTTTTGCAACCTGGATACAATTCTTTCTTGGAGTCCGCATCAATGGTTGGCAGATCCTTGTACCCAATCATATCCTTTTTTGGGCCCTCGAAATCTGCAATCATAGCAGCAAAATCTGGCATATTAAGATCGTCGTCATCTGCGTCGACGTCTTGGTTTTCCAGTGGGCGTTTCGGCTTTCCGGTGTTCCATTGGTAGCTTGACGCCTCCACCCCAATGTTAGATTCAACATCCATGTGACACTGATCGGGGTTTGGCATCTCGCAGCCCTGGGTATCTTCATCCATGACCTCCTCTTCACTGTGTCTAGTCCAACGTGTATATCCATCCATGAATCCCCTAGAGACTAAGTGCCACTGGACATCTGCAACTTCATGTGACTGTATTGGCACGATCAGTACATGGACACATGATGTAATCCGCATCACAATTCTCCTCTTTGTACTTTTAGCCAAATTCATGAACTCTGTCACGCCACTGATAAAATCTGTGGTTTTCCGATTCTTCATCCATCGAGATCGTTCAATCTGCACCACATGAATGGTAATTAAAAACAAAACAACAACATTAATACACGTATTAACTGCTGCCCAAAGATGCGTGCGGAAATCACAAGGTTTTATTTTCATAATTACTGAGGGCGCTCCATATTGTTATCCAGACGTGCAATGACAAAAATTAATGGCCAGTCAATTTACACATAGAGTACTAGTACAACACTACCCTTAGGAATCGAATACCTTAATTAAGCCACTCATGAAAATAATACCTTAATTAATTAGCCACGCGGCGACCTCCACCCAGCTGATAGAGAAGCGCGATGCGGTGGCACGCCAAGACAGCAGGGTCGAGGAGCAAAGCTTAGTGTGGCTGCCGCCTGAAGTTCGACCTCCACTATCCCACCATCGACC
Organism: Triticum aestivum; assembly: GCF_018294505.1. Lineage (NCBI taxonomy): Eukaryota > Viridiplantae > Streptophyta > Magnoliopsida > Poales > Poaceae > Triticum > Triticum aestivum. The sequence continues at coordinate 364,905,012 of NC_057814.1, read as the reverse complement.
GCGATGGATGTGCTCGAGTCACACCGCCACCGACCTCGATGTTTGAGCTCCTCCTATCTCCCGCTGTAGACCGAGGATTGACCTCCTATGACACCGCCACCGCCCACCGACCGAAGATTGACCTCTTCCCCGGTAGCCACTGCCTAGGCCACCGCCGCCATCTCTATATGCAGAGAGGCTATTTACACGGTATCACTGTAACTCAATTATATGGACAAGGTAGTACATCACATACGGTTATGTAACGGCAAACGTGTCTAACCTACGTTGTCTTCTCACACAGTTTGGTGCGGAAATCATGTGTGGCGTTGTAGTACCTATGTCACATCCTAGCTAGTTCATGCATTAGAGTGTTGCATCATGTATATTTTTCACAGAAACTTGAAATGGGGATGCCAGAAACCCCCAGCACCCCCCCTGAAACAACTAGGGTTTACTAAAATCCTTTTCAATGAACCTGAAATGCCCTCCATAAATGTTCACCATCTTTGGTCCTGGCTAAAACCTCTGCCAAAAATGGTTTCATATTTTTGGAGGCCATCTTGGATTTTTGCACAAGCCATAAGTATTTGCATTTGGGCATTTTAAATCCTACAAATATTTCAAAATGCCCAAATAATCTTGAAGGTATTTTTAGGCTGTTGAGAATAATTTCAAAGGTGCCTCAGAATATTTCAGGATTTTCCCAAATGAAATAGTATTTTTACTATTTCAAAACACAGAACAGAAATAAATAAATAAAAGAGAAAACAGAAAGCAGAAGGACTTACCTGGCAGCCCACCTGGCGGCCCAGCACTGTGCTGGCCCGCGCCAGTCAGCTGCCTGCTCTCGCCAGAGCAGGCAGAGAGGTGACGCTGGCGAGCGCGAGCTCGCCACGGCGCCACCTGCTTGCCGCCTCGCGCGTGGATGCGCTGGTCGAACCCCTCGACGCGCCCCCGAGCCTCTGGACACCCCCATTCTCCCCCATCGCCTCTCCCTCGCCTTCCTCCACCATGGCCGACGCAGCCGCAGCCACCTCGCCGGAGTAGCCGCGCCCACCGTCGACCTCGCGCCGTCCCACCATGTCCAACAGCTCCGCCGTCGCCCACTCCTTCGAGCAGGTCGAGCCCCGAGCGCTCGTTTGCCCCGAAGCCTCATCTCCGACCTCGCCTTTGCCGCTCACCGTCGGAGATCCCCTCCGCCGTCGCCACTGCAACAGCTCGCCTCCGACCTCACCGTCCGCTCGTCGCAACTACCGTGAGCCTGGCCACCTTCCCATCCTCTCCTCTATCCCTCTCGAGCTCCGCAGCCACCGCACGTAGCTCACCCGTACGCGCCGCCGGACGAGCTCGTTGCCGACGAGGCTCCGGCCATCCAACGGCCGCACCACCGTGGCCATTAGCTCCACCGCAACGCCAGGAACCCGTAGCACCATCGCATGTCCCTCGCCGTGCTCTCTAGCAACGGATTCAACTACGCCCGTACCCCGGCAGCCGCACGGCTCGTCGCCGGCGTCGATTCCGGCGACCCCGAGCTCCACCACCACCACCAGTCGATGCGGTTTGCTCCCAGCTACACGTAGGTACTCTCCGCCGTCCATTTGGTCGCCGGAGGAGGGATCCCGCACTCCACCGCCGCGTCTGGACGTCGCCGGCGGCTAAACGCCGGCGAGTCAGCGTGGTTTGACCACGGGTTGACCCCCCAGAGTCACTGACAAGTGGGGCCCGCCTGCTAGTTAATCTGAGTTAGAATTAAAACTAATCCTAATTAGCTAATTACCTAACAGTGACACTGACACAGGGGACCCACACGTCAGGTTTGACCTGGACGACCCCGTTGACCTGCTGACGTCACACTGACGTCAGGCTGACGCAGTAAAGCATTATCTGGATTTAAGTTTATATTGGAAATTCCAGAAATTATCACAAACTTCAAAAAATCATAGAAAATAATCTATAGCTCAGAATGAAAAGATTTATATATGAAAAATGATCAGAAAAATCCATTCTATCCATCTGTACTGGTTTCATGCATGTTTAAGCAAGTTAACCTACTGTTTAATGTAGAACAAGATAAAGCACTAAAAGAGGCCACATATGAACTTGGAATTTGAATCCTTGATTCAAAATAGTCCAAACCCATCTGGTCTTAGTTGCATTAGCCCAATACATCCATTTTGCCATGTCTCATGCATGCATCATATTGTTGCACTTGCTTGGTGTTGATTGTGCTTCGGTATGTTCATCGTGGTAGGTTCTGCCTCCGAGGATATACACGAGTATCCAACTGAAGGGCAGTATCCCACCACCACTCCGTCAGGCAAGCAACCCATTGATCATTTCGATACAAACCCATCTTCTCGCTTCTGCTCTCATTTACTGCATTAAGACAACGCGATTCAAACTGCTGTGTGTTGCGGTAGTTGAACCCACTTTCCTTTGCATGACCTGTCATTGCCACAGTAACTAGATGAAACCCACTAGCATGTGTAGGAGTTGATTGAGCCATGTTGTGTTCCTACAATGCTATGCTTGCTACGCTTAGAGTCGTGTCAGGTCTGGCTCATCAGGGTGATGAACTAGAGTGAAAGTGTGTGTCGGTAATGAGAGTGAAGTGTTGAATACGATTTGGTAAAGGTATCGATGGGAGGCCATGTAGGAGTACATGGTGGGTTGTTTCATTGAGACCGTCCCTAAGAACTGAGATCTGTATGCGTGATTTAAGATTCAGCTACTACCACGCATTGGGCCCGAAACCAATGGACCCCCTCGGCTTCTTAATCACCCTTGTCCTCTGTCCAGGAGTTGCACGTAGTTTCTGGTGTTTGTAGTAAGCTGGAGGCCGTGGACAGCGCTGACCAAGGGGTGGGCTGTGATGCGGTAGGCTCGTGGCCCGGTGTACCGAGTCGCCCGTTTGGTGTCTCGGGAACCCTGCACACATCGTTCGGGGCCGTATGTGGAAACCTCGGCCGGACTCCCTGCGGATGGAACCTGAATAGGCGATAAACCTGGACTAGAGACTCGAGTGTTTAGGTAGGCTGTGGCCGACACCCACGTTGGGCTTCCGCTTGAAGGTTGCCGAGTACACGTCGTGTAGCGACGATAAGTGGTGAGAGCGTGTGTGACGAAGTACACCCCTGCAGGGTATAAAACTATTCGAATAGCCGCGTCCGCGGTAAAGGACTACTTGGTCGCTTATGCAGTTCATAGACAAGTAAATGGATACTACTAAAAGCCTCAAGATAAGTGTGAGTACCGCGGATGGCCCTCTCGTGGGATGACGAGGGAGGATCCACGGTGGGGTATTGAGATGGTGATTAGTGGACTCGTGTGCGAAAACTATTTCACAGGTGGTGTATCGTAGGATAGCTTAGCCAAGAGTCAAAGCTGGCTTGCTGCAATAACCCCACTACCTTCTTGAGAATGAACATGTATAGTAGGATCTGTTGTAAGACTTGCTGAGTACCTTTGTACTCATGTTGCTTCAATTACTGTTTTCAGACGACAACACCGCCCCTTCTGATGGGTTCTACGTAGAACTCGACGACGACGAGTGACTTGCCACCCAGGTGGTGATCTAGGCTTGTGAAGGGCCTACGTAGATAGACAGGCTTCGTCAAGCCTTCTTTCTTTCTAGCGTCTGTACCCAGACAGTTTGCTTCCGCATGTGCTTGTATGATTGTATGACTTGAGTGTCGGGTCATGTGACCCCTATCTGTATGAACAAGTTATGTAAGGCTCTCCGGAGCCCTTTAAATAAAGTACTTTGAGTTGTAGAGTTTTGTTGTGATGCCATGTTGTATTTGCACATATCGAGCATATTGTGTGTATGATTGAAATGCTTGGTATGTGTGGGATCCGACAATCTAGTTGTTTATCCTTGGCAGCCTCTCTTATGGGGAAATGTAGTCTAGTGCCTCCTTGAGCCATAGTAGTCCGCTACAGCCCGGTTCACCGGAGTCCTGCTAGCCCAGCACTACTGCTCTGGACACCTGACTGGCCGGCATGTGATTCATATCGTTCCTGTGTCTGTCCCTTCGGGGAAATGTCACGCGGTGACATCCGGAGTCCTGCCTAGCCTGCTACAGCCCGGGTTCCCGGAGTCCTGTTAGCCCAGTGCTACAGCCCGGATTCACACGCTGCTGACCGACACGTTCGATGTTGATTCATGTATGCCTGTCCCCATACGTTAGTGCCGCTTTGGGTTCACGACTAGCCATGCCGGCCCGGGTTCTCTGTCATATGGATGCTAGCGACATTGTCATATACGTGAGCCAAAAGGCGCAAACGGTCCCGGGCCATGGTAAGGCGACACCCGTGGGAGTACCGTGCGTGAGGCCGCAATGTGATATGAGGTGTTACAGGCTAGATCGGTGTGACTTGGAATCGGGGTCCTGACAGCGTTGGCATCAGAGCCGGACTGCCTGTAGGTGCGCTAAGCCAAACTGGTCGATGTCGAGTCTAGAAATGCTTTAGTTATATGTAGGGGAATTGATTGTGGGAGGGAACGTAAGGTGCTTTTACTCCTTTACCCCATGCCCTCTGATCTGAGTCATTCTCTTCTCATTCTACGTGGGTTAAGGACTAGGCTCCCTCCTCTCTATCAGGTTCACGTGTTACTAATCCGTAGTAACTTATAGGATTGTTGGTTCCATGCTTCGGTTCAGTTTCTACTACCTTAGTATGTTGTCGGTTGAACCAGAACCTTGACATGATGTTGTTGAGTGGTATTGCAAACTGTTGCGAATGTCTCAAATCCTTTTTCGAGCATTTACAGCCGTTATGCTGTCCGAATTCTCCTAGAAATACTAATGCCTTGCATTATTTCGTGCTTTCAGATGGCCACCCGTTCCCAGAATCAAGTGGTTCGTCTGACCCGGTGCATCGGCGTACCTGGTCACACGGCCATGCTGGTCCGAGTGATGGTTGAGACAGGCTATCGTTGGTATCCCGAGTATACCGTCGAGGAGCAGTTTCGAGACTTTAATCAAAGTCAATATCTTTGCATAGTCAGGATTTACCCTTCCTATCCTGGATCCATTGAACCCCTCCATTGCTCTTATGGACTTGGGGTTACCGTCGAGATGTCTGTGCAGGACGCAGCTTACTCAATGGTGACTATCATGCGAGCCAGAACTGCCTTGCTTCAGAACACCGACTTCCGCTATATGCCAGCAGCACTCCCTGGGGCACAGGGGTACTATCAGGCTACTTACTGTGATTCTACCCATGAGGATTCACTACTCCGCACCACCACCGAGATGCTTGAGGACAAGGACCGTGAGAATCGTGCCTTGCGAATGGAGCTCTTTAATGCTCGTGCTGATCACTGGGCCACTCTGACACGGTTTGCACCTGCCGTGCAAGCTGGGTTTATGGACATGAGGGACTTGTACCCCGTGCGATCTGGTCTGCCAGAATGTATGGAATGGTGTGATGTAGGAGGCATCACCCCTCCTCGTGGACCCCGTCTGCCACCGTTTGTTGGACCAAGGCCACACCCGAGTCCTTATGGACCGCAAGCTCCACAGGACCGACTGTTTCCAGATGATCATGTTCAGCTCCCAGGACATGGTGGTGACTTCTATGAAGATTACTACGGAGACGTCTGAGTTGGTAGTAGTTCCACTAGTATTGTAACAGTTGTAATCTCCACAGTCCCGCGTGTCTTGTGGGATACGACTTGGTGTGTATCACGTTCCGGAGGTGTAGAAAAATAATGTATAGGAGCTTGGAATGCCTCTGATGAGATGTACCGTCTTTCATCGTAGTTGTACCTTAGCCTGGGCTTGTACTAAACTATGTATGGCGTGTATGACCGTTGGTATATGTATGTTGCCATGTTACCATGTCATACTGATGATCATCTCTGCATTCCGTGTTACCCATTACATCCCGCATTTCCCTACCAAGATTTAGCCATCCTCGTCTAAACCGTTGTTTTGTTTCTCCTAGGATGGTTAACACCCGCAACAACCCTGTTGTCCAGGCGCAGGGTGAAGCCAATGCAGCCAGAGGGGAGAATCTGCCCCAACCGCCTTCACTGGCTGAAGTTATGCTGGAGGCAGAAAGAAACAAGCGTGAGACTAACCACTTGCTAGAGCGAATTGAGCAGAATACTGCACGTCACCAGAGGAACGACCTGGTGTCCATCAATGACTTTATCAAGTTGTACCCACCGAAGTTTAACCATTCCGTCGAGCCCCTTGATGCGGATGATTGGCTTCGCAGCATCACCCATAAGCTACATTCTGCCAACGTAGCCGAAGCTGATAAGGTTACCTACGCTGCCTATCACCTCGAAGGCCCTGCTAGCCTTTGGTGGGAAAACTTTGAGGCTATGCGCCCAGCTGGCCAAATCACTACTTGGGCTGAATTCAGTGAGGCTTTCCGTGAGCATCACATTCCGGAGGGTCTCATAGATCGTAAGCGGGAAGAATTCTGCAACTTCACCCAAGGCAGACTGACCGTGGATGCATACAGCCGTGAGTTTGGAAATCTAGCACGCTATGCTCCTGAAGAGGTATCCACCGACGCCAAGAAGCAGGCAAGGTTCCGCAAGGGACTTAGCCCCGAGCTTCGCCGTGATCTCCGTTTGCATGAGTGCACCTCCTTCCAGAAGTTGGTCAATAAGGCCATCAGTGCCGAGACAGGACAGACTGACTATGACGCTACACGCAAGCACTCTCGCGATTTTGGTTCCTCATCCGGCTCCGGATCCCAGAAGCGCCGGGTCTGGATTCCAAACACTGCTCTGCCACCCAGGTTCACTCCGAGGCCATCCTTCGAGGCGCCTCGCCCCAACCAGCAGCATGCACCGCCCAAGGTCTATGGTGGCCCCGCTGCTAATGCTGCTCCACGCCCCAATATTGTGACATGCTTCAAGTGTGGAGAAACGGGTCACTATCTGCACGAGTGCCCCCGAAACAACCTCAATCAACCTGGACAGTCCGTTGGCCGTGGTAAGCCAGCAGGAAAGACTTACTACGCCAAGCCAGCCACCACTGCACGTGGCCATGTCAACTATGTTTCAGCTGAAGAAACTCATGAGGATCCCAACGTCGTCCTTGGTACGCTCCTTGTTAATTGCCATCCGGCAACTGTTCTTTTCGATACTGGAGCATCTCATTCATTTATCTCTGAGAGCTATGCTCGATTGCACAACACCACATTTAGTGACATGCCTACCTCCATGGACATTCAAACTCCTGGTTCTAGATGGCAAACCTCTAGGATAAGCCATGGAAATGAAATTCTTGTCGACAGATTGGTCTTCCTTGCGTCACTAATAGCTCTCAAGTCCTCGGACATAAACATCATCTTGGGTATGGACTGGATGTCAGCTCATTATGCTAAGATTGATTGCTCTACTAGAACTGTTCAACTCACCCATCCGTCGGGCAAGACAGTCAATGTTTTGACCCGAGTGTCTAAGCGTCAGCTTTACTCATTAAATGCCAACCCTCTTCCAGACCTCGAAGATGTGCCGGTAGTCCGTGACTTCCCGGATGTCTTCCCTGAAGAACTGCCAGGTATTCCACCTGACAGGGATGTTGAGTTCGTGATAGACCTTGTTCCAGGAACCGTCCCAATCTCTAGAAGACCCTATAAGATGGCACCCCTAGAGCTAGCCGAGCTTAAGAAACAACTCGATGAGTCCTTGAAAAAGGGTTTCATCCGTCCTAGTTCCTCTCCGTGGGCTTGCCCCGTCCTCTTCGTCAAGAAGAAGGATGGTACGGATCGGATGGTTGTAGATTACCGACCCGTCAACCTAGTCACAATCAAGAACAAGTATCCGCTTCCCAGGATCAACGACCTGTATGATCAGCTCGCTGGATCCTCAGTCTTCTCCAAAATGGATTTGAGGTTGGGCTACCATCAAATCAAAATCAAGAACGGGGACATTCCTAAAACGGCCTTTGTTACTCGTTATGGCCAATACGAGTATACAGCCATGTCCTTCGGTTTAACCAATGCTCCAGCCACCTTTTCTCGGTTAATGAACTCAATCTTCATGGAGTATTTGGATAAATTCGTCGTAGTATACCTCGATGATATACTCATCTACTCCAAGAACGAGGCAGAACATGCCGAGCATTTAAGGCTAGTACTGACGAAACTTCGAGAGCATCGCCTTTATGCTAAATTCTCTAAGTGTGAATTCTGGTTGCCAGAAGTGACCTATCTAGGCCATGTAATCTCTGGTAAAGGTATTGCTGTCAATCCCGAGCGAGTTCAAGCCATCCTTGACTGGACTCCACCTGAATCGGTCAAGCAAGTTCGGAGTTTCCTTGGCTTAGCGAGCTACTGCCGCCGCTTCGTCGAGAATTTCTCCAAGGTTGCTAAACCTCTAACCGAACTCCTCAAGAAAGATAAAAAGTTCGAGTGGACCCCACAGTGCGAGTTCAGCTTTCAGGAACTGAAAAGACGCCTGACATCTGCCCCCGTACTCGTACCACCAGATTTTTCTAAGGACTTTGTTATCTATTGCGACGCCTCGCGACAAGGACTAGGTTGCATACTCATGCAAGATCGTCATGTGATTGCCTACGCTTCCCGACAGTTGCGTCCACATGAGGATAATTATCCCACACATGATCTAGAGCTTGCAGCCGTAGTCCATGCACTCAAAACATGGCGACATTACCTTCTCGGTAATCGTTGCGAGATTTTCACCGACCACCAGAGTCTGAAATACATTTTCACCCAACCGGATTTGAATCTCAGGCAAAGACGTTGGGTCGAGTTGATCACAGATACGACTTAGGAATAACTTACACCCCGGGCAAAGCCAACGTCATGGCTGATGCGCTGAGCCGTAAATCCTATTGTAACAACTTGATGTTACAACAAAGTCAACCACTTCTCCACGAGGAATTCTGTAAGCTTAACCTTCACATTGTTCCTCGAGGTTTTCTATCCACCCTGGTGGCGAAACCTACCCTTACGGATCAGATCATCAAAGCTCAGAAGGTAGATCCGGGAATCTCCCGTATTAAGAGAAACATCAAGAAAGGAGTTGCGGATTGTTTCTCCGTTGATGACCAAGGTGTTGTGTTCTTTGGAGACCACCTAGTGGTTCCCAAGGTACGCAACCTGAGGCGATTGATCCTTAAGGAAGCTCATGAATCTCCTCTCACCATTCATCCCGGTAGTACTAAAATGTATCAAGACCTACGCCAGAGGTTTTGGTGGACTAGGATGAAGAGAGAAATTGCTCAATACATTGCTAATTGCGACGTCTGCCGTCGTGTTAAAGCAGAGCATCAACGGCCTGCTGGCACCCTTCAGCCTCTGGCTATTCCTGAATGGAAATGGGATAAAATCGGTATGGATTTCATTACCGGGTTTCCCAGGACCAAGAGAGGGAATAATGCTATCTTCGTTGTTGTCGATCGTCTTTCCAAAGTAGCCCACTTCCTACCTGTTCGTGAGAGTATAACCGCTAGCCAGCTAGCAGACTTGTACATCTCCCGAATAGTGTCTCTTCATGGTGTTCCATTGGAAATTAATTCAGACCGTGGAAGTCTCTTCACCTCTCGATTTTGGGAAAGTTTCCAAAATGCTATGGGAACTCGTCTCTCTTTTAGCACCGCCTTTCACCCTCAATCAAGTGGTCAGGTAGAACGAGTTAATCAAATTCTGGAGGATATGCTCCGAGCTTCTGTCATCTCGTTTGGCATGGATTGGGAGAAATGCCTTCCATTCGCCGAGTTCGCTTATAACAATAGTTACCAAGCTAGCTTGGGCAAAGCCCCTTTCGAGGTTCTCTATGGACGAAAATGTCGAACGCCTCTTAACTGGTCAGAAACCGGGGAAAGACAACTCTTTGGCCCGGATATGATTCAGGAAGCAGAAGAGCAGGTTCGCATTATTCGTGAGAAATTGAAAACAGCCCAATCTCGCCAAAAGAGCCATTATGACCGCAAACATAAGGCTATGACTTTTGAGGTTGACGAGAAGGCTTACCTTCGGGTGACTCCTTTAAAGGGAACCCATCGATTCGGTATCAAAGGCAAATTGGCTCCTCGTTACATTGGACCCTTTCGCATTCTTGCCAAGCGAGGAGAAGTTGCCTACCAATTGGAACTACCTCCGCATCTTTCCAAGGTTCATGACGTCTTCCACGTTTCCCAACTCAGGCGTTGCTTCTCGGATCCTATCCGTGGAGTGGACCACGAAACGCTTGATCTCCAAGATAATCTCACATATCGGGAGTATCCCGTTCGAATCCTTGATCAAGCCGAGCGTACCACTCGACGCCAAAACATCAAGTTTCTCAAGGTTCAATGGTCACACCATTCCGAGAAAGAAGCTACTTGGGAAAGGGAGGATCGTCTTCGACTTGAGTACCCCACCTTCTTCCCAACGGATCCTAAATCTCGGGACGAGATTCTTTTGAGTGGGGGTGAGTTGTCACATCCTAGCTAGTTCATGCATTAGAGTGTTGCATCATGTCTATTTTTCACAGAAACCTGAAATGGGGATGCCAGAAACCCCCAGCACCCCCCTGAAACAACTAGGGTTTACTAAAATCCTTTTCAATGAACCTGAAATGCCCTCCATAAATGTTCACCATCTTTGGTCCTGGCTAAAACCTCTGCCAAAAATGGTTTCATATTTTTGGAGGCCATCTTGGATTTTTGCACAAGCCATAAGTATTTGCATTTGGGCATTTTAAATCCTATAAATATTTTCAAATGCCCAAATAATCTTGAAGGTATTTTTAGGCTGTTGAGAATAATTTCAAAGGTGCCTCAGAATATTTTCAGGATTTTCCCAAATGAAATAGTATTTTTACTATTTCAAAACACAGAACAGAAATAAATAAATAAAAGAGAAAACAGAAAGCAGAAGGACTTACCTGGCAGCCCACCTGGCGGCCCAGCACTGTGCTGGCCCGCGCCAGTCAGCTGCCTGCTCTCGCCAGAGCAGGCAGAGAGGTGACGCCGGCGAGCGCGAGCTCGCCACGGCGCCACCTGCTTGCCGCCTCGCCCGTGGATGCGCTGGACGAACCCCTCGACGCGCCCCCGAGCCTCTGGACACCCCCATTCTCCCCCATCGCCTCTCCCTCGCCTTCCCCCACCATGGCCGACGCCGCCGCAGCCACCTCGCCGGAGTAGCCGCGCCCACCGTCGACCTCGCGCCGTCCCACCGTGTCCAACAGCTCCGCCGTCGCCCACTCCTTCGAGCAGGTCGAGCCCCGAGCGCTCGTTTGCCCCGAAGCCTCGCCTCCGACCTCGCCTTCGCCGCTCACCGTCGGAGATCCCCTCCGCCGTCGCCACTGCAACAGCTCGCCTCCGACCTCGCCGTCCGCTCCGTCGCAACCACCGTGAGCATGGCCACCTTCCCATCCTCTCCTCTCTCCCTCTCGAGCTCCGCAGCCACTGCACGAAGCTCACCCGTACGCGCCGCCGCACGAGCTCGTCGCCGACGAGGCTCCGGCCATCCAACGGCCGCACCACCGTGGCCATTAGCTCCACCGCAACGCCAGGAACCCGTAGCACCATCGCATGTCCCTCGCCGTGCTCTCTAGCAACGGATTCAACTACGCCCGTACCCCGGCAGCCGCACGGCTCGTCGCCGGCGTCGATTCCGGCGACCCCGAGCTCCACCACCACCACCAGTCGACGCGGTTTGCTCCCAGCTACACGTAGGTACTCTCCGCCGTCCATTTGGTCGCCGGAGGAGGGATCCCGCACTCCACCGCCGCGTCTGGACGTCGCCGGCGGCTAAACGCCGGCGAGTCAGCGTGGTTTGACCACAGGTTGACCCCCCCAGAGTCACTGACAAGTGGGGCCCGCCTGCTAATTAATCTGAGTTAGAGATTAAAACTAATCCTAATTAGCTAATTACCTAACAGTGACACTGACACAGGGGACCCACACGTCAGGTTTGACCTGGACGACCCCGTTGACCTGCTGACGTCACACTGACGTCAGGCTGACGCAGTAAAGCATTATCTGGAATTATTCTTATATTGGAAATTCCAGAAATTATCACAAAATTCAAAAAATCATAGAAAATAATCTATAGCTCAGAATGAAAAGATTTATATATGAAAAATGATCAGAAAAATCCATTCTATCAATCTGTACTGGTTTTATGCATGTTTAAGCAAGTTAACCTACTGTTTATGCAGAACAAGATAAAGCACTAAATGGGCCATTTATGAACTTGGAATTTGAATCTTTGATTCAAAATAGTCCAAACCCATCTGGTCTTAGTTGCATTAGCCCAATACATCCATTTTGCCATGTCTCATGCATGCATCATATTGTTGCACTTGCTTGGTGTTGATTGTGCTTCGGTATGTTCATTGTGGTAGGTCCTGCCTCCGAGGATATTCACGAGTATCCAACTGAAGGGCAGTATCCCACCACCACTCCGTCAGGCAAGCAACCCATTGATCATTTCGATACAAACCCATCTTCTCGCTTCTGCTCTCGTTTACTGCATTAAGACAACGCGATTCAAACTGCTGTGTGTTGCGGTAGTTGAACCCACTTTCCTTTGCATGACCTGTCATTGCCACAGTAACTAGATGAAACCCACTAGCATGTGTAGGAGTTGATTGAGCCATGTTGTGTTCCTACAATGCTATGCTTGCTACGCTTAGAGTCGTGTCAGGTCTGGCTCATCGGGGTGATGAACTAGAGTGAAAGTGTGTGTCGGTAATGAGAGTGAAGTGTTGAATACGATTTGGTAAAGGTATCGATGGGAGGCCATGTAGGAGTACATGGTGGGTTGTTTCATTGAGACCGTCCCTAAGAACTGAGATCTGTATGCGTGATTTAAGATTCAGCTACTACCACGCATTGGGCCCGAAACCAATGGACCCCCTCGGCTTCTTAATCACCCTTGTCCTCTGTCCAGGAGTTGCACGTAGTTTCTGGTGTTTGTAGTAAGCTGGAGGCCGTGGACAGCGCTGACCAAGGGGTGGGCTGTGATGCGGTAGGCTCGTGGCCCGGTGTACCGAGTCGCCCGTTTGGTGTCCGGGAACCCTGCACACATCGTTCGGGGCCGTATGTGGAAACCTCGGCCGGACTCCCTGCGGATGGAACCTGAATAGGCGATAAACCTGGACTAGAGACTCGAGTGTTTAGGTAGGCTGTGGCCGACACCCACGTTGGGCTTCCGCTTGAAGGTTGCCGAGTACACGTCGTGTAGCGACGATAAGTGGTGAGAGCGTGTGTGACGAAGTACACCCCTGCAGGGTATAAAACTATTCGAATAGCCGCGTCCGCGGTAAAGGACTACTTGGTCGCTTATGCAGTTCATAGACAAGTAAATGGATACTACTAAAAGCCTCAAGATAAGTGTGAGTACCGCGGATGGCCCTCTCGTGGGATGACGAGGGAGGATCCACGGTGGGGTATTGAGATGGTGATTAGTGGACTCGTGTGCGAAAACTATTTCACAAGTGGTGTATCGTAGGATAGCTTAGCCAAGAGTCAAAGCTGGCTTGCTGCAATAACCCCACTACCTTCTTGAGAATGAACATGTATAGTAGGATCTGTTGTAAGACTTGCTGAGTACCTTTGTACTCATGTTGCTTCAATTACTGTTTTCAGACGACAACACCGCCCCTTCTGATGGGTTCTACGTAGAACTCGACGACGACGAGTGACTTGCCACCCAGGTGGTGATCTAGGCTTGTGAAGGGCCTACGTAGATAGACAGGCTTCGTCAAGCCTTCTTTCTTTCTAGCGTCTGTACCCAGACAGTTTGCTTCCGCATGTGCTTGTATGATTGTATGACTTGAGTGTCGGGTCATGTGACCCCTATCTGTATGAACAAGTTATGTAAGGCTCTCCGGAGCCCTTTAAATAAAGTACTTGAGTTGTAGAGTTTTGTTGTGATGCCATGTTGTATTTGCACATATCGAGCATATTGTGTGTATGATTGAAATGCTTGGTATGTGTGGGATCCGACAATCTAGTTGTTTATCCTTGGCAGCCTCTCTTATGGGGAAATGTAGTCTAGTGCCTCCTTGAGCCATAGTAGTCCGCTACAGCCCGGTTCACCGGAGTCCTGCTAGCCCAGCACTACTGCTCTGGACACCTGACTGGCCGGCGTGTGATTCATATCGTTCCTGTGTCTGTCCCTTCAGGGAAATATCACGCGGTGACATCCCGAGTCCTGCCTAGCCTGCTACAGCCCGGGTTCCCGGAGTCCTGTTAGCCCAGTGCTACAGCCCGGATTCACACGCTGCTGACCGACACGTTCGATGTTGATTCATGTATGCCTGTCCCCATACGTTAGTGCCGCTTTGGGTTCACGACTAGCCATGTCGGCCCGGGTTCTCTGTCATATGGATGCAAGCGACATTGTCATATACGTGAGCCAAAAGGCGCAAACGGTCCCGGGCCATGGTAAGGCGACACCCGCGGGAGTACCGTGCGTGAGGCCGCAATGTGATATGAGGTGTTACAGGCTAGATCGGTGTGACTTGGAATCGGGGTCCTGACAACCTAACACGAACGACATGTATAAACAGTGTGCCGTATACAACATATAGTGCCATAAGTAGTTCCCGACCGTTAGCTTATCCCCACAGTTTCCCCATTTCCCCCAAATCCCTACATAGCCTCCAAATTCCCTCGCGTGGCGCTAACATTGGGGGAATGCAGACGGGTGGTGCTGATGGTTTCGGTGCGGCTTCTTCTGCTCCCATTGCCGCCGAGCACTTGCCTAAGGTCATCCGAAGGCAGGTGTACTACGGATCTGAATTGTTCTGTCAGGTTCCAATCTATCCCGATATTTTTTAGCATGTCCAAAGTATAGCTCCTTGCCGAATCCGTCCTGAATGACCCCCCCCCAGGAAAGCATCTGCCGCCGGATCCGGAGCATGACTCCAGACTCCCGCAACACGAGTTCGACTCCGAGTTTTGCGCCACCGAGAAGTACCAAAAGCTGAGTTGTGTGCACGGGCACACTCCCGCTCGACGTGTATGCATGGAGGGATTCGACATTGGCAGGCGGTTTCTCAGTTGCCCCGTAGAGGTTAGTGCTAAGTTCATCATTTTACTTCAGTTAATGCCACCGCTCATCCTGAATACTATTTAACATTGGCAGGGATATGAGGCTTGTGCCTTTGTTAGCTGGCTGGATGAAGAACGACATGGCAGGGCTCGGAGTGTTATCACCAAGCTCGCAGAAGATAACGTAAAGATGAAGAAGAAACTAGCTGATCTGGAATGTACAACCAGTACGATGAAGCAAGAAAGAATCAATCACAGGCAACAGATGAAAGCAAGAGACAAGAAGGAACTAGCATGTGTAGTTGTGGTTGTCGCATTAGCCATGTTCTATGCGCTGTTTGCAATGATGATTAGGGGTTTTGTTTGACAGTATTGCTAAAGCAAAGCTAGACGTGCTCTAAGTAATGCACATCTAGGTCCTATGCCATTGATGTTACGTGAAGATTCATGCAGATATTTTCCTTTGTCTTTTTTTCTGTTCCTTTGTAGTTTGATTATTACTGGCTTTATCAATAAGAAGAGCTCAATGTATTGCTTGCCAACTGTCCTACTCCGTTGTACCGGTACCGGTGCATAATCCCAAAACTCGTTCCTTATTTTTGTCCTGAAAAAATAAACCAGCCAATAGGAGTCCTGCGCAACCCCGTGAATTTGGAGCGACTGGGCACAAATAATTGCGGTTCATTATATCAGCGGTTAGATAATACATCAACCCCCGCTTCAATTGGCATTTCCTCTTCTCTGCATACCCCGCTTAAGTGTCCACCATCTTCATCGTCCCCGGCAGGCTGCGCTACACACTGGCACACACTCTGTAGCCATGTCGAGCGACAGCGAGGACGACAGTTCGGCCAGCAGTCTGGCACCCGATGATAGGTCAACATCGGAATCATCCCTCTCGTCTTCCATGAGTCCAGCGTCAAGCCCTGACCTCGATTATATCCGGATCATGGAAGGGATGCCGCCTCCGGAGTCGTCAAACGACAATCAGACGGACGAGGAGCCGTCGGAGGACGGAGAAGAGGACGACGATGATGACGAGGAGGAATGGTCGAACAAGGAGGAGGACGACGACAGCAACGACGATGACAACGGTGGCGGCGATGAAAAGACAACCGTCAGCGGCAAGAAGCGTCCTTGCCAAGACGATGTCGCGGGGCCATCCAACAACAACAACAAGAAGAAGGACTAAATTAAGCAGACTGTACATATCTCTGTTTCCATTCGCTCATATTAATTTGTTATCTCTGTTTATCCTATCAATCTCATCGCAAACGGTTAGTAATACGTATTCGACATAGATCTTGTACATTATCGCCCACATGTTGGTTTGTTGAACTATGTGCCTTGATGAGCAAACAATTCACAAAAAAAGACCGTATGAGCTGTCTACAATGATCGCACACAATTCTGATTACCGACCTGTTTGCCGGGTACACACACATCTTGTTACGCCGAATCGTTTGTGTTCACCTCGATCATCGCAAACAGTTCATCGGAGCGAACTGGTATGCCGTATATTGCACACACATTGATATGGCTGCCCATTTCTGTTGTTCTGTCTAATCGCAAATGGTTCGTATGGATCAACCGTATGCCCAGCATCGCACACGTAACTAAAATCTGAACCGTGTTTGATGTGCCCGCCATCGCAAATGTTTTGCACATTTTTTGACGGTTATTTTACACCACCGTTTGCGATTATTGCATCGCGCACAGTTTTGTCGAAGGGTCTCTGATCGTAGTGTCGCGTTAGCAGCATCCTGCAGTAGTGTTAGGTCAAAGCTTGTGCAAATTTTCGTCACTAGTATCAACTCACAAAATAATTTAAGTGAAGCATGAGAGTGTTCGACAAACTACTCCAAAAAGATATAAGTGAAGGTCAAGCGAGTAGTTAACTAAATGGGTAGCTATTAAGGACTATCTCTAAAAAAACTTTCAGATCTAAGTATTTTATTAAAACAGCAAGCAAAACAAAATAAAATGACATTCCAAGAATAGCACAACTCATGTGAATAAGCAAAAACTTAGGCTCAACCGATACTAACTGATAATTGTGGATGAAGAAAGGTGGGATGCCTACCGGGGCATCCCCAAGCTTAGATGCTTGAGACTTCTTGAAATATTACTTTGGGATGCCTTGGGCATCCCCAAGCTTGAGCTCTTGTGTCTTCTTCATTCCTATCATATCACGGTTTCCCTAAATCTCAAAAACTTCATCCACACAAAACTCAACAAGAACTCATGAGATGAGTTAGTATAAATCAATGCAAAAACCTTATCATTCTCTACTGTAGAAAATCACTAAAATTATTATTTAACATTGCATACTACGCCTCTTCATATTTAATAGTCCTATAATCAAATAGAATCATTAAACAAGCAAACATATGCAAACATAACAGCAATCTGTCTAAACAGGACATTGTGTAAAGAATGCAAGAAGATTCATACTTCTCTAACTCCAAAAATTCTGAAAAAATTACCACACTGTAGAATATTTGTTTTATCTTATTGTGTAAAATTTCAAGATTTTATCATGTCACTACTAGGGAAAACCTTATACACAGAATATTAGCAGTAGCGCTGGACAAGAAGGGGCGCTACTGCTAATCAACACACTGGATAAGAAGGGGCGCTACTGCTAATTAACTCCAAAAATTCTAAAAAAATTACCACACTGTAGAATATTTGTTTTATCTCATTGTGTAAAAATTTCAAGATTTTATCATGTCACTACTAGGGAAAACCTTATACACAGAATCTTAGCAGTAGCGTTGGACAAGAAGGGGCGCTACTGCTAATTTGCAGTAGCACATGCCATAAACAGGCGCTACTGCTACTGACTTAGCAGTAGCACGGCTCGGTAGAACCATGCTACTACTAAAATTGCCCGACTGTTCCCGCCACGCTAGGTTTAGCAGTAGCGCGCCCACATTAACCGCGCTACTGCTAATGTAATAGGAGTAGCGTGCTTTTTTTTGCAGGGCGCTACTGCTAATTTTGAACCTGGCCACATGGCGGGCCCCGCTTAGCAGTAGCGCCTCTTCCAGAAGCGCGCTACTGCTATCTTATTAGAAGCAGCGTGTTTTACACCCAACGCTACTGCTAAACCGCAGCCATACCACCTTTTTCCTCCCCTCCCCCATCCTCTCTTCCTTCACTTTCCCCTAGCTCCCACCTCCTCTCTCCCTCACTTTGCTTCTTCTCACCACTTCTCCCCCCATTACCCTCCTTCTTCTACCTATATTTCTCTCTCTTTATTACTCCTAGCTAACTACACCACCTCCATTAATGCATCTCCTTTCTCTTTTTCCTCCCCCTCGACTAGTTGAACTTGTCTCCTCCCAAACTAGCTAGCTAGGTAGATCTAGCATTTAGTGAAGTGACCTATGTACCTCCCTAACTAGATCTAGCCTTTTCAAGAAGTGCTTTGTCCACTTTTGATCATTCCATAGGTGTGTGTGGCGACACCTATCGACATCATCATCACCGTGCTCGATCTCTAGATAGGTGATTAAAAATTTATGCTTTTGCAAGAATGGAAATATGTGTATGTGTGCGATATGACATAATCGGCTATATGATGGAAATTGTGTGTGTGGCATGAGTTGCCGCCGAATTGTGCTTGTGAGTTGCCTATGTTTTGCCGAAATGTCGATTTATTTTCGTTTCGGCGAATTCCGGGCAAACTCTATATGTCTTATTTTCTGGGAAGGTCATGCCGAATTTTTGTATGATTTTGATGCATGCATGCATTTTTATAATCAATTTGTTTATTATTACCGTGCAAGCGTTCATGATGGTCAGTGGAACGATGGTGGATAGGTGGTTGCGATCGGTGGTGCAGGACATGAAAGAAAATAACCTGACAGAGATTTTATGTCCGTGTCGAAGATGCAAAGGAGGAGTTTGGCTTGACCCCTATGACGATGGTCATGTGATGGTGCACCTGCTCATGACTGGTTTCATGGATGGCTATACTCGGTGGACAACTGAAGATGAGGATGATGATGTTGAGGACGCCGACGGGCAGGCAATGACAACATGGGGCAAGACAAAGAGATGACCGATAATAGCGGTGGAGAAGGGGCCGTACATGGCAGTGGGAAAGAGGCCGGACATGGCGGCAGAGAAGGAGCCGGACATGGCGGCAGGGAAGAGGCCGGACATGGCGGCAGAGAAGGGTCCGGACATTGCGGCGGAGAAAACATGGACTCCACACTGCAGACTTCGTCGGTACTAAGTTCAATCGTGCGGGACCCTCAAGTTCAAGCACTGCTTCGCAAGAAGATGACTACTGACGGAGCTGCTTCCAGAGAGGAGGCCAAGCTGCAGCAACTGGTGGTAGACTCGAACACTCCATTGTATGATGGTTGCAATACCGAGGTGATCCGCTTTAGTTTCACGCTCGAACTCCTGAAGACAAAGGCTAAAAACAAATGGACTGACACTAGCCTCGATGAGCTTCTCAAGTACCTAAAGGATGTTCTTCCTGCGGGGAATCTATGTCCTACTAGTGTGGATGAGGCCAAGAATATCATGCGCCCTCTTGATTTGCCGCACATTAGATACCATGTATTAATCAACGATTGCATAATTTATCGGAAGGAGCACGTGAAAAAACAGCTGTCCGGTGTGCAATGCTTCTCGATACAAGAAGGCTGGGAAGAAATCTCCCCAGAAAGTTGTATGGTACTTACCGATCACTCCCCGTTTGTAACGTTATTTTGTAGATCCCAAGGAAGCAAAGCTCATGCGTTGGCACGCGGAGAGGACAAAGCCCGGCGATGGAGATGATCCGAAGCTGAGACACCTCATGGATGGAAGCCAGTGGGGAGCGTTCAATGCCAAATATCGGTATTTCACATGTGATGCAAGGAACATCATGCTCGGCGCGTGTACCGATGGCATGAATCCGTTTGGCAACCAGAACACCAACCATAGCACATGGCCCGTGTTTGTATGGATGTACAACCCCCCTAGTTGTGCATGAAATCGAAGTACATACACATGAGCATGCTGATTCAAGGGCCGAAATAACCGGGAAATAATATTAATCAGTATCTTGGGCTACTTCAAGAGGAGTTAGACACGTTATGGAAAACACCGGCCAAGACATGGGACGCCAGCAAAGGCGAGTATTTCTATATGAGATCCGCGCTGATCACGACGGTGCACGACTATCTCGGTTACGGATATGTCGCATGCCAGGTGTGCCATGGATATTGTGGATGCACGCGGTGCATGGATGATAGGACGTCTCAGCAGCTAATGTCAACGAAAGATGACGGGTCTGGGAAAATCGTGTACATGGGGCATTGAAGATGGCTCGAGAAGGACGACCCATGGAGAAACGTGGAGATCCATTCAATGGTGAGGCTGAGCATCGAGGACCCCCACGTAAGCGGAGCAACGTCGAAATCGATGAGCTGTTGAAAAACTGGGAACAGTGCCCCGCACCGGGAAAGACGATGAAAAAGGCACCGGAGCCGCTGCTGAAGGTATGGAAGACGTGGTCTGTCTTCTGGGACTTGGAGTACTGGCACAAACTCGACACGCCTCATTGCCTTGATCAAATGCATATATGTAAGAATGTCCTTGAGAGCTTGCTTGCGGCACTGATAAACATGCCGGATAAGACCAAGGATGGGTCGAACGCAAGAAAAGACTTGCAAGATTGTAAAATCAGGGCAGATCTGCACATGCCGCCCCGTAAAAAGTCAGAGGAGACAGAGACGGAGACAGAGGCATGGGAAAAGAAGGGCAAAAAAGTAGAGGAAGAGGATTATTGCCCCCCTTCTTGCTTCACCTTAAGTCTGGCTGAGATCGATCAATTCTTCAAGTGCCTTACCGGAGTCAAAGTTAGTTCTGGTTAGTGTGGGAAGATAAGCAGATTTCTAGACACGAAGAAGAAAAGGTTCAGTGGGATGAAGTCCCATGACTGTCATGTGATGATGACGCAGATACTACCTGTTACCCTTAGATGGATAATGGACAAGCACGTCCGTGACACGCTTACTGGACTCTGCAACTTTTTCGATGTCATCTCTCAAAAGTCGATAAGTGTGAAGCAGCTCCAAAGGCTACAGGAAGAGATCATTGTGATACTAAATGAGCTTGAGATGTACTTCCCGCCCGCGTTCTTTGACGTCATGGTGCATCTATGTGTCCATATTGTGGACGACATAATAGACCTGGGGTCGTCATTCTTGCACAACATGATGTCGTTCGAGAGGATGAATGGGATCATCAAAGGATTCATTTGTAACATGTCCCGTCCGGATGGAAGCATCGTCCATAGCTATCTGACACAAGAGTGCATCTCTTTCTGCAAGAATTTTCTATATGGCGCAGACCGTCCGCCTGGTGTTGGTTTGCCTGTTAAGAAGCACGTTGGGAGGCTCGAAGGAGAAGGTCACTCCAACGGTCGTAGGGAACTGCATGTGGCCTACTCACATTGACGCAACGACTTTGACAAAGGAAACTTGGTAGTGCTACAACACCTAGACCAGGTAGATCCTTTCGTGACACTGCACAAAGAAACTATCACAAAGAAGTATCGTGACCGGGGGGTATGCAGGATGGACGCCAAGTTACTAGAGAGCACAACTCCACTTTCCTGCATTTGTTCAAAGAGCATATTCTTGCTAATCCCCTGGAAGAGGGCTCTAAGGACGGATTGCTCATATACGCCTTAGCACATGGCCCCTCGCCCAACCTCGTCACCTATCAGGCATACGATATCAACGGATACATGTTCTACACGGAGGCCAAAGATATGAACAGTGATTTTTAGAACTCAAGGTGACGATGGAATGCATGACCGGCAGCGACAACGGTGCAACTGAGAGATTTTACGGGAAGGTCGAGGAGATCTGGGAGCTTGACTACTCTGGACTGCACAGCGCGATGATGTTTCGTGTCAGATGGGCTAAGAACGTCGGAAGAGAAAACCAGTATTTCACTACATTGACTATACCCGACGCCAAGAGCGGTACCGTGAACGCCATCGTCAAAAACGAGCCATAGGTACACGCTAATCACGTGACACAATGCTTCTTCATAGCAGACCAGAGCAATCGTTGCCGTGTTGTCATGAGGAGAGGCAAAAGGAACATCATTGGAATGGATGGAGACGCCAACGAGGAAGACTACGACCAGTACGACAACCCAGTGAGGGAAGATGACGATGAAGATGAAGTATACGTCAAAAGAAGAATCAATACTACATTACCTAAGAAAGATCGTACTCCATGGAAAAGGAAAAGTCACAATGAGGGGCTCAATTATTCGTCAACGAACAAGAAGGGAAAGAAGCTCACTCAAAAACGAAAATGTCGAAGCTGAGAAACCGTTATGGGTCAAATGATGAAATATATATGTTCCTATTTGTGTACACACTTAACCGTTATGCATGAGTCAAATGATGTATATATATGTTCCTATTTTGTATGCATACTTAACCATCAAATGATGCAATATATATCGCCTTAGTTATATACATTGTATCACCTTCCCTTCGTTCCTGCTCTCGGAAAAAGGAAAGAAAAGAAAAAGAAGAAAAGAAAAGGAAAAGAAAATAAACAAAAAGAAAATAGAAGAAACAAACATGAAAACTGCTATAGCTACTAGTGATAGTAGTAGCGCCTTTCTGGAAAAGCGCTATAGCTACATTAGATAGCAGTAGCGCTGTTTGGTAAAACGCGCTATAGCTACTGTTTGGTAAAACGCGCTATCGCTACTGTTGATAGCAGTAGTGCTTCTTGGAGAAACGCGTTGCTGCTATGTTGACTTAACCCCCCCGGTTTCCCGCCTTTGCTTCTCCCCCCAAATCCCCACTCTCTCTTCTCCCCCCTCGTCGCCGCTGGAGCCCGTGCCCTCGACCTCGCCCGAGCCCGTGCCCTCGCCCCCGCCCCGCCCCGCCTCGATGTCGCACCGTCTCCCCCGACCCCGCCTCGCCTCGGTGCTGCGCCATCTCCCCCGACACCGCCCCGCCCCGATGCGACACACCTCCTTGCTCTGCTTCCTCCCCTCCCAACCTCGGCTGTTGTCGGGCCTGCCTCCTCGCCCTGCACCCTTTGTAAGCCCCCCACCGCTCCTCTCTCTCTGCCATTAGAGTTCTAGCTAGGGTTCTTAGGTTAATTTACTTAGGTTTTAGTTAGGGCAGTAGGTTAATTAGGTTATCTATTTAGTTACGACAGTAGGTTAACTAGGTTATCTATTTAGTTAGGGCAGTAGGTTAATTAGGTTATCTATTTAGTTAGGGCAGTAGGTAGTTATTTTTTTTGCGGTGATGAATTTAGTTATGAACCCTAGCTAGGTATCAAATTTAGTTATGAATTTAGCTAGGTATGAACCCTAATTATGAATTTTGCGGTGATGAATTTATAAAATTTAGTTATGAACCCTAGGTCTCAAATTTAGTTATGAATTTAGCTAGGTTATCAGACTTGGACAAAAATGTTATTCAAGGAATTTTTATTGGTATTTAGCTAGGTAGCAAACCAGGACAGAAATTTTATTCAAGGATTTTTTTGGTATTTAGCTAGGTATCAAATTTTATTCAAGGATTTTTATTGGTATTTAAAGAAAAAACAGAATTGTTCCTATTTGATTTTTTAATTAAAGCTATTGTTGCTATATGAACCCTATATGATATGTGGACATGTGATTTGGACATATTTGAAGTGCACATGTGATATTTGGAAAATGATGGTTATGTGCAGGGTAAATGATCCGAGTGGCCTATGATTCACCGCAATATTGATTCATTTCCATTCTGGTGAATTTCAGGCACTCGATATGTCCACTTTTTAGCAAAGGTCATGGTGAAATTTCCCGTGAATTTTAGCATGACTTGTGCTAGAAAGTAGGCATATCGAGTGTCGGGATTTGCTGCGACGGGAATGAAATGGCATTCTGGAAAACCATAGACCTTTTTTATGTCATTTCTCATTTTATTATAATTTTAGAATTAAACGAGGAGACTTAATCATAGAAACATGTCGAACAATGAAGAAACCGTACCTTCTGACCAAGATGCAGACGAGATGGATTATGAGGGTGAACAATAGTACCTCGACTTTTTGTCTGCTAAGCACAGTCAAGGTTTGCAAGGCGGACTCGATGATGGTACTGACGCTGACATCGACATCGACGGCGACGCCGAGACCGGCGGGGAAGGTACCGGAGCCGAAGCCGCTACCGAAAATAAGAAGCAGAAGAAGCAGAGGATACGAAAACCTAACAAACTCGGCATCAGACGACTGGTGATCACAAAGACGGCCCCTGGAAATTTTGAGCCATTAGAGCCGGAAGAACCTCGCCAAGTGATATGGGAACCAAGTAGGATGCATCCTATGGGAATGCGCGAGCATCAACGACGATGAGTTAAGGAGTAAAGAACATTTGAGGCAGTTGCTCCTGACGAAGTTGCATAAGAGATTCAAGTTCCCCAACCGAGATGATAGCATAGAACAACCATGGGATGATCCGAAGATGAAAAAGATTAACAATCACGCCATGGGCATGTTCGGCAATGATTTGGCCTCCTGGAAAGGGATGGTGAAACGAGATATTGAGGCCAAGGAACCCTTGTCCAAGATTCTGGAAGAAAATCCGACACTTACGGAAGAGGAGTTCCAAAAGTTCAAGGACACTTGCGCTACCGAGGCAGCCAAGGCTAAGGCTGCGAAATTCAAGAGCCTTCAGCAAAGGAACACAGGGAACCAACGCCTTGGAAGCCGTGGCTACCTTGGCAAAAGGCCCATATGGGATAAGGAGGACGCGCAACATGAAGCTGCGGGTCTCCCAGACCCCTTCACGAAGTTCACCAACCCCTTGGAGCGTGACTTCATTAGGGCCCGCTACAAGTGGGACAAGGAAAAGAAGGTTTTTTACACAGACCCGATCACGAGGAAATTGATTAGAATACTAGTAATTATTCTTTTACCACCATACATTTAGATTCTGATCAAGTCGACTACACATTTGTAAATGGTTCATGTTCCTTCTACAGGAAAAGCAACACCAGCTTGCAGTCGAAAGCCAGTCTTCGTCGATGAGGCCCAAGTGGGACACCCCTCTCAACCGGGCCTTGAACAAACTTAAGGGACTCCCTTTGGACCAGCGGCCGCAATATGGACGTGTGCACAGCGCCAAAGATGGCGCCACGTGGAAGGTCTTTTACAACGAGGTCCCGGAGGCCAAGAAGCAAAAAAAGAAGTATAGTCTGGCGAACATTGACGAGAAGGTGAAGCTTGCGTTCGAGAAAAAAGCAGCTGAGGAGGCGAAAAAAGCAGTCGAGGAGAAAAATGAGTTGCTACAGCAGGCAGTCACTGCAGCTGTAGATGCCTGCATAAATGATTTTTCTACTAACTTGATCCCGGCTATCATCAACTGGATGAAGGAAAATCCAGACTAGATGGTAGATGATTTCCCCATGCCCAGTTTCGTCTGGAGCAACTCGGTGAACAACACTGCCACACAATCACCTGCTCATGCAACCGCGCCTGCTCCCACACCCACACCCGCACCAGCTCATAGCAGCCCGCCCTCGGCCTCTGGCGCGCTAGGCGGGCCTTCTTCTTTGGCTGAACTCGACGCCCTCATGGTAATTACATGTCGCACCAACATATATCTAGAATTTTCCATTTTCGTTGCCTTTTGGATGTTTTATGCCACAGACATGTGTTTGCAGGCCGACGAAACCCCGTGCACCGTACTCTACTTGATCAAAGGCCAGAAGGTGGACGTGGGAAAGGCAGTGATAACGAAGCCGGTGGACACTTCAGGGTTACCTTGTCGAGTGTGAAATCAGGGCACGAGGATTTGCCTCCTCCAGTACAGCTAGGGGGAGAGGACGACAGGATCCCGCCGTGGATTGGAAATTGCAAGGGTCGGGTGCTGCTATGGACGAAGAATCTTGTTCGTTTGGAGTCGGCTGAGAGCACACCAATAACCACACATCAACAAGCAGGTTTGAACACCACCACCCTGCCTACGCAATTACCAGCGCCTGTAGTGCCGGGGGAGAGCGGTGGACGACGTGATGAAGGGGGTCCAATAGTGGCTGATGTAATCGCCCCCGTAGAACAAAGAATGGATGATGAGATGGACGAGGACCCTCTTCAGTTCCTCAATACAGGCGCCTATGACATTGACTTAGATATGATGAGTCAGCCATATGACGACTCGGGCTATCAGCATGCTTATGAGGATATGGATGATCTGCCCGGGCAGGAACATCCTAGCAGGGATTGCAAGAAGTCTCTCTTCATGCAATCCTCACAAGACACGCTTGAAGATGCCGCCTCAACACAGGCTCAACTAGCCGAGGGTCGTACAGTGCTTAGCCCGACAACACTGGGGCAGGGGTTAAGGAAGGGCCTGGAAGGTCAGCCTATGAAAAACGAGAGGAAGAGACCGGGGAAGAGAGGCTCTGCTGCCTACAAACAAGGTAGGGCACATAGCAGCCAGACAGTGGATTTTGAAGAGCGTGTACCTATCAAAGGTGCGGCCATGTTCCATGTCACGGGCGAGTCGATGCTACCGCCGAAACCGCTGGAGGCAATATCAGGGGATCTCAGGAGACTGCACGACCATGTGTTGTCGACTGAGAAAAGCCTACTAGCCTCGAAGGATCCAGGATATCTGACATACGCGACTCGTGTGCCTGAGGGGAAGTGCTACGTCGACACACGGCCTGCGGAGGTGTTCTTCCTACGGTTTGAGCATATCTTCGAGATGTTTCTGACAAGGCGACTTGACTGTACAACCATCCGCCTTTTTACGCTACATATGAGCTCCGTCATGAAGGGAGAAGTCTCGCAAATCTGTGTGGCAGATCCATACTACATGCACGAGTCCTTCTTGAGTCTCGGCGACTTTGAGTGTAAAACTGCTAGGGAGTACCTCGAAAACTTCATGTTACAGAATAAGGACCAGGAAATTATCCTCTTGCCTTATCATCCAAAGTAAGTCAGTGCCAGACAACCCTTTCGTACATTTCAATCATTCCTTCTCGCTCATAAGGAGAATAATTTGAGGTGTTTTTTCCCCGCAGCAACGGGCGCACCGTCCTTATCGTTCTTTACCCGCGAGTCTCCCACGCCGTGTATTTCGACCCTACCAGAAACTACGAGAAGAAGGACTACACCCACATAATGAATATTCTAGATGATGCTCTGCAAGGCTTCAGCTTGAGGGGTGGCCACCTGCACATTAGGAAACAAAGGAACAAGAAGACGGGTTTCTTGCATAAAACTAACTTCTGCCACATCCATGTCCCAACACCAAGCAAGAACGATGGATTCTACCTCCTCCATCCATGATGGAGTTCAGAAGGGATCCCCAAAAGCTTCACATGACAAGCAGAAACAATGATCATATTTGCAAGTGGGTAGAAACTCATGGAGAAGCGGGTTATAAACTTAGAGATGAATTCTTTCGCATCCAGAGGTACATTGCGACGATCATCATGAAAGAAGTCGTCGAAGAGAAGGGGATGTTCCACCACGGCCCTATATCGCGAGCTGACGTCCGAACTCGCATAGGCATGCAACGTCAGGACCTCACGCCGTTCAAGAAGCTAGGGTCTATCCTCGATGATATGGAAGGATGGAACTTCTAGTAATTTATGATGCCGATGATGATGATATGTGTCGGTTGAACTTGTATAGTTTCTGTAGAGATGAAACTTTGTGATGTCCATGGTCCCTGCCGAACTTGCGTAACACTACTTTGTTAGTTTGGGTACGATGACCTGCGTACCTCTAGTTAATTAGTTTGCGTACGATGATACTGCGCTGATTATTTGTATGTTTACTATATGTTGCATCTAGTTGCTAACCCTTTCTTTTTCGCGTTGCTCAAGTATATTTTGTTGCATATGATTGTACTTTCTCTTGATGAAGATGCATCTCTAACAGGTACCTAGATTCTTGATGGTGAAGAAGCAGTTCTATGTCGTGTACAAAGGGAAGTTTTCGGGAGTATATGACGAGTGGCTAGAGTGTCAGGCGCAAGTGGAGGGGGTCTCGAGCGCCAGCCATAAAGGCTTCAAAAGCAAACAAAAAGAAGAAGCTAGTTACTTGAGGTTCACGCTAGCATGAGAGAGGACTCATAACCGCCGTCTCATGTACTGCATAGTTTCGCTCTCACTCATAGTGATAGCTCTTCTCGCGTATATCATTGTTTAGATGGATGACGATGTAGTTGCAAGTATTGAAGACTTGTATCGCTATTCTCGAGATGATGACGAGAGACCACTTTGTGTTGGATGATGATTATGATGATGACATGATTTGATGAGACTATTTGTATGTATATGCTATGATTACATTTGTATGTGTATGATATGCTAAAGATTATTATATAAAGCCTGTTCAAATACAAAACAAAATGCAGAAAAAATAGAAACTAATAAAACTAGCAGTAGCGAGGGGAATAAAGTTAGCAGCAGCGCGCTCTTACTAGAAGCGCGGCTTAATTAAAAGCGCTACAGCTATTAGCAGTAGCGCGTTGCTCCAAAGCTCCCTACCGTTACCCATGTATAGCAGTAGCATGGGCCAACCCGCGCTACTGCTACATGTTAGCAGTAGCGCCGTATCAGTAGCGCGGGTACCCGCGCTACACCAAATACCCGTGCTACTGCTAGGCTTATCCCTAGTAAGTGTGTTCCGACTTTCCAAAAGAATTCAGACAATGGTAGAAAACTTTCTGTTTTTAAACAACAACATGTAGACTTGCAAAATAAGCATGGTAAAGGCTATACTTGACATTTTTATTGAAATGAAAGATGCAAAAAATTATTCTAAATAGCATCAAGCAAATACAAATAAAATAAAATGACGCTTCAAGCAAAACACATATCATGTGACGAATAAAAATATAGCTCCAAGTGAGGTTACCGATAATGTTGAAGACGAAAGAGGGGATGCCTTCCGGGGCATCCCCAAGCTGAGTTGCTTGGATCTTCCTTGAATATTACTTTGGGGTGGCTTGGGAACCCCCAAGCTTAGGTTCTTGCCACTCCTTATTCTCCTCATATCGAAATCTCACCCAAAACTTGAAAACTTCAATCACACAAAACTTAACGGAACTTCGTGAGATACGTTAGTATGATAAAGAAAAATCATTCACTTGGGTATTGTCAAAGACAAGATTAATAATTATTCTCACACAATTCCTACTGTACCTTATCATTTCCACAATTTATATCACTTAATATAAGCTATGGAAACACTAAAATTAGCAAACTATGCATTGAAAACAGAATTTGACAAAAACAGAATAGGCTAAAATGATTTGAACAATGACCATACTTATGTTACTACAAAAATTCTGAAAAATTAAGAAAATGTAGGAAATTTGTATATAAATCATATGTAAAAATTTCAGAATTTTTTGACGCTCCAATAAATTTAAACAATTCTGTTACTGGAAGCAAAAGTTTCTGTTTTAGCATAGAATCAAGTCAACTATCATACACACTATCCCAAAGGCTTTACTTGGTACTTTATTGAAACAAAAGTATAGCTATCACATAAAGCATTTTTTTCAAGATCTACAAGCATGGAAATTTTATTACTCTCCACATAAGCAAATTTATTCTCATGAATAGTGGCAAGAGCAAACGCAAGAAAATAACTATCATGAGATACTTGATTGACATAATCAAATTGAACATTAAAATTATGATGAAGAGTTTCATGGTTATCATTATTCTTTATGTATACATGTCATCACCATAATCATCATAGATAGCAACTTTGTTGTCAAAATCAATTGAAACCTCTTCCAAAATAGTGGATTCATCACTAAATAAAGTCATGATCTCTCCGAATCCACTTTCATGATTATCATAATAAGATTAAACACCCTCCAAAATAGTGGGATCACCATTACCTAGAGTTGACACTCTTCCAAACCCACTTTCATCAATACAATCATCATAAATAGGAGGCATGTTATCATCATAATAAATTTTCTCATCAAAATTTGGGGGAGTAAAAATATCATCTTCATCAAACATAGCATCCCCAAGCTTATGGATTTGCATATCATTAGCATCATGGATATTCAAAGAATTCATACCAACAACATTGCAATCATGCTCACCATTCAAATATTTTATTCCAAACATTTTATTGAATTCTTATTCTATCAATTGAGCACAATTTTCCTTCCATCATTTTCTAGAAAGACATGATAAAGATGAATAATATGAGTCCACCTCAATTCCATATTCTTTTTGTAGTTTCCTTTAATAAACCAAACTAGTGATAAAACAAGAAACTAAAATATTCAATTGCATGATGTAAAGATATACCTTCAATCACTCACCTCCCCGACAACGGTGCCAGAAAATAGCTTGATGTCTACTACACAACTTTATTCTTGTAGACTCCTGTTGGGCCTCCAAGCGCATAGTTTTGTAGGACAGTAGCAATTGTCCCTCAAGTGGATGACCTAAGATTATCAATTCGTGGGAGGCGTATGATGAAGATGGTCTCTCTCAAACAACCCTACAACCAAATAACAAAGAGTCTCTTGTGTCCCCAACACACCAAATACAATGGTAAATTTTATAGGCGCACTAGTTCGGTGAAGAGATGGCGATATAAGTGTATTAATGATAGTAGATATTGATTTTTGTAATAGCAACAATAAAAAACAGCAAGGTAGCAATTGATAAAGCGGAGCACAAACGGTATTGCAATGCTTGAAAATGAGGCATAAGGTTCGTACTTTCACTAGTGCAATCTCTCAACAATGCTAATATAATTGGATCATATAACCATGCCTCAACGTGCGATGAAGAATCACTCCAAAGTTCTTATCTAGCCGAGAACATAAGAAGAAATTGTTTGTAGGTTACGAAACCCCCTCAAAGTGATTATTTTCGATCGATCTATCCAATAGTTCATACTAAAGTAACACCAAGTTATCCTTTCCGATCGATCTATCCAAGAGTATGTACAAATAACACCATATGATACACATCAACCAACTCTAATGTCACCTAGATAATCCAATGTCACCACGAGTATCCGTGACTTGATTATACAATATGCATCAAACAACTTCAGATTCATAATACTCAATCCAACACAATGAACCTCAAAGAGTGCCGCAAGATTTCTACCGGAGAAACAAGGAAGAAAAGATGCATCCACCCCTATGCATAGATTACCCCAATGTCACCTCAGGAATCCGCCAGTTGCGCGCCAAAACTGTCGGGGAAACGACACCTATGGGATCACTAGGATCCCTTCTACGGTTTGCGGGTGCAGGGTTGTGCAAAGAGCGGATCTAGCGGTCAGCACAAGGATCGTTTACCCAGGTTCGGGCCGCGAGGATGCGTAATACCCTAGTCCTGCTTTGGTGTATGTATTGGAGTGTTCTTGAGTTCTTGAGCTAGCTACGATGCGTGTCTATCCCAAAAGATCCGAATCCTTCTCCTGGACGCTCGGGCCTCCTTTTATAGACAAAAGGGGTTGCCACAGTGGCACACAGGAGGTGGAAAGGTGTACAGTGCGCAAGCTTATCGCTTGTCATTACGGGACAAGACACATTAAATGCGCTCCCTTAGGTGTCCTGTTGCTTTATCGGAGATGGCAGTGAGGCCTGTCACGTCCGTCGCCGCCCCGCCTTGCTCCGACACGCGTCCAGGCCAACAATGCACGCAGCGCCATGTAGGCTGGCAGGCTGCTGAGATGGCGTAGTGGTAGGGTCTTCACGAAGATCTGCATGCCGCCATGCAGGTGCTTGCTGAGCTGGTCTGGAAGCCGCACGTTGCCACGCAGGTGCCTGCCCAGCTGGTCGGGCTGGCAGCTGTATGGGAACGGCGGTGGAGTCTTGGCAGCCGCGGGCTTGGTTGTGGCCTCGCAGGTGTCTTCGGCAAGGGTCTTGCCGTTGCATCGTGATCGTCCCTGGCAAGGATCTTGCCTGGGGTCTCGTGGATTTCCTCGGCTGGAATTCCGTCGAGGATCATCGTCTTCTAGTCCTCATCTGATCTTGTATGCTCCTGATCTTCACAAAGATCTGCATGCCACCAAGGAGGTGCCTCCCGAGCCTTGGTTCCAATGTGGTTGATGGCGTTGGAACCCTTGGCTGAAGGGTGGGGCGCTCCGCTGGCATCGGGCGAGCTGCCCCGGCAAGGCTCTTACCGGGGCCGCGGAGGCCGCCCCGGCAAGGGCCTTGCTGGGGGAGCCCACCTTATCCTTCTGCTCTTTGTGTCTCTGGTCTTGGCGTGGCTCTGGATGTCTTGCGCCTCCGGCTTCCCTCCTCTGCCCTCCTTAGTGTGGCCGTTGGCGCGACTCTGACTGCCCGTGCACAAGTAAAGGGGTAAAAAAGGAGAGCCCCTACTTTTGTACACTGACAGGAGCCCCCGGGCCTGGGCCACACATAAGCGGAACGCGTTGTTGGGCCGGGCACAAAACGATGCGTGGGCAGGCGGGGCGGGATTTTACCGTAGTAATTTCTTCGTTCGCTTGCGCTTCCCCACGACCCGCGTTGAGCGCGCGACGTGGAGGGTCGTGCATGACATGGGGGTCATGCGTGGGGCGGTTCCCGCATGCATGCGTCACATCACAATAAAGGGGCGGCTCGTGCCTTCCCCATAAAAAGAGGAAAGCGCAGAGGCGCGGCTCATTTACTGAGTGGACTCGGGTCGTGGTTTTCAAGGCGTCTGCGCCCCATGATCACAGGGTGGGGAACGGTCGCCTCACCCGTCCCCTCGATTTCTGCTTGCTCGCCACGTGTCCCCCATGTCCCCAAGGTGGCAGGTGGTGGAGGTGGGAAACTGGGCCGTCGCTGATTGGCGCAGCAGGTCGGTTTCGATTCCCTGCGCCCCGACGGCCAGATTGGCTGAGTGGGGCGGGCGAGCCCCGACCCCGCCCCTTTATAAGAAGGTGGAGGGGGGATGGCATCTCACATTCTCTCATCATCCATCTCCTTCCACCTCGTCTCCTTCCTCCCATCTGCCATGGCGAGAGGGGGCACCGGCCCTTCGATGATGGCAGCGAGGGTCTCTGCTCGATAGCGCGTCCCTCCTTCCCAAGAGCTTGCGGCGGCGGAGCCGGCCACGAGAGGAAGGGGTAGGGGGCGAGGCCAAGGTCGCCGCGGCGCTCGGGGAAGAGGGGGACGGGGTGGCGCACCGGCCTTGCCTCCGCCGGTGATGCCTCCCCCAATGGAGGGCCACGACGGGGACCAGCCCCGTGAGTTCTTCATCAGGCTGCGCCGGCCACTGCGCTGTCGTCTTCGTCTCCCTACTCCATTCGCTCGGGAGATGGAGCTCGACCCGCCGCAGACCCTCAGGTTGCATATGAGGGGCTGCGGGAACGGCAGCACACGGGTCGACGTCGACTTTCCCGCTCCTCACGTCATGTACCTTCGTCGCGGATGGAAGACTTTCGCTCGTGTCCACAGCTTGACAGCGGGGCTCGTTCTCTACTTCAAACTAATGGAGAACGGCCTGCTCTCCGTCAAGGTCTTTGGGGACCTTGGAACTCTCCTAAAGTGCTGCGTGGAGAGCTCCTCCGATGATGAAGATTCCTCCTCAAGTGGGAGTGACGAGGAGGACAGCGACAACAACAACGAGGGCGTCGAGCGGGGGGGACGCCGACCTCGACTCCGACTGACCGTGTCGCCCCTCCCTCGGCCACGCGCTCTGCCTAGGGCCTTCCTTGTCAAGCTCTCTGTCGGCGCGTTCCCCGTCGCCTCCTTGGGCGGCTGGCGTAGGAGGGCCGGAGAAGATGAAGAAGGTGGGTGGCAGGCCGTTAAGTCGGAGTACGCGGGCACCGACGCCTTCATCGCGTATTGTCGGCCCACTGCCTCATCTTCTGCTGCTCGTACCTCGCCTAGGCGTTCTTTTCGCCCTCCTGCCACCTCGTTCCACCTTCTGAGGAGAGGGACAAGAAAGGGATTACAGGCATCTTATCTCTTTTTAGTTTGTAATTCTGCAGGCATCTGTTAAATTTAAAACTTGTAATCCCCTTGCTCATGTTTTTCATTCCGTATGAACTGTACTTGTATGGGATGTTTTTTAATGAAAAAGGGTGCTTGCCGGGTTCTTTGTGCGCGGGCGAGGCCCATGCCAAGGAGTGAATCCTTGTTATTTTTAAGATAAACATTGCCGCCTGGCAACAGGCCTTGTCGTCCCCTTACTTCATTCGACCATTCTCACGCTCTTGGCGGAGGCAGGGCGAAGTAGAGTTAGGCCCTTCGTTTATTTCCTTGTCACCGCGACTACGACCCAGTTCCGACCCAGGGAATAGTTCTTGGGTACGGGGAAAAAGGGGGAGCACGGTGGCCTAGGAATAAAACAAGGTTTCATACGTCCCAACTCCATACAGAAATGCACAAAAGGGGATAAAAGACTTATCTGGATCTGCAGCCCCCGGCAGCCTTGGCTTGCCATGGTTGGATTCTTGTGTCTGCATCCCTCGGCAACCTTGGCTTGCTGAGGGCCGGAGCGCCGGTTTTTACTCTTTCTTCCAAACGGCTCAACGGAGACGTCCATGTACCCTGCGAACCAAAGAGGACGGAAAGGAACAGAGAGACGCACACTCGACCTCTATGCTAGGGGTTAGTCACCGCTAAGCACTATCAACCCTAACCGAGGGAGAGACTTAACCTAACATGCATGCTAAAACTTAGGGCGCCAGCGCTTCATTTATTTATGCTCAGGGTCTGCGCCTGGCTTTGTACAAAGGGTTACCTGCCTTGCCGACAAGGCTTGTACAAAAGGTGGTTTGCCGGGGGGCCCGACAACCGCGCCTTATGGGTAAAACTTGCGAAGATGCTCGATGTTCCAGGAATTGCTTACTGGAATAGCATCTTCGGTCTCCAGGCGGACCGTGCCGGGCCTGGTGACTCTATTACCCGATAAGGGCCTTCCCACTTTGGCGTCAACTTGTTGGAATTCTTGGCCGATTGAACATGCCGAAGAACAAGGTCGCCTTCCTCAAAGCTTCGGGCATGAACGTTGCGGCTATGGTAGCGGCACAAGGCTTGCTGGTAGCATGCTGCTCGCACAGCCGCACGAAGACGATCTTCCTCGAGGAGCGTTGCGTCATCTTGCCGCAATTGCTCTTGCTCAAGCTCGTCATAAGCGAGCACTCGAGGTGACCCGTATGTGAGTTCTGTGGGGAGAACTGTTTCTGCCCCGTATACCAGGGCAAAGGGTGTCTGGCCGGTGGCTTGATTTCGCGTCGTCCTGATCGACCAAAGAACCGCCGGCAACTCATCGATCCAGCGCCTTCCACTCTTGTGCAGCTTGTCGAAAGTCTTTGTCCTCAGGCCTCGCAGTACTTCAGCATTTGCCCTCTCCACCTGGCCGTTGCTCCGTGGATGTGCCACAGAAGCGAAACAGACCTGACTGCCGAGGTCCTGGATGTACTGCATGAAGGTGTGGCTTGTGAACTGCGTGCCGTTGTCGGTGATGACTCTGTTCGGCACACCGAAATGGCAGACTAGCCCCTTGAATAACTTGACGGCCGACTGTGCTGTCACCTTTCTCACCGCTTCCACCTCGGGCCACTTTGTGAATTTTTTGATTGCAACATACAAGTACTCAAAGCCCCCGGCAACGCGGGGGAAGGGGCTCAGTATGTTGAGCCCCCAGACCAAAAATGGCCAGGAGAGAGGAATTGTTTGAAGGGCTTGAGCTAGCTAATGAAGCTTCTTCGAATGGAACTGACACGCTTCGTACATGGTTACTAGTGCCGTTGCATCCTGGATGGCAGTGGGCCAGAAGAAACCTTGTCGGAATGCCTTGCCGGCAAGGGCCCTCGAGCCTATGTGGGAACCACATATGCCTCTGTGTATCTCTGCCAACAGCTCTAGTCCTTCCTCTCGGGGAATGCACTTCAATTTCACACCGTTCGATCTTTTTCTGTACAGGACGTCGTCAACGAACTGATACATGGCAGACCGACGGGCTACTTTCTCCGCTTCTTCCTACTCCTGAGGGAGTTCCCTTGTCTGGAGGAATCGGACGGTATGCTGTGCCCATGCCGGAGCCTGGGGCTCGACGGCAAGGACCAAAGGCATTTCCTCTGCCATGGGAACGGCTGTGTCGATGGCCAGGGCTTGACGCCCTGCCAGAGTTGGTCGCCCCATGGCAGGCTCAGTGTCCATGGCAACATCTTTGCCGGCGGCTCCTGGGTGCTCGGCGGGAAAGTACTTGCCGGGGCCTGATTTCCTTCGCTTGTTCTGCCCTCATCTACATAGGCCTCGATCAACGGGCTTTGATAATCTTTATTGACTTGCTTGACAACAAGCTGCAAATCACCCCTGACGATGAGCTTCGTGATCCCGAGGTCTGCCGCGATCCTGAGACCGGCAAGCAACCCCTCATATTCGGCTGTGTTGTTTGTTGACATCTCCCTAGGAAAGTGCATCTGGATTACATACTTGAGGTGCTCTCCGGTGGGTGCAATGAGTAGCACACCAGCACCGGCGCCTTGCAGCAAGAAAGCCCCGTTAAAGTACATAGTCCAGTTGCAACTTGCTTCCTTGCCGGGGAGAGTGGTCTCCTGGATCTCTTCGTCAGGCATTGGGGTCCATTCCACAATGATCTCTGCTAAGACTCTGCTCTGGATTGTCGAAGTACTTTCAAACTTCAAACCAAAGCTCGACAGCTCCAACGCCCATTCCACAATCCTCCCGGTTGCGTCTGGGTTATGCAGTATCCATTGCAACGGGAGGCGGGTGACGATGGTGATTTCGTGTGCTTGGAAGTAATGATGCAGCTTCCTCGAGGCCATAAGGAGACCGAAGAGCAATTTCTGCACACCGGAGTACCTTGACCTAGCCCCCTGCAAGAGGGAGCTTACAAAGTAGACCAGGTGCTGCATCATCTTCTTCTTCTGCACCACTTCATTCAGTTGCGCAGGCCTCGTCCCACCAGCGTCAGACTCTGTCGGGGACCTTGCCTTGCCAGCAACAGGCCCTGCCGGGGGGAGCTCTGGCTCGCCATCCGCCCGTCCTGCCATTGCTGCTGCCTCTTCGTCGACCTCCCTCTGCGCCACTAGCACGGTGCTGACCACTTGGTTCGTTGCCGCTAGATACAGCAGCAACGGCTCTTGTGGTTTAGGCGCAACTAGTATCGGCGTAGAGGAGAGGTATTTCTTCAAATCCTGCAGCACTGCTTCGGCCTCTGGGGTCCACTCCATTGGGCCCGCCATTTTGAAGATCTTGAAAAAGGGAAGGGCACGCTCAGTAGACTTGGAGATGAACCTGCTCATGGCGGCAACGCAGCCAGTGAGCCGACACACATCCTTGATCCGCTTGGGTGCCTCAATTTGCTCAATGGTCTTGATCTTATCTGGATTCGCCTCAATCCCGCGCTGTGACACAAAGAACCCGAGAAGTTCGCCGGATGGAACACCAAAGACACACTTCTCAGGGTTCAACTTGAGGTTGATCTTGCGCAGATTTGCAAACGTCTCTTGTAAATCTTGTACAAGTGTTGCCCTGTCCTTGGTTTTGACCACTATGTCATCCATATAAGCTTCCATATTTCTATGTAGCTGGGGCTCAAAACCAATTTGGACTGCTCTTGCAAACATTGAGCCAGCACTCTTCAACCCGAAAGGCATTCGCAAAAAGCAATACGTACCACATGGGGTGATGAATGCTATCTCCTCTTCGTCTTCTCTCGTCATGAAGATCTGGTGGTATCCTGAGTAGGCGTCTAGGAACGATAACAAGTCGCACCCAGCCGTGGAGTCAACAATCTGGTCAATGCGCAGCAACGGGACAGGGTCCTTTGGACACGCCTTATTGATATCTGTGTAATCAATACACAGCCTCCACTTCCCATTTGCCTTGCGCACCACCACCGGATTGGCCAACCACGTCGGATGGAGGACTCCTCTCACCAAGCCTGCCGCATCCAAATTCCTGATCTCCTCTGTGATGAACTCCTGTCTTTCCAAGCTTGCTTCCTGACCTTCTGCTTGACGGGTCGCGCATGAGGACAAACAGCAAGATGGTGCTCAATCACCTCCCTGGGAACACCGGGGATGTCGGACGCTTGCATGCAAACACATCGACATTCGCCCGCAGGAAGGTGACGAGCGCGCTTTCCTATTTGCTGTTAAGGGAGGAGCTTATGGTGAAAGCCCCTCCCGTGCCATCCTCCTTGACGGACACCTTCTTGGTCTCTGGTGGTGCAGCTCTGGATTTCTTGCCCTTGCCGGTGGAGCTCTCTGGCACTCCTCGACGGGGGCACAACACTCCGAAGAGGTGCGCTTGCCGGAGTGGGTGCAAGAGGTCTTGCCGGTCTTCTTCCTCCCTGGAGCTTCAACGACAGAAGCAAGTGCCTTGGCGGCAGTTGCTGCTTCTGCCTCCCGGTAAAGTTGGTCAGCGCAGATCAGCGCGTCCTTCTCATCGGAGGGGACGGTGATGATGGTCATCGGCCCAGGCATCTTCAGCGTGTTTTAGGCGTAGTGCGAGGCTGCCATGAACTTGGCTACCGCTGGGCGGCCGAGGACCCCGTTGTAGGGCAAGGGGATCTCGGCAACGTCGAAAACAATCCTCTCCGTCTTGTAGTTCAGCTCGCCTCCAAATGTCACGGGCAGTGTGACCTTACCCTTCCGCTGACTCCTTCTTGGGCCGACCCCTTGAAACGTGCCCGTCTCTTCGAGGTCTCCATCAGAAATCTGCAGCCTTTTGATCAGAACAGGCGAGATCAAGTTCAGACCGGCCCCGCCATCAACTAGCATCTTTGTCACTTTGAGGTTGCGTATTGTTGGTGAGACCAACAACGGCAAACACCCGACCGTAGTCGTGCGATCAGGGTGGTCCTCGGTGTCAAAGATGATAGGCGTGCTGGACCACTTCAGTGGCTTCTGAGCGTTGAATGATGGCTCTGCTGCTGTGATCTCACGCGCTCACTGCTTGAGCTGGCGGTGAGAGGTATGCAGCAAGGCGCCACCATCGACGCACATGGCCTCTATAGCTTTCTGGAACTCGTGCTCGCCGGACTCGTCATCCTCGTCATGATCATCGTCTTCCTGCTTCTTGTCGCGGGCATCGAGCGGGCCTCTCTTGCTGGTTATCCTTGCCGCGGCGGCCTCCTTGGCCGCCACGCTTCTTGTCCGATCCTTCGGCACCATCCTGACCCTTCTCCTTGTCCCGCCTCTCAGACTCGGCTTTCTGCTTTTCAGCAAGCAGCTCAACTTGTCGACAGTTCTGGAGGTCGTGGCCCTTGGTGCGGTGGATCTTGCAATACTGCTTGTCGGAGCCTCCTGGCTTGTCGGCAGCCGCCATGGCCCGGCAAGCGGCACACCCGACAATCTCCTTGCCGGGGTCGTCTGCCTTGGCCTTCTTGGCGGTGCCGGTGTCGTCGGATCCCTCGATGGCA
Source organism: Triticum aestivum (assembly GCF_018294505.1). Lineage (NCBI taxonomy): Eukaryota > Viridiplantae > Streptophyta > Magnoliopsida > Poales > Poaceae > Triticum > Triticum aestivum. The sequence continues at coordinate 364,865,670 of NC_057814.1, read as the reverse complement.
AGCTCGGCCTTGCCCTTGCGCTTCTTGTTGCGACGTCGACCCTTCTTCGTCGGGGCAGCGGTGTCTTCGTCCATAGAGTCGGTTTCCGTACCGGCGTCCTCGCCGGGGTACTTCCTTCCCTCTTCAGATCAAGCACATCTATCGGCCAGAACATAAAGTTCGGCCACATCTTTGACCTTGTTCATCGCCAGCTCTTCACGCATCTTGCGGTTGCGCACTGTCGGCGTTCTGGGAACGGGGGTCCCCAGACCTACCTGCCTGCGGCCCATGGCGTGGCTAAGCCAGCAGGCCATACGACCCATCTTCATCAACAAGGCATCCAAGACCCTCGCGAGGGTCCAAGCCTCGCGAGGGGGACGATGCAAGACCTCCTCAGGAGTGGCTTAGCCAGGCAGGCTCACGAGGAGCGGAGATATCAAGGCGGGGCAAAACCTCACGAGGCTCTCGTGACGTGAGCCATGACGATCGACACCAGGCGGGTGCCAGCGCGCGCAGCATCCTTGTTTCCTCTTTGGTGCTAAGGAGGCCAGCGCAGGCGAGGAGTACCGAGGCATCAGGGAAAGGTTGCTATATTGGTGCAATGAGACCAAGACCAGGAGGACGGCAAGGCGGAGGTCATCGTGGAGCCCAAGACGACGTCACCACGAGAGCTTTCCGCAGGCGAAGACCACTTTTGTCAGGATAGCTTGTACTAGCTGTCCCCCTTCAAATTTGCCCACCGTTCTTGGCTCCCTTCCCGCTCAATATTTGGGAAGAGGACCAGGGCCTATATAAGTAGAACTAGCCACCATAGTAGAGGCATCTCATCTTAGCTTGATCCAATCTGATCGAGAGCCTACCCTAGCCACAAGAACACCTCAACCTCAGGAGGCTGTTCTTCCCTTGAACTATTCATCAACAACCCTAGAGGCAATCCACCACCACCACACTGGAGTAGGGTATTACACCACAACGGTGGCCCGGACCAGTATAAACCTCGTGTCTCTCTGTGTTGTGAGTTTGTCGAGGTCGTCTGCGAGATCTTGGCGAGCTAGGGCGTAGATCGGTAGGAGGGAAAGACTTCGCGCGCACCCTAGTGTTCGAACCTTAATGGTTTGCCGAAACCCCACATCCGACATTTGGCGCGCCAGGTAGGGGTGCGCCGGAGCTTCTTCTTCGCCGACCAGCTTGCCGACGCTCCACAACCACGATGTCCGGCGACTCAAGGGCCGGCTCCGACCGCTGGGTAGCCTGGCCAGCCCGGGCAGCGCCGTCTGCCCATGAAGACCTCGACCCCGCGCTCCAGGCGGCGCGAGCGCCGCCAAACTCCGCCGGGCACGGGCAGCGCGGCCAGGCATCGTCCACCCTCACCCCGTGGCAAGTACGGGCCGCCGCAAGAGCGGCGAGCCATGCCGCAGCAACAGCGCCGCACTAACGGCGGGAGCAAGCAAACACGCGGGCAGCGCTCACCGTGGCAAGGGAGCTGCTGCAATGCAGGCTGATGGAAAGCGGCTGGGATACACTGCTGGAGCGTGTTGCCGAGCTGCTGGATGCAGCAGCGTCGGGAGCACCTCCCTTCTGCTATTGACTTTCTCCTCAGGCCACTGCAGGGCCACGCGGCGAACCTCACCACAGCCGCGCGCCATCAACTATGCTCGGGGGCTTCATCAACATCAGCATGGCCAGCGGCGTAGGGGGCTCCGCCGCCCCCATGCCGCCCGCGACAAGCACGAGCGCAAGCGTCGCCCCCATGGTCCTAGCCGGATGCCACGCTACCATCCTCAGGACGCCACCCTGGGCCGAGCAACATGGAGCGTGGGGCACCACGGCGAGGTGTTCGGGGTGACGGCCCTGGAGGCCTATGTGCCCCGCATGATGGACCAAGAGTACGCACCGGAGGATGACCCCGACTCATTCATTGGAGAAGATTGGGGAGAGGGGGCGCTAGGAGCCGAAGCTTTCCAAGAACCAACGGAGAACCACGACGATCGCGCCGGCAACGGCCACTACAGGGTACCGCTAATCTCTTAGGAACAGGCTTATGCTAACCATGGGCTGCAGATGAATCAGGTTGCAGCGTCGATCGACGACCCTGGCACGACAGCACCCGTTCCAACAAGGGAGACATGCTGGGGGCCGCCAGGAGGGAGCAAGGAGCAAGGCCCCTCCCCGCATCGCGCGACGCCTGGCGACACCCGAAGGTAGGCCCTCTGCTGGGGAGGCCTCGACAACCCTTCCCCCGGGAGAGGACCTGTGGTCGCCGAGGGCACCGCTGGCGTCCTCTTTCCCTCCTTTGTGTTGTCCCGGTGACCGGTCGGCTTAAAGGAGGTCAAGGGTGGCGCAAGGCGGGGCCCTAGTCTGGCGATATGAAGCAAGGCCGGTACCTGTGAAGAAGGCCCAGTGCCTGTGAAGCTCGCCGCCCGTGACACTCTCACATAATAATGAGTTGGGGCTGTACACGCCCCGGAGTCTCACGGGTGCCGGCCTCAGGCCCTGGGGCTCCCTCCCACGCCTAGTGGCAGCACTTAGCTCCGCGCTGGTGAGAAGACTTGAAGGCCAGAAGAATAGACTAGGTGCCGGACGCGGCCTTTTGCTTTGGATCTCTCTTTCTATAGCTTTGCTTTCTAGATCTGGATTTGAGTTGAAGCTGACTGTTTATCAAGGCGCGCGGGGGGAGCCTTTTCTCATTCGAGCAATTTCTTGCCTTCTGGATCTCGTTTTGTCTGGGACTCATGTCCGTCGCCTTCCCCTCACGAGCTCCTCGCGAGCGGGACTGCGCGAAGCACGCGCACGCCAAGCGCGCGCTAGCACTGCAACTGGTGCTCACCTCTCGTGGGGCCCCTTCTGACGGGGCGACAAACTCCGCCGGATTCTCAGAAACTCGACGCCTTGCGACCCAGATCAAAGCTGGCGCTGACTAAGGTAAACCATGACAGAGAACTAGCACCTGGATTCATGAGTCCGCGAGGATACAAACTCACACCGCATAGGAAAGTAAAACTGCAATTTGCTTACATGAGGGGCTCCCCCTCCCAAAATGCTCTTACAAGTTTTCCAAGGGCCATGCCTGAGTTTTGCGTGCAGGATGAAACGATAGGAGAACATGGGGTCATCCAGAAATGTCGCTTGCTGCATCACCCGCGGACGTGTCACTCGCGTCGTCATCGTCTTCGTCGGCATCGTCGTCGCCATCAGCGACGCCCCCGTCGCCATCATCAACCAAGTCGCCTTCGTCTACGGCGACCACCACCCCGTCATCTTCCGAAGTGAAGGCCCTGACCAACGCGTCCACGTTGTCTTCAACCCAACGCGCCAGGTCACCCCGGACGGCCATGGGAACGGGGGCGATGGCGCCGTCGAAATCGAAGTTGGGGTCGGCATTCAGAAGGTCGCTGAAGACATGGGAGAAAGCGCGCTCAAGCAAGCCATGCCCCCTTTCCTCCACAAGCTGGCGAGCTCTGGCAGATCGAGCCTCCAGGCGCGTCACCACCTCAGTGAAGAAGGTCAGGTGGCTGGCATAGTCATTCGAGTGAGGGGCTGGCACCTCCACGTCGCAAATATGGCCCAGGGCGATATTGGCCCTGTTCCGGAGATCCTGAAGCATAGGGGCATGCTCGCGCTCCAGCGTTCATCATTGGAGCACTTCCTCCGTGTTTTGCCACGCGACGGCCTCAGCATTATCAACCCGCCTCCAAAGGGAGCGCAGCTCGGCATGGGCGGAGGCCAAGTCCGCTTGCGCCGTAACCAAGGCGGCGGTCGTGGCCTCCGCGCGCCTCTCAGCCTCATCCAACCTAGGCCTGAGGGCAGCGGCCCTGCCCTCATCCTCCGTACCCACGAGCTTGAGCTTCGGGTCGTACCTACCCTCCAGGTCCGCGCGAACCTCGGCCACCCGACGACTCACCTCCTCCTCAAATCCGGCCTCGCGAGCCCCGACGGCATCTTCTGCTTGAGCAACTTGACGCTCCCTCGTCTCCAGTCGCTCGATCTCGAGGCTGCGCTCCACGGCTTCCAGGGCCAGCGCCTCACCATGCTTCCGGACCTCCTCATCCTCCGCGGGCGTCCCCCTCAGCGATGCAAGAGCGGCCCTGCGCGCCTGCACCTGCTGCTCAAGGGACGCGCTCCAGGCCTGGAGTTCCCACGCGCGTTCCTCCGCAGCCTCGCGACGGCGGTCAGCCTCGCGAGCCTCTTCCAAGGCTCGCGAGCGGGCTTCATGGGCGATCTTGAGGGACGCCTCGCGCTGGTAGCGATCGAGGTTGACGGCCATCCCCACTTGCGCCGCTCCTCCACCAGTCGGAGACCTTCAGCCTCAAGGCGCGAGTCGAGACCCGCGAGCTCTTCACAAAGTCGGCTCATCGCGCCCATCGCCTCCTGGAAGAGCTCGTGACGAACTACGCTCCGCCCGCGCTCGAGCTTGAACGCTCGACCCACCTCGTCCTCCACCTCGGGGGCTGCGGGCGGGGCGCCAAGTGGCACGCCACCTCCCGGCAGGGGGCTGGGGGCTGACGCCGCACCTGACGCAGCCCATCCTCGCGAGAAGCTCGAGCCGGTCGGGACTCGCTGCTTGAAGAACCAGCTGCTGCCCATGAGCAAGGGAGGAGTCTTGGGCACGCCCGCCAAGCTCCACGCCAGACCGTGGGGGAGGGGTGGCCAAGCTGCGGGCTCAGCGTGCCACGAAGGCAGAGATGCTCCTCCAACCGGCCAGCTCCAAGGGCGGTAAGAAGGCCAGGAACACTCAAGGCGGATGGGGGAGTTGATGAAGGAGGAGGCCGCTTCTCGGGAGACGCAACAGCTTCAATGGAAGGGGCCCTGGAGAACCGACGTCAGGATAAGGAGACTACACGCAGGAAGCCGTGACAACAAGATACTTACGCGTCAATGGCGATGTACTTTCGCCGCTTCAACGGCCCAAAGATATTATTGCCACTAGGGGATCCTTTCCTCTTGCGGAGCTCCTCGAAGTCCACACAAAGACGACCGAAACGCTGGACGTGACGACCGGTGCGTGGCGGGGCTGAAGAAGAGCCTGGAAGGATGTCTTCAGGGGTGCTCGGTTGCGGCAAACAGCCGGGCACCGTCTCACCGCAACCTCCCGAGGCTCCTGGAGCCTTGGCCTCGGGAGCCGCATGCTGCGCCTCCTCAATAATCGGCGCCTCAGAAGGGGGGTCGCAGGCCCCCGAGGGCGACGCCCCGGGATCACCACTCGGCATGTGCTCCTCAGTACTCGAGCCACCGGCCCCCGTCGGAGCTCGCCCTCCCGCACCCTCACCTGGGGCAAGCTCGGCGCCGGCGGCGAAGAAGGGAACCACGACGACGGGGTTCTCGCGGGGCCCCACCAGTCTGACCGGCCGCAACCCCCATTCGTCGAAAGAAGGCATGCTCGCTGCAAACTCATCCTTGTTCTTGCAGCGATACAGTAGGCAATTCTTCCTAGGCATTTCGGCCGGCAGAGGGACACCCGTCAAGACCTTGAGCACTGTCTGCCGCGTCCCGAGAGGGACCCCAGACTCTTGGAACCTCATGAGGTCCTGACTGTTGAGCAAGGTCCACATTGGGCGAGAGTGGCGCTGAAGCGGAGCAACCCGGCGTTTGACGAACTCCTTCACCCCCATAGGCGCGGTCACGCCGCGGTCCTTCAGCAGCCTCAGCCTAGCCCATACGAGAGCGAGGCGGGGGCTCGAGCTTCTGATGGCCCCAGCCGGAGTTCGGAATAGCAGGCCCCGCCAGAACTTGGAGCAGAGGGCTGAGCACGCCGGCATCAACGAACACCCATCGCGTGCGAAACTCGCTCGTGGATGAAGGGAGGTCGAAGTCAATCCCCGTGCCCGCAGTCGCGGCCATGGCCTGGAATCCCACGCACCCCGAGCTCTGTCGGGGATCGGTTAGATGCAATGAGAAGAAATGGCGAAGCAGGGCCACGGAAGGAGAGATGCCCACCATGGCCTCGCACAAGAAGGCGAAGACGGCAAGAAGGGTCACAGATTGAGGGTCGAGATGAAGCATGTGGATCTGGTAATGCTCGAGTACCGCATTGAAGAAGGCGGAGAACGAAGGAATCAAGCCAGCCCAGAGGGCATCAATGAAGATCGGGACCTCAGTGGCTTCCCGATCCATGCGAGTGCGGGACGCGGGCCAAGCCACCGTCTCTCCCCACTCGTTGAAGCTGGAGGCAAGCATGGGGTGCACCTTGTCCATGGCCTCGTCGTTGAGCACCCGAGGGCGGCCGAGCGCCGGCTCAAAAGACGGAGGCACAGGTTGCAACGACAGGGGTTTCTTCCCCTTTTCAGCTTGTTTCGGCGCCATGGCAATGAAGCAGGCGGAGCGTAAGCTGGATTGGCAGGGCAGAGCAGGGCCTCGAGGAAGCAGGGAGATTGGAAGAGCCAGGCATGGGCGAAGGAAGAATAACTGTGTAGGCCGCGGGGGCCGCATAGCCAGGCGGGTTCAAAGGCAGCGTGGGGAAGCGGAGACGCCCACGTCCAATCAAGCGCCACGCGTCTACCGAGGCCGCAGGCTTTAGGGTCCCGCGGTGCTCCGAGCTTGACCCTTGGCTTCGCCGCGAAGCCAAGCCCGAGTGCACCTTGGGCCCGGGGGCTAGTGTCGGCGTTCTGGGAACGGGGGTCCCCAGACCTGGCTGCCTGCGGCCCATGGCATGGCTAAGCCAGCAGGCCGTACGGCCCATCTTCATCAACAAGGCATCCAAGACCCTCGTGAGGGGGATGACGCAAGACCTCCTCAGGAGTGGCTTAGCCAGGAAGGCTCACGAGGAGCGGAGATATCAAGGCGGGCAAAACCTCACGAGGCTCTCGTGACGTGAGCCATGACGATCGACACCAGGCGGGCGCCAGCGCGCGCAGCGTCCTTGTTTCCTCTTTGGTGCTAAGGAGGCCAGTGCAGGCGAGGAGTACCAAGGCATCAGGCAAAGGTTGCTATATTGGTGCAATGAGACCAAGACCAGGAGGACGGAAAGGCGCAGGTCATCGTGGAGCCCAAGACGACGTCACCACCAGAGCTTTCTGCAGGCGAAGACCACTTTTGTCAGGATAGTTTGTACTAGTTGTCCCCATTCAAATTTGCCCGCCGTTGTTGGCTCCCTTCCCGCTCAATATTTGGGAAGAGGACCAGGGCCTATATAAGTAGAACTAGCCACCATAGTAGAGGCATCTCATCTTAGCTTGATCCAATCTGATCGACAGCCTACCCTAGCCACAAGAACACCTCAACCTCAGGAGGCTGTTCTTCCCTTGTACTATTCATCAACAGCCCTAGAGGCAATCCACCACCACCACACTGGAGTAGGGTATTACACCACAATAGTGGCCCGAACCAGTATAAACCTCGTGTCTCTCTGTGTTGTGAGTTTGTCGAGTTCGTCCGCGAGATCTTAGTGAGCTAGGGCGTAGATTGGTTGGAGGGAAAGACGTCGCGCGCACCCCAGCGTTTGAACCTTAAGGGTTTGCCGGAACCCCACATCCGACACGCACATTTTGATGAAATGCGTTGATCACGGTGGCGGGATGAACATCTGGGATGTTGTATTGCACCCGGCTGAACCTCTGTATGTACTTGCGCAGGTTTTCACCTTCCTTCTGGGGAGTGATATGCAAATCGCTTGCCTGGCCATGAGCTTGGTGGCCTCCAGTGAAGGCACCAACGAATTCATGACACAGATCCGACCAAGAAGAAATGGAATCCACCGGCAAGTGCATCAGCCAGGACATGACATTGGGTTTTAGTGCCAACGGGAAGTAATTGGCAAGCACCTTGTCGTTGCGAGCTCCAGCGGCTTGCATCACGATGGTGTAGATGCTGAGGAACTCCGATGGGTGGGTCTTGCCATTGTACTTCTCGCCGACGTCGGGCTTGAACATGCGGTGGGCCGGCCACTGGAACCGCCGCAGCTCACGGGTAAAGGCTGGCCAACCCATCTCGTAGGGTAGGCCACCGGAGCCTCCCGGTGCTGGGTGGTCCATAGTGGGCCCCGCCCGCTTATCTTGCTGGTGGCGTGCATCGCGCCGGCGCTCGATAGTGGTTCGAGCGTCTTCATGGGCTTGCTCCCGAAGAACTTGGCGCTGATCGCGGTGGGTCCGTGGGTCGGACGACGCTATGGATATGTTATCACCAGCGTCATCATGACGGACCGACACCCGCGGTGGCCGGCGTGGGGGAGAAGAGTGCACCATGGCCGCAACTCCTCAAGTCTTTCCACCACTGGCATGCGGTGGCTCGACGGAGTGCCGGCCCGAGGGCCCCGCTGGTCGCGGCTCATCTTTGTTGGTACCGCCAATGCGGCTTCAGATGGTGGCTCTCGACTCGTCGAGCTTTTCCGCAGCCGGAGGAAAATCGAGGAGCAACTGCGCGCGCCAAGGCTTCTGCTGGCGCGGGTGGCAGTGAAAGCTGCGTGGACCGTGACGCGCTCCGACTCCTAACCATGTTAGAAGGAGCTCTATCACGGCCTTGCGGTTGTGCGCCATTTTCACCGGCGCCTCGGCGTGCATGCTGGTCTTCTACCTCCCATGAATGAGGCACATGACTCTTTCCACGGCAGCGCCCAGGGTCCCCAGCGTGGCGACGCTGCTCGTCGCGCACAACCTGGGAAGAGCGCACCGGGGGCGCCGGCGTACGCGTCTTGGAAGTCGCCGCACCGCCCGTGGGTGGCAAGACGTCGCCTTTGGAGGGCCCCGCGCCGCCTGGGGGGGCCTCGGCTCTGACTTTGGACTGGGTGGCGTGCGGCTCGTCGTCTCGCCCACGAACGACGCCACTCACCAGGCTTTGGCTACCAGAGCAATGTGGGTGCTCGCGGGTCGCGCCTCGGCTCCTGTCCGCGATCGCCCCACCGCTCGCCTGCACTGGGACGGGCCGTTCGGCTCCCATGAACTGATCACCGTGATCTTCTTCTTCTTGGGTGCCATAGCGATGAAGAACTTCTAGACTAACTACTGGACCGGATTTCCACAATTGCGCGCCCCTACCTGGCGCGCCAAAGATGTCGGGGAAACGACACCTATGGGATCACTGGGATCCCTTCTACGGCTGGCGGACGCGGGGTTGTGCAAAGAGCGGGTCTAGCGGTCAGCACAAGGATCATTTACCCAGGTTTGGGCCGCGAGGATGCGTAATACCCTAGTCCTGCTTTGGTGTATGTATTAGAGTGTTCTTGAGTTCTTGAGCTAGCTACGGTGCGTGTCTAGCCCAAAAGATCCGAATCCTTCTCATGGACGCCTCGGGCCTCCTTTTATAGACAAAAGGGGTTGCCACAGTGGCACACATGAGGTGGAAAGGTGTACAGTGCGCAAGCTTATCGCTTGTCATTACGGGACAAGACGCATTAAATGCGCTCCCTTAGGTGTCCTGTTGCTTTAGCGGGGATGGCAGTGAGGCCCATCCCGTCCGTCGCCGCCCCGCCTTGCTCCGACACGCGTCCGGGCCAATGATGCATGCAGCGCCATGTAGGCTAATAGGCTGCTGAGATGGCGTGGTGGTAGGGTCTTCACGAAGATCTGCATGCCGCCACGTAGGTGCTTGCTGAGCTGGTCTGGAAGCCGCACGTTGCCACGCAGGTGCCTGCCCAGCTAGTCGGGCTGGTAGCTGTATGGGAACGGCGGTGGAGTCTTGGCAGCCACGGGCTTGGTTGTGGCCTCGCAGGTGTCTTCGGCAAGGGCCTTGCCAGGGCCCGGTCAGGGGTCTTGCCGTGGCATCGTGATCGTCCCCTGCAAGGATCTTGCCAGGGGTCTCGTGGATTTCCTCGGCTAGAATTCCGCCGAGGATCGTCGTCTTCTGGTCCTCATCTGATCTTGTATGCTCCTGATCTTCACAAAGATTTGCATGCCACCACGGAGGTGCCTCCCGAGCCTTGGTTCCAATGTGGTTGATGGTGTTGGAACCCTTGAGCGGGGTAGCCGACCTTGCCCTTCTGCTCTTTGTGTCTCTGGTCTTGGCGTGGCTCTGGATGTCTTGCGCCTCCGGCTTCCCTCCTCTGCCCTCCTTAGTGTGGTCATGGGCGCGGCTCTGACTGCCCATGCACAAGTAAAGGGGTAAAAAAGGAGAGCCCTACTTTTGTACACAGACAAAAACATATATCAATTGAATAAATATGATACCCCATTGTCACCACGGGTATTCATAGCAAGACATACATCAAGTGTTCTCAAATCCATAAAAGTATTCAATCCAATAATAACGAAATCTCAATGGGAAAACTCAATTCATCACAACAAGATAGAGAGGGGAAAACACCATATGATCCAACTATATTAACAAAGCTCGCGATACATCAAGATCGTGCCAAATCAAGAACATGAGAGGGGGAGAGAGAGATTAAACACATAGCTACTGGTACAAATCCTCAACCCCGAGGGTGGACTACTCCCTCCTCATCATGGTGGCCGCTGGGATGATGAAGATGGCCACCAGTGATGATTTCCCCCTCTGGCAGGGTGTCGGGACAGGGTCTAGATTGGTTTTTTGTTGCTACAGAGGCTTGCGGCGGCGGAACTTATGATCTAGGGTTATCTCTGGGGGTTTCTATAGATATATATATATATATGTGAATTTTCAGCGTTGGAATCACGGGAAAATGGGCCACGAGGGGCCCACAAGGTACCAGGGTGAGCCAGCCCCACCTGGTGCGCCCTGGTGCTTTATGGGCCCTCATGGCTCTTCTGGCCCTCCCACGAAGCTTCTAGTGCCTCTTTTCTTCCAAAAAAATCGTCAAAAAGTTTCGCTGCATTTGGAGAACTTTGAGTTCTGCACAAAAAAACAACACCACGGTAGTTTTGTCGAAAATAACGTCAGTCCAGGTTAGTTCCATTTAAATCATATAAAATTGCACCCAAACCATATAAAATTGTTGTAAACATGGCATGAATGACTCATAAATCATAGATACGTTGGAGACATATTATGGGATTAACCCCAAACTCTGAAGGCAACTCAAGTGTATATGCATTATCTTTATTTACTCTTACACCTTAAATGGGCCATTAGCACGTGGTGTTAACTTCGATTTGTGCAAATCAGGAAACCAACCTTTGCGTAAATGTAACCAAACAAGATCTCCTTGTTCAAACACAATATGTCTTCTACCCTTATCGCCAACAAGTTTGTATTTAGCATTCACGCGCACGATGTTTTCCTTAGTTAACTCATGCATTTTTAAGATAAATTCAACATGTTCTTTAGCATCAAAATTAACCTTCCCCGAAGATGGAAGAGGCAACAAATCATTGGGTGCACGAGGTAGGAAACCATCCACAATTTCAAAAGGGCACATCTTAGTAGCAGAATGCAGCGAACAATTATAAGCAAATTCAATATGAGGCAAACATTCTTCCCACATTTTCATGTTATTCTTCAAAACAACCCTAAGCATAACAGACAATGTTCTGTTGACTACTTCAGTTTGACCACCAGTTTGGGGGTGACATGTAGTACTAAAAAGTAGTTTAGTCCCCAACTTAGCCCATAAACATCTCCAAATGTGGCTAACAAATTTAATATCATGATATGAAACAATTGTATTTGGCACACAATGCAAGCGACTAATTTCACAAAAGAACAAATCAGCAACATTAGCAGCATCATCGCTTTTACGACATGGTACAAAGTGTGCCATTGTCAAAAATCTATCCACGACAACAAATATGCTATCCCTCCCCTTCTTTGTTCTAGGTAAACCTAAAACAAATTCCATAGATATGTCCTCCCATGGAACACTAGGTACATGCAAAGGCATATATAAACCACGAGGATTGACTCGTGACTTAGCTTTTTGTCATGCAGTGCATTGAGCAACAAAACACTCAACATCCCATCTCATCTTTGGCCAAAAGAAATGTGTAGCAAGTATGTCCGTGATGTCTACTATGCAACTTTATTCTTGTAGACTCGTGTTGGCCCCCCAAGCGCAGAGTTTTGTAGGACGGTAGCAATTTTCCCTCAAGTGGATGACCTAAGGTTTATCAATCCATGGGAGGCGTAGGATGAAGATGGTCCTACTCAAACAACCTTGCAATCAAATAACAAAGAGTCTCTTATGTCTCCAACACACCGAATACAATGGTAATTTGTATAGGTGCACTTGTTCGGCGAAGAGATGGTGATACAAGTGTAAAATGGATAGTAGATATTGGTTTTTGTAATAAGAACAATAAAAAAATAGCATGGTAGCAATTGATAAAATGGAGCACAAACGGTATTGCAATGCTTGAAAATGAGGCCTAGGGTCCGTACTTTTGCTAGTGCAATCTCTCAACAATGCTAATCTAATTGGATCATATAACCATGCCTCAACGTGTGATAAAAAAACACTCCAAAGTTCCTATCTAGTGGAGAACATAAGAAGAAATTGTTTGTAGCTATTCTTTCCGATTGATCTATCCAAGAGTTCGTACTAAAATAACACCAAAGCAAATTCAGATTCATAATACTCAATCCAACACAAAGAACCTCAAAGAGTGCCCCAAGATTTCTACCGGAGAAACAAAAGACGAGAACGTGGATGAACCCCTATGCATTTATTACCCAATGTCACCTCGGGAATCTACGAGTTGAGTGCCAAAACATATCTCAAGTGAATCAATATAATACCCCATTGTCACCACGGGTATTCATGTGCAAGACATATATCAAGTGCTCTCAAATCCATAAAAGTATTCAATCCGATAAAAATTAAATCTCAAAGGGAAAACTCAATTCATCACAACAAGATAGAGAGGGGAAAAAACCATATGACCCAATTATATTAACAAAGCCTACGATACATCAAGACCGTGACATCTCAAGAACACGAGAGAGAGTGTAACAGCCTGGTTTTTGGCCCTTTTCTTTTTCTTTTGATTTATTTGGTTTTTGGTCTGATTTTCTTTTTGGAGTGGATCTGTGGCCTTGCAACCTGGGAAATCATCATCATTTCCTCTCCCAAGTGACTCAGCATCCTCAAAACTTTTCGAAGATCATTCCATTTCCATCCTAGCCCAACTCCATAAATCTTTTTTCTTGGGGAAAATTCCTTTTCTATTAAAGGAATAACCTCAAGTGCCCTAGGTTGTGAAGCAACCTATATTTCTGTCCATCCAAAAATTCCCAAATAATTCTCATAATTTCTTTGGGTCATATATTGCTCAAATATGCCCAAACTTTTCCTTGGTCAGTTCAAAAATAATTCCCCAATATTACTTCTTCACTTATGTCCAGAATGGCACTTTGTTCAGGAAGTGCCATTTATCTTATCTTGTTTGCTCCCAAACTTTTTGGGCATTCTTTTATGTCCAAATAATTGCCTCATGCAAAAATTCAAGTTTATTTGCCTAGCCAATCTTCCTCAGAAATTTTTCAAAGTTTCTGTCAGACAAAAGTCTTTGTGAAGGAAGTGCTAGCTAGGAGTATCCAAATAAGTTGAAATTTTGCACACTCCTTCATGTGCTCATATAATCACACTCCTCCAAGTTTCAGCTTCATCCAATCATCTATGTGAGCACATGATGAAATCTATGATTCTGTTAATATTTTCAGGTTGTGAAGCAAGTATGTTTTATATTGCTTCATTAATTCCGAGAAATTACCAGAACATGCTCCTACCCAAATAACATCTCTCCACCAAATTTGGGATCATTTCCTTAAGCCATTTTATCACCAAAATTATTGCAAGTTTCTGGTCAGTGGGGATGTTTGTGAAGCAAGTACCATTTTGGCATGTCCATTTGGTATGAAATTTGTACAACATCTTCATATGCCCAAATAACCCTGCCTTGCCAAATTTCAGCTCAGGTTGGTGCTTCATGTGAGTGCATCATCCACATCTTGATTCTGGACCAATTATGCAGTTGTGAAGCAAGTATGATGTATCTTGGTCCAATTCCCCTCAAAATGCACAGGATTAGAGTCCTTCCTATCTTGAACTTCCCAGACAACTCCGTTGGCCCCAATCAATTCTCTGTTGATCACCAGTGCATGGCCAAGTTTGGTACAACAAACTTTACTCGAAACCTCACATCTCTCCTTGGCTCTTTCTCTTGATCCATCAACTCTCTCAGGCTCCGTGATGCAGGGACTCATCACTAGACAGCTCAGGGCAGACTCTCTTGTCCTCTCCATGCCAGTGCCCGTGGTGACTGCCGCTCTGGCATGGCGCTTCACACGCTCTGGCTGCATCGAGCGTGCTCTGCGCATCAAGACTCGTCAGGCAGCTCCTCCCCGGCGGTGTTCGCGCATCTAGGCATGCATACCTGACTCCCCGTGCCTCTCACATCGCTCTCTGCCCTCTGCCCCCTCTCGAGCTAGCCGGCGTGCGGCCACGGGTGCACTGTGCCTCGCTTGGCCTTGTCCTCCTTTCGTCCGTTTCCTCTGCTCCTCGGCGTCGGTTTCTTCTCCGTGACCCTCCCCTGCACTCCCTTGTCCTCTCCTTCACCTCATGACACTCCCAGCCATCGCCGGAGTAGGCCCGTGCGTCGTTGGCGGCACCCGAGCTCGGGAAGCTTTGGCCACGGCTATTTAAGCCACCCCGGCTGCGCCTCACCTCTCCATCGACCTCCTCATCCTCCTAGAGCCCTCCCCAGCCTCTCAAACAAGCTTGAAGAGCTCTCCCTGCCCGCCCATGGCCGGAGCCCATCCGCCGGCCGCCACCTAAATTCCCTCAATGCCGAGCCTTTCTCTTCCTTCTACCACCACCAGTAGATCATCCATACCTCAGCGCATCTCCCCCACCTCTCCATTCGTCGCCGGAACCTCCATGGCCTCGTCTTCACCTCCGGCCGACGACCTCCTCTGCCGGCGTCAGTGCTGCTGCTGCCTCGTCCCTCATCGGCGGCCATGACCTACCTCTTCGGATGTGGCTCTCCCTTCTGAGTCCATCCATAGTCGGAGCGCCGTGATAACCCACAAGTATAGGGATCGTTTTTAGCCTTCTTCAATAAATAAGACTGTCGAACCCAACGCAGAGCTAAAGGCAGAATAAATATGCCCTCAAGTTCTATCGACCACCGATACAACTCTACGCACACTTGGCGTTTGCTTTAGCTAAAACAAGTATGAAACTATTTTGCAAGAATAAATCTACGAGTACTTTGTGAGAATAAAACTACGGAAAAATTGCAAAGTAATAAAAGTGGATAGCTTTTGTCAACAAGAAATTCATTTGTCCGTAGGCAATCGATAACAAGTACCGGTAATCATTCTTGCAATTTTATATGAGGGAGAGGCATGAGCTAACATACTTTCTCTACTTGGATCATGTGCACTTATGATTGGAACTCAAGCAAGCATCTGCAACTACTAAATATCATTAAGGTCGTGAAACCCAACCGTAGCATTAAGTATCAAGTCCTCTTTACTCCCATACACCATAACCCACTTATCCACGTTTAGGCTGCTGTCACCCACACAACACTCACAATAAGCAAACCATGAACATATTGCAACACCCTACAGCAGGGGCCCCTCACGTTTGCGCGAGACGGAGGGCACCATAGGACAGCACCATAAATAAAATATACAATCATACCAACCAAGATCACGATTAACCCATATGACAAAACGGATCTACTCAAACATCATAGGATAACCATAGATCATTGGGAAATAATATATGGAGTTGAGCACCATGTTTAAGTAGAGATTACAGCGGGGAGAAGAGGTGTTACACCGCTGCATAGAGGCAGAGAAAGTTGGTGTTGACGGTAGCAAGATTGTTGATGTAGATCGCCGTCACGATCCTAGCCCCGGCGGCACTCCGGCGCCACCGGGAGAGAGGAGGAGAGAGCCCCCCTCTTTCTTCTTCTTCCTTGGCCTCCCCCTAGATGGGAGGAGAGTTCCCTCTCTAGTACATGGCCTCCATGGCGTCGGAGGGGCGGGAGCCCCTCCGAGATTGGATCTCCCTCTCAGTTCTCTTCTGTTTCGCGCTTCCCAGATCTGGCCGAAAACCGTTTCTTATATTCCGGGAGATCCGTAACTCCGATTGTGCTGAGATTTTAACACGATTTTTTCTGGATATAAGCTTCCTTGCGCCCGAAGTAGAGCTCCAACCGACATACGAGGTAAGCACAACCCACCACCACGTGCCAGGCTCCTCTGGCGCGCCCTGGTGTCTTGTGGGCTGTGTGGGCCTCCGTTTGTAGTGATTCCAACTCCCAAAAATCACATATTCCAAAATAATTCTCCGTAAATTTTTATTGCATTTGGACTTCGTTTTATATGGATTTTCTGTGGTACAAAAAACATGCAAAAAACAGGAACTGACACTGGGCACTGGATCAATAGGTTAGTCCAATAAATCATATAAAAAGTTGCCAAAATATGTGAAAGTTGTATAATATTGGCATGAAACAATCAAAAATTATAGATACGATGGAGACGTATCAGCATCCGCAAGCTTAATTCCTGCTCGTCCTCGAGCAGGTAAATGATAAAAAAGATAATTTTTGATGTGGAATGCTACCTAGCATAAACTTTATCATATGTCTAATCATGGCATGAATATTAAGACATAAGTGATTCAAAGCAATAGTCTATAATTTGACATAAAGACATCAATACTCAGGCATCCCGACAAACAATCATGTCTTTCAAAATATCAATGCTAAAGTAAGCTATCCCTACAAAATCATATAGTCTTGTCATGCTCTGTCTTCTTAACACAAAGTATTTATCATGCACAACCCCGATGACAAGCCGAGCAATTGGTATCGGTGTCGAAACCGGCGGATCTCGGGTAGGGGGTCCCGAACTGTGCGTCTAATGTCAATGGTAATAGGAGACGGGGGACACAATGTTTACCCAAGTTCGGGCCCTCTCTATGGAGGTAATACCCTACTTCTTGCTTGATTGATCTTGATGAATATGAGTATTACAAGAGTTGATCTACCACGAGATCGTAATGGCTAAAACCCTAGAAGTCTAGCCTATCTGACTATGATTATGATAATTGTCATCTTCGGACCTAGCCCTTCGGTTTATATAGACACCGGAGGGATCTAGGGTTACATAAGGTCGGTTACAGAGAAAGGAATCTTTATATCCGATCGCCAAGCTTGCCTTCCACGCCAAGGAGAGTCCCATCTGGACACGGGTAGAGTCTTTGGTCTTTGTATCTTCACAGCCCATCAGTCTGGCCCATGGCTAACAGGCCGGACGCCTGAGGACCCCTTAGTCCAGGACTCCCTCAGGAGCCCCCGAACCAGACTTCAATGACGAGGTGTTCGGAGGCAGATTGTCTTCGGCATTGCAAGGTGGGTTCCTCCTCCGATGACTTCAAAGTGATGTATTCGGCTTTCCATTTAATGTCGTATTCCTCGGCTTCTGTGTATCAACAACTTCAGCTTCCACGTGTCAAGCGAATGCGAGAGGTCAGGGTATTTTTGCACATAACACCCCGGCCGTGTGAGGAAGAGCGTCTATTTAAAGAGATTGGATCTCAGATCCATTCGGCACCACGCGGAAAAATCCTCAGAGATTGCTAGGAAAGACCACTCCAACGTGGCTACCACTCCCAGCTCCTCCTCCCGTCCCTGCGGATTTGGTCCCTGTTTGAGCAGGATTGACCTCCTTCAATGGCCAGGCTCAGGCTGAAAATTTCCCCAATCCATCCGGGGGGAACGAGTGTGCTTCGTCCCTTATCTGCTAAGAGGTGTCGGATTTCCAATTCATTCATTCCTCCGAGGGCTTCTTGAGTACTATGGCCTCCAACTGCACAACTTCACTCTGGCCTCCATCCTGCATATCGCCGGTTACGTCGCCCTTTGCGAGCTATTCCTGGGTTGTGAGGCCCACTTTGAATTGTGGAGAAAGTTATTCTGTCTCATCCCGCGCAACCACGAGGGATCAATATTTGAAGTGGGCGGAGCCGAAATATGGCGCATCGCCGAGACCGGATACCTATCCGGCACACCAAAGAAGGCATCCGAAGAGTGGCCTTCCGAATGGTTCTATATTGAGGACGTCGTACTTCCAGACCTAGTTCGGAGGGGTCTTCCCGAGTTCACAAGCGTTCCTTTGAAGAAACGCCACAGCTGGCGCCCTCGGAGCCTCGAGGAGGAAGATAGTGCGGAAGTTCGTCAACTCATGAGCAAGATAAGGACGCTCGCTCAGTCCGGCTTATCAATAGTCGAAGTAATGGCAACCTCCATAGTACGGGGGGTTCAGCCACTCCAATACAGAGGGCTTCCCATGTGGCACTACAATGGGGAGGATGACGCCTCCCGCTGCGGCAGGAAGGGTCCGGACACCCCCGCCGCTCTGGCCAAAATATTGGCCGAACTGTTCAAAGGGGAGGAAGAGGAATTTCTGCGTATCAAGCGCAGAGATGGATTTTCCATGTACAGTCCTCCTAGCTAGGTAAGTCCCAACTCCTTTGCTCTACGCACTCCACTCCCTGAGCTACTTTAAATGAATATTAATTCGTCCATTTATAACAGCACCGGCGAAAGATTTCCGGGCGAGCTATGACGGCACGGAAGTGGCCATCACCGCCGATTATCCCGGTCTTCTCCCTGCTTCACACGTAAGTAATCAGGAGACATCTCATCTGAAAGAGTTCTCTCATTCTGCCTCACCCACCGCACCATCCTGTGCTCAAAAGGGGAGGCATAAGGCGCGCCACGCTGCCCCAAGGGCATCTCCAAAGAGACCGGCCCACACGCCGAGCAAGCCTTCGAAGAGGAAGGCAAACGAAGATACGGTC
Organism: Triticum aestivum; assembly: GCF_018294505.1. Classification (NCBI taxonomy): domain Eukaryota; kingdom Viridiplantae; phylum Streptophyta; class Magnoliopsida; order Poales; family Poaceae; genus Triticum; species Triticum aestivum. The sequence goes on along the minus strand of NC_057814.1, from coordinate 364,847,024 downwards.
GAGCCTTCATCGAAGAGGTATGGATTTGCAAATATGTCCTTCAGCAGTCGCATCCAATTGTGACTTTTATGTTTATCCTGTATCAAGAAAAGAGTGTGTCCGAATATGTCTGGGGTTCCGGCCGGTCATACTCCCCACAGCCGGGTCCAGATCCTGCCGTAAAGACGGGGGCTGATACGGGGGTGACACCGGATTGTCCTCCAACCGAGGATTCAGATGATGTATCCATCACCAACTCGGAAGTGGAGAGCGCCATGAATCATCGGCGCCAAAGGGCCGTTTTACGAGACCCCCTCTTCTCAGAAGAGGCGTTTAATACCTTTAGCTTGGCTGATGCATACATTCGAGCTGCTCGAGACGGGCTTAACAAAGCCACGAATCAACATTTAAAAGATGTGCAAGTAAGTTTACTTTGTACGAATATGATAACCATATGCCAGTAGCCCCCGAGACTTGAAGCAGTTGGTACAAATGATTTAAGGATCATTGTATAACCAGGTTATTACGGAGAAGAACGACCTACTGGCCCAAGAGCTAGAAAAGTGTCGGACACAGCTAACTGCTGTTATCGCCGAACTGGAAAAGTCCAAGAAGGCGTCCTCTGGTAATATTTCCCTCCATCGAGAAACAATAATTATATACCAGCTGTGCTAATACTGTTGCTTATCTCCTAACATGATCGTCAGATCAACTGGAGGAGAAATTGAAAGTCGGTCAAGCGGGCGAGAAAGAGGCGAAAAGACTACACGCCGCAGGCGAGCGTGTTCTGACCCGAGTCAGAGATGAGAAAAACAAGCTGCAGAATGCCCAGACCCAGCTGGGCGAAGAACTGAAAGATGTACGGGCCCAGCTGGCTAATTTCGTGAAGGAAAATAAGAGGCTGCGAGGCGGCATATTCCGTATGTGGTCGAACTTACCTTCGAATAATTCGGAGATAAAAGGGGCTGACAGAGTTATGTCTGCAGGTATGCTGACCGGTCGTCCCGAAGAGGAGATGTCCGGATTCTCAGGCGATCTGCTACAAGAGCTGTCGTACATGCACGAGCAGGCTCGGCAGGCGATGCGAAGCGTTGCCAAGGCCTTGTGGCCGTCTGGCTCTCCTCCAGGAAAGATGGAGGAGCTCATAGAGCTATTCAAGGGAGCGCGGCAGCGCTTTCGATTGTGGAAGATATCGTCCTACTAGGAAGGTGCACGAGAAGCCTGGGCCATGGTGAAAACACGGTACACCAAGCTTGATCCGAATCATATGGCTCGGGTCAGACCTCTAGGGTCAGATGGGAAAGAAGTTCCCGTTAATTTGGTATATGACCAAGTAAAAGTAGCCGCCAAGTATTCCCAGCAGGATTGTAAGTTAGACAGCCTGCTGGACGGTATAGAGGAGGACATTTTTGAGTCCAAGTGACTATGTACTTTCCTTCTAGCCGAATTGTAAAACGATTGTCATGGCAGACCTTTTTGCTTCGACCTCTGGACCCGAAGGATCAGAGTGTTTCTGAATACCTGAGCGGTAAAATAGACCGGGGTATGCGTGGAAACCAGGCGTAGGGGTCATAGTTGCTTGAACAGACAAGTTGTATCCGGCTAGTTATGTTATATTACATTATGATTGTAAGAAACATCTTCCAGAGAGAATTAAGGGTTCCTTTCCCTGGGTGTGCATGCGTAAAAATGCATGTCCGAACTGTGATTGGAACAATCGCAGTATAAGTAACATCTGGGGGTTCACAATGGGGTGAATGCAAAAACGTCTTTAGTCCACTGACCGAATATTCCCTTAAGAACGCTAGCTTTCGGCTTCACCCAGTCTGAGGTACACATCCGGATGACCCGGCAGTAACAATCGCAGAGGTGCTCCCTTTATGCCCTAGCCGAACTAACAGGAACATAGGGCATAAGCACAGGAGCCAGGCAACCTAGCTTGGCCAAAACTTAAGTCATATCGATGCATGTAATGGTGAAGAAAGGTACATATGGGGAAATCACGCATATGTGATGATCTTGATGCTCGAAAAATAACATTAACAAGCTTCTGTCAAAGAAGCCCCCAGGTATAATGGACGTACATATTTGAGTATGTGTATGTCACAGGTGCACGGTTGAGCCGCACGAAAAGCTTTAGGGCTAAATAAATAAATAAAAGAAAAAGCGAAAAGAGAGGAAAAAGCAATGGGAACAATAGGGAGAAGGAGACGAACAAACAATTCGGCACTAGGCATAGAATCTTCGGAGTCTGGCCGCATTCCAAGGGTTCGGCTCTAGGCGATTGTCTGACGCATCACGCAGGCGGTACGCTCCTCTAGTGAGAACTTCATCAATGATGAAGGGACCCTCCCATTTGGGCTAGAGTTTGTCCTTTTTCTTCTCCGACAAGCGTAGAACGAGTTCGCCAACGTTATAAGTCTTGGCCCGTACTTCTCTGCTTTGATATCTACGGGCCTGTTGTTGATAAAATGTGGAATGGGCTTTTGCAACGTCGCGCTCCTCCTCCAGGGCGTCTAGGCTGTCCTGCCGATCGAGCTCGGCCTCTCTCTCTTTGTACATATGCACTCGAGGTGAGTAATGAATAATGTCGTAGGGTAGCACAGCCTCTGCGCCGTACACCGTGAAGAAAGGTGTGTATCCGGTAGTGCGATTGGGTGTGGTACGCAGCCCCAGAGTACGGAGTCGAGCTCCTCAACCCAATGCTTGTCTGATTCCTTCAAAGACCGCACCAGCCTAGGTTTGTTGCCGCTCATAATAAGACCATTGGCCCGTTAACCTTGACCATTTGTTTGCAGGTGATAGACGGAGGCGTAATGCCCTGATTGGTGCACCAATTTTTCACCTCATCGGCTGTGAAGTTGGAGCCGTTATCGGTGATGATGCTGTGTGTGTCGGCGTCCTGGGAACGTGGTTCCCCAGACTTGCCTGCCTGCGGCCCATGGCGTGGCCCCATCAGCGGCCCAGTAGACCCATCTTCATCAGCCAACACTCAAGACCCTCGCGAGGGGCCAAGCCTCGCGAGGCGGACGACACAAGACCTCCTCGGGAGCAGCCTCACCAGGCTGGCTCGCGAGGGGCGGAGAGATCAAGGCAAGGCGAACCTCATGAGGTTCCAATGACGTGAGCCATGACGACCAAGGCCAGGCAGGCGCCAGTGCGCACAGTGTCCTCGTTTCCTCTTTGGTGCTAAAGGGGCAAGCGCAGGCGAGGAGTCCCGAGGCATCAGGCAAAGGTTACCATATCGGTGCAACGAGACCAAGACCAGCAGGACGGCAGGACGGAGGTCACCGTGGAGCCCAAGATGGCATCACCACCAGAGCCTTTGGCAGGCGAAGACTACTTTTGTCAGGATAGCTTGTACTAGTTGTCTCCCTTCAAACTGGCCGTTGTGGAATCCCTTCCCGCTCAATATTTGGGGGAGAGGACCAAGGCCTCTATAAATAGGACTAGCCACCACCATAGGAGGCAACTCATCTTGGACCAAGTCATCTTGGATAGGATCCAGTCCATCCACACACCCACCAAGCACAAGAACATCTCTCCTCAGGAGGCTGTTCTTCCCTTGTAATGTTCATCATCAGCCCAAGAGGCAATCCACCACCACCACACTGGAGTAGGGTATTCCATCACAACGGTGGCCCGAACCAGTATAAATCTTGTGTCCCCTGTGTTGTGAGTTCATCGAGCTAGGCTTTGAGATCGCGGTGAGGGTGAGGACGTGATTAGGTAGGGGGAGATCTTCGCGCGCACCCCAGTGTTCGAACCTCAAGGGTTTTGCCGGACCCCGAAATCCGACATTTGGCGTGCCAGGTAGGGGTGCGCCGGAGCTTTCCTCCCGCCGGTTGATCCACCGACACTCCGCGGCTCCGATGTCCAGCGACCCGAGGACCAACGCCGACTGCTGGGCAGCTTGGCCAGCCCGGGCGGCACTGTCCGCCGAAGAAGACCTCAACCCTGCGCCCCTGGCAGCGCGCGCACCGCCAAACGCTGCGGGGTGCGGGCGGCGCGGTCACGCGCCACCCGCCCTTAGTCCACGACAAGCACGGGCAGCCGCAAGGGCCTCAAGCCACGCTGCGGCCACAGCGCCGCACACTAGGCGGGAACAAGCAAACATGAGGGTCGCGCTCACGGTGGCGCGGGAGTTGTTGCGCTGCCGGTTGATGGAGAGCGGCTGGGATGCGTTGCTGGAGCACGTCGCCGAGCTCCTGGACGCCACGTCCTCGGGAGCACCGCACTTCTGCTCCCTGCTTACACCTTAGGCCACGTCCGGGTCGCATGGCGGGCCTTGCCGCGCCCGCGCGCCCCCGGTCGCACCCTCGGGCTTCATCGACACCGGCGTGACCAACGGCACCGGACGCCCAATCACACCCGCGCCACCCCAAGTAAGCGTGGGTACAAGCGTTGCCACCTACGACCCCGACGGGATGCCACCCTACCATCCCCAGGGCGGCGCGCTGGGCGGGCAACATGGAGCGTGGGGCACTACGGCGAGGTCTTCGAGGCGACGGCCACGGAGGCCTACCTGCCCCGCATGGTGGGCTAGGAGTACACGCTGGAAGACGACCCCAACTCGTTCCTCGAGCCAGGCTGGGAGGAGGAGGCGCTAGAAGCTGAGACCTTCCAGGAGCCTCTCGGGAGCCTCACCAATCGCGTCGGCGACAACAACTACAGGGTACCACTAGTCTCTCAGGAGAAAGCTTACGCTAACCATGGGTCGCAGGACGATCAGGTCACAGCGGTGGATGGCGGCCCCAGCTCAGGAGCCTCTCTTCCGCCAGGAGGAGCGCACTGGGGGCTGCAGGAGAGGGGCCGAGAGCAAGGCCCCTCCCCGCGCCACACGGAGCAAGGCGTCCCCCGGAGGTAGGCCCTCTGCTGGGGAGGCGCTGGGGAGCCTTCCCCCCGGCAGAGGACCCGTGGTCGCCGAGGGCGCCGCTGGCGTCCCCTTTGCCCCTTGGTGACGTCTTGGTTTCCGGACGCCCCCAATGGTGGTCGAGGGCGGTGCAAGGCGGGGCCCTCGTCTGGTGATATGATGTAAGGCCCGCACCTGTGAAGGTCTCCGCTCGTGACACTCTCACGTAATAATGAGTGGGGCTGTACACGCCCCGGAGCCTCAGTAGTTCCGCCCTCGGGCCTCGGGGGCTCCCTCCCACGTCCTAGTGGCAGCACTTAGCACCGCGCTGGTGAGAAGACAAGAAGACTAGACTAGGCGCCGGACGTGGCCATTTGCTTTTAACCTCTTTTCTGTAGCCCTGTTTTCTGGCTTTGGATTTAAGTTGAAGTTGAATTTTCATTGATGTGCGCGGGGGGTGCCTTTTCTCGTTCGTGCGATTTCTTGCAATTTGGTTCCTGCCTTAATTCAGAGTTTGCGCCTACTGCCTCCCCCTCGGAAGCCCCTCGCGAGCGGGGGCTGGGCTTAGCACGCGAGCGCTGCACGCATGCCCTGCCATGACTGGCGCTTGCTTGTCACGAGGCCCCCTCGGGCGGACCGGCAAGCTCCTGACAGGCTCCTCAGGAACTCGCGACCTCACGGGCCAGCTCGGGGCCTGTTCCGGCTAAGGTAAATTTCAAACAACAAACTCGCAGTAGGGTTCACGGGTTTGTGAAGACATATATTCAGCTTGGCCTAAGAAATAGAGACAACAATCTGTTTACATGAGGGGCTTCCCCTCCCAAAATGCTCTTACAACCTCCAGGGCCGTGCCCGAGTTTTAGCATGCAGGATAAACAACAAGGAAGCACGGGTTCAATCGGACATGTCGCTCACGGCATCCCCTGGGTCGCCTTCAGACGCGTCACTAGCGTCGGTGTCGCCGTCGCTGGCGTTCCCATCACCATCACCTGCGCCGCCCTCGTCGTCGTTGACCACGTCGCCTTCGTCCGACGCAACCACCACCGCATCGTCATCGAAAGTAAAGGCCCTGACCAGCGCGTCCACATTGTCTTCCACCCATCGCACCAGGTCACCTCGGATGGCCTCGGGTATTGGGGCAATGGCGGCATCAAAATCGAAGTTGGGGTAAGTGTTTTGGAGATGGTTGAAGACGCGGGAGAACGCGCGCCCAAGCAGGCCACGGCTCCTCTCTTCAACAAGTTGGCGAGCTCTCTCGGAACGGTTCTCCAGGCGCGTCACCACGTCGGTGAAGAAGCGGAGGTGGCTAGCGTAGTCGTTCGCATGCGGATGAGGGGCGTTCCCATCACAGATGTGGCCCAGCGCTGCATTGGCCCTGTTCCTAAGGCCCTCGAGCATGGGGGCGTGCACGCGCTCCAGCGTACGCCGTTGAAGCACTTCCTCCGTGTTATGCTGCACGATGGACTCGGCGTTGGCGACCCGCTGCTGAAGAGGAAGCAGCTCAGCCTGCGCCGAGACCAGGGCAGCTACGGTGGCCTCCTCACGCTGTTCCGCCTCAGTGAGCCTAGACTTGAGGGTGGCAGTCCTGCCCGCAGCCTCGGCCGCTACGAGCTGCAGCTCTAGGTTGTACCTGTCCACAAGATCTGTGCGAGCCTCAGCAACGCGGCGGTCGACATCCTCCTGGGCCCGGGCCTCGCTCGCGCTGACGGCATCCTCCACTAGGGCGACTTGGCGCTCCCTCGTCTCCAACCGTTCAAGCTCGAGGCTGCGCTCCATAGCCTCCATCGCCAGCGCCTCCTCGCGCTTCAGGATGTCTTCCTCCTCAGCAGGCGTCCCCCTCATCGACGCAAGGGCGGCTTGGCGTGCCTCCACGTGCTGCTCCAAGGAGCCGCTCCAGGCCTGGAGCTCCCACGCGCGTTTCTCCACAATCTCGCGGCGGCGGTCGTCTTCCCGGGCTTCTTCCAAGGCTCAGAAGCAGGCCTCACGCGAGGTCGCAAGAGACGCCTCGGCCTTCGCATTGTCGAGCTCACGCTGGTGGCGCCCGAGGTTGATGGCCACCTTTAGCTTATGCCACTCCTTCGTCAGCCGAAGACCCTCGGCTTCGAGGCACGCGTCTACGTCCGTGAGTTCTCCACCGAGCCGGCTCATCGCACCCATCGCCTCCTGGAAGAGCTCATGGCGGACGGCGCTTCATTCGTGCGTGTGCTTGAGCGCGCTGCTAGTGTCGTCCTCCGTCACGAGGGCCGTCGACGGGATCCGAAGCGGCTCACTCCCTCTTAGCAAGGGGCTGGGGGCTGACGCTCCCCGGCCGCTGACCAGGCCCTGCGAGAGGCTTGGATTGGCGTAGGCTCGCCGCTTGAAGAGGGGCCCAGGATCGAAGCCAACCAGCCACCGTCCATGATCAGAGGAGGAGCCCTCGGCACGCTGGCCGCACCCCAAGCGAGGCCGCAGAGGAGAGACGGCAAGGGCACGGGCTCGAGGCGCCTTGCAGGCAGGCTTGCTTCTCCAGCTAACCCTGCACCAGGGGTGGCATGCGGGCTTGGGGCGCTCAAGGCCAGCGGGGGAGACGAGGCGAGAGGAGGTTGCTTCTCGGGAGACTCCACGTCCTTGGTAGAAGGGGTCCTGAGGAGCCGCTGTCAGGAAGGGAAGTAGTACTCGAGGAATCACATAGATAAGGTACTTACTCGTCTATGGCGATGTACTTCCTATGTTTCAACGGCAGGGCGGTGCCACTACTGCAGCTTGGAGACTCCTTCCTCTCACGGAGCGCCGCAAAGTCCACGCGGAACCGGCCTAGGTGCTGTACGTGGCGGCCAGCACGGTGCATGACTGGTGAAGCACCCAAGGAGGCAACCTCAGGAGCGGCAAGCTGGGGAGAGCTATCGGCTCCGCCTCACGACGGCCTACTGAGGCCTCAGGAGCTTCGGCCTCAGGTGCAACGGACTGCGCCGCTCCCTCAGCTGCTGCCCCAGGAGCAGCTGAGTCACGGGTTCCTGAGGATGACGCCTCGGGAGCCTCATGCGGCATCGACACCCCGGCACCCGAGCCTTCGGCCCCCAGCGGTGCTTGCCCCCCTGCGTCCACTCTTGGGGCAAGCTCGGCGCCGGTGACAAGGAGAGGAACCACGACGACGGGGTTCTCACGAGGCCCCACAAGGCCGACTGGACGCAGCCCCCATTCATCGAAGGAGGGCATCTGCCCCGCGAACTCCACCCTGTTCGAGCAGCTGTACAAGCAACAACCCTCCTGCGGCAAATCACGTGGCGAGGGGTCATCGGCCAAGACTTCAAGCACCGTTCTTCGTGCCTCGGCCGGAAGCCCCGACCCCTGAAGCCTCATGCGATCTTGGCCACCAGTCAAAGCCCACATCGGCTGGGAATGGCGCTGGAGTGGGGCAATGCAGCGTCGGAGGAACTCCTTCATCACCTGGGGCGCGGTCACACCAAGATCCTTCAACCTCCTCAGCCGAAGCCAGACGAAGGAGAGACGGGAGCTTAGGAGCTCCTCGTGACCCCAGCCGGAGCTGGGGACGGCAGGTGACGACGGAGGCGAGAGCAGGGGGCTGAGTACTCCGACATCAACATACACCCACCGCATCCAAAACTCGCCCGTAGACGGCGGGAGATCAAAGTCCATCCCCGAGCCGGCTGTCGCCGCCACGGCTTGGAAGCTCAGGCACCCCGAGCACTGCCAGGGGTTGGCCAGGTGCAATGAGAAGAAATGACGCAAGAGGGCCACAGAAGGAGCAATGCCCACCATGGCCTCACAGACAAAGGCGAAGACGGCGAGAAGGGCGACAGATTGGGGATCAAGGTGCAGCATATGGATCTGGTAATGGGAAAGCACGGCATCGAAGAAGGCGGAGAAGGGAGGAACCAGGCTAGCCCACAGGGCGTCAACGAAGAACTGGACCTCGGTGGCCGTCCTATCGATGGTCGCTCGGGACGCAGGCCAGGCCACCGTCCTTCCCCATTCATTGAAGCTGGTAGCGAGCGCCGGACGGACCTTATCCATGGCCTCCTGGTTGAGCACCCGCGATCGGCAGACGGCAGGCTCGACGGCCGGAGGTGGGCTGGCCGAGGACAGGGGCTTCTTCCCTTTCTCCGTTCGGTCCGGCGCCATGGCAATGGAGAGGACTGAGCTCGAGTCGGATTGGAAGATGAAGCTGGGGTCCGAGGAAGCGAAGAAGTTGGGGAATGCATTGCCAGAAATTGGGAAATAATTGTGTAGGATGCCGTGGCCGCCTAGCCAGGCGGATTTCAAGGCTGCATGGGGAAGCGGGGCCGCCCATGTCCAATCAGTCGCCACGCATCAACCAAGGCCGCATGCTGTTGGGGCCCGCGGCGCTCCGCACTTTCCCTTTGGCTTCACCTCGAAGCCAAGTCCGAGCAGGCCCTGGGCCCGGGGGCTACTGTCGGCGTCCTGGGAACGGGGGTCCCCAGACTTGCCTGCCTGCGGCCCACGGCGTGGCCCCATCAGCGGCCCAGTATGGCCCATCTTCACCACCCAACACTCAAGACCCTCGCGAGGGGCCAAGCCTCACGAGGCGGATGACACAAGACCTCCTCGGGAGCAGCCTCACCAGGCTGGCTCGCGAGGGGCGGAGAGATCAAGGCAAGGCGAACCTCATGAGGTTCCAATGATGTGAGCCATGATGACCAAGGCCAGGCGGGCGCCAGCGCGCGCAGTGTCCTCGTTTCCTCTTTGGTGCTAAAGGGGCAAGCGTAGGCGAGGAGTCCCGAGGCTTTAGGCAAAGGTTACCATATCGGTGCAATGAGACCAAGACCAGCAGGACGGCAGGACGGAGGTTACCGTGGAGCCCACGACGGCGTCACCACCAGAGCCTTTGGCAGGCGAAGACTACTTTTGTCAGGATAGCTTGTACTAGTTGTCTCCCTTCAAACTGGCCGTTGTGGAATCCCTTCCTGCTCAATATTTGGGGAGAGGACCAAGGCCTCTATAAATAGGACTAGCCACCACCATAGGAGGCAAGTCATCTTGGACCAAGTCATCTTGGATAGGATCCAGTCCATCCACACACCCACCAAACACAAGAACACCTCTCCTCAGGAGGCTGTTCTTCCCTTGTACAGTTCATCATCAGCCCAAGAGGCAATCCACCACCACCACACTGGAGTAGGGTATTACACCACAACGGTGGCCCAAACCAGTATAAATCTTGTGTCCCCTGTGTTGTGAGTTCGTCGAGCTAGGCTTTGAGATCGCGGTGAGGGTGAGGGCGTGATTAGGTAGGGGGAGATCTTCACGTGCACCCCAGTGTTCAAACATTAAGGGTTTTGCCAGAACCCGAAATCCGACAGTGTGGAACACCAAAACGGTGTACAACGCCGGATATAAAGTCTATCACTGGTGCGGCTTCGGCCGTTTTAACTGGTTTGGCCTCTATCCACTTAGTGAATTTATCCACCATGACCAGCATATATTTTTTCTTATGGCTTCCTCCTTTAAGGGCTCCGACCATATCAAGCCCCAACACCTCAAAAGGCCAAGTGATGGGGATTGTTTGCAGAGCGGTGGGTGGCATATGGCTCTGGTTGGCGAAAAGCTGGCATCCGACACAACATTGGACAAGGTCCTGCGCGTCTGCTCGGGCCGTCGGCCAATAAAAACCTATACGGAAGGCCTTGCTAACAAGGGCCCGAGCTGCGGTGTAGTGCCTGCCGAGACCGGCATGAATTTCAGCCAAGAGCTGCCGCCCCTCTTCCTCGGAGATACATCTTTGAAGGAGTCCGGTAGCGCTTTTCTTGTAGAGCTCCCCGTCGTGAACCTTGTAGGCCTTCGAACGTCGGACAATGCAGCGGGCCTCATTCTGATCCTCAGGGAGTTCTTTCCTATTATGGTAGGACAAGAAGGGTTCGGTCCATTGGGCAATGACTGCCATAATGAGATGGGCCGACGGTGTTATTTCGGTGGCTGAGCCCCTGATGATATCGGTGTGTTCAGAATCTGGGGTTGTGTCCGAATCCGGGCTGGTGTTGCCGCTCTCCCCTTGCCACACCACGGACAGCTTAAAAAGCCTTTCCAGAAAGATGTTAGGTGGGACGGGGTCGCGCTTGGCGCCGATGTGAACAAGGACGTCCGCCGCTTGATTACTTTCTCGAGCCACGTGATGAAACTCGAGCCCCTCGAATCGAGCCGACATTTTCAGGACGGCGTTGCGATAAGCCGCCATCTTTGAATCTTTGGCATCGAAATCTCCATTTATTTGAGATGCGAGGTTTGAGTCCCCGCGCACTTCCAGGCGCTGTATGCCCTTGGAGACGGCCATCCAAAGACCATGCAATAAGGCCTCGTATTCGGCTGCGTTGTTGGAGTCTGTGTATAATATTTGGAGTACGTACTGGACTATGTCTCCAGTGGGGGGCATTAAAACGACGCCCGCTCCTAATCCTGCCAGCATTTTGGAGCCATCAAAATACATGACCCAGTTGGAATATGTGCCGTACTCTTTAGGGAGTTCGGCCTCTGTCCATTCAGCGACGAAGTCCGCCAGTACTTGGGATTTAATGGCTCGATGCGGTTTGTATGTTATGTCGAATGGAAGGAGCTCAATGGCCCATTTGGCGATCCGGCCCGTAGCCAAATGCCCCATTTGGCGACGCGGTTTGTACTTGGGATTTAATGGCTCGACGCGGTTTGTATGTTATGTCAAATGGAAGGAGCTCAATGGCTCGACGCGGTTGTTTATTATATCATTGAGTGGTACTTCGGAAGCCACCGTGATCGAACACTCTTGGAAGTAGTGTCGCAGCTTCCGGGATGCCATGAAGACCACATATGCTATCTTTTGATAATGAGGGTACCGGGATTTGCATGGTGTGAGAACAGTGAATACGTAATATACCGGCTTCTGAAGCGGGAACTTGTGTCCATCCTACTCCCCCTCAACGACGAGCACGACGCTCACCACCTGGTGTGTTGCCGATATGTATAATAGCATGGGTTCGCCGATGTTTGGCGCGGCCAGGATTGGGTTGCTCGCTAGAAGGGCTTTTATTTTTTCCAGTCCGACCGTTGCCGCATCCGTCCACTCGAAGTGATCGGTGCGCCAGAGTAGGCGATACAGTGGCAATGCCTTTTCTCCCAATCTGGAGATAAAGCGGCTTAAAGCTGCCACACATCCGGCGAGTTTGGACCTGTTTAAGGTCCGTTGGTGTAGCCAACTGTGACAAAGCTTGGATTTTGGCTGGATTTGCTTCGATTCCTCTATTGGAAACAATGACGCCCAACAGTTTTCCAGCAGGGACGCTGTCGGTGTCAAAACCGGCGGATCTCGAGTAGGGGGTCCCGAACTGTGCGTCTAGGGTCGATGGTAACAGGAGACGGGGGACACAATGTTTACCCAGGTTCGGGCCCTCTCTGTGGAGGTAATACCCTACTTCCTTCTTGATTGATCTTGGTGAATATGAGTATTACAAGAGTTGATCTACCACGAGATCATAATGGCTAAACCCTAGAAGTCTAGCCTGTATGACTATATCCTTTTCCGGACTAAGCCCTCCGGTTTATATAGACACCGGAGGGGACTAGGGTTACACAAAGTCGGTTACAGAGAAAGGAATCTTCATATTTGTTCGCCAAGCTTGCCTTCCACTCCAAGGAGAGTCCCATCCGGACACGGGTGGAGTCTTTGGTCTTTGTATCTTCTTAGCCCATCAGTCCGGCCCATGGCTAACAGGCCGGACGCCCGAGGACCCCTTAGTCCAGGACTCCCTCAGTAGCCCCTGAACCAGGCTTCAATGACGAGGTGTCCGGTGCACTGATTGTCTTCGGCATTGCAAGGCGGGTTCCCCTTCCAAACACTCCAAGATAGTCTTCGGATGCAACTAACGTGTCCGGATCTGCAACACAAGTATCACACACACAACCGTAGAGAGTATAATATTTCACGAGTCCCATCCGCTGACAACTTTTTGCAAGATGACATCACGTCTGCCCGGTCATTATTTCGAACCATTTTCGTCTGCCGTTCCGTGTTTCGAGATGCAGTTTTCGTTGGCACGTCTTGTCAAAGCAGATATCGTGGCCCCTTATTGTGGGATTCTCATCAATACGGGCGTGGGTAATCCAACCGTGTCGTTTGCACGGCCCTTGGTAATAGGCGAGTCCTAAGGCGAGTGGGGAGGCGTTCGATATTCACTGCCTTTATAAGGAGATAAGGGTTTCTTTCTTCACCCACGCCTTCCTTCTTCCTCTGCCCATCCATTCTCGAGCTCCAGCGCCCAAGTTCTCGTTTCTTCTACCCCGAGCAAGCTCTCAACCATGTCCAGCTCTGGAGGGCAAGGAAAGTTGATGGCCTCCTCTGTCAAGGAGAAGGACATCACTGAGCTTCAGGAGGCTGGGTATCTGGCGAAGGAGATCGCCCACCGGATTCCGGCCAAGGGACAAGTCGTCCCCACACCGAAGCCCAACGAGAGGGTGGTGTTCCTCCCTCATGTCGTTCACAGGCTAGGGTTTCCACTCCACCCTTTCGTTCGCGGACTTATGTTCTATTATGGGCTAGATTTCCATGATCTAGCCCCAAACTCTTTCCTCAACATCTCGGCATTCATTGTCGTGTGTGAGGCTTTCCTCCGCATCCAGCCCCATTTCGGCTTGTGGCTCAAGATCTTCAACGTGAAGCCGAAGGTGGTGGACGGCCAACACGCGGAGCACGGAGGAGCCATGGTGAGCAAGATGCCCAACGTCACAAGGCGCAAAGGCACGTTTGTGGAGACCGTCAAGGAGTGGCAGAAGCTATGTTTCTATATCACGGAGCCCCGCGACGCCACCTGGGCCGCAGCTCCCGAATTCAAGTCCGGAGCTCCAGTGCGGCTTACCTCCTAGATGGAGAAGGGCCCAAATTGGTCCTCGTCGGATGAGCTGATTGCGTTGCAAACACGCATCCAAAGCATGGTGGACAAAAACATCAAGCTCGTCGACATGATTCAGGTGATGTTAGTTCGCCAAATCCTCCCTTGCCAAAGCCGAACTTCCCCTTTATGGGAATTCGATCCGGAGAAGCACCAAACCCTGACGGGGCTCTTCCGAACCACTCACGAAGATGCCTGGAAGTTGCTCTTCAAGGGCGACAAGAAGCCGCCGGTCATAGACTCGGATCGTGGGCATGATCTTGCCCATCCCGCAAATGTGGTAAGTCCTTCATATCTCAAAGCGTACTCTCTACTCGCCTGTTCAAGGAGGGTAGCTAAACTTTACTGATTTGTTCTTTTAGGTATGGACAGAGAGAGCAGAGCCTATTCGAAGTTCGGCTCCATTGCCCGAAGTACCAGTCATCCCGCTCCTGGCGAAGATGCTGGTCCCGGCACCCTATCAGCCGCCGGAGAAGAAGGCCAAGGGGGGCCGGGGCGGCCCCCGCCGCAAGGTCGCTTCGGACGTGATGTCCGAAGAAAAGACTCACTCCTCCACCACCAAAGATGACGAGGAGGAGGAGGAGGAAAGCAATCCTCCCCCTGATGGGGGGAGGAAGAAGAGGGCGGCCTCCACAAATCTGGAGGCGGAGGCGCCCAAGAAGGGGAAAGGCTCCCTTGCAAATAACACCGCGTTGGACGTCGATAGCAGTCCGGAGCGACGCCTCTGGGACAAGCCCCTGGCCGCATCGTAAGTACTGATAAACTCGTATTCGTATATCCAGCCTCTCCTCTTCATTATGTTAACATGGTTAGTTATGATATTGCAGTCCGGCCCACGACAGCTCCCCGCGAACCTCATCGGGAGGTTCGCTGGATTGAAAGGCGATGGCCAGCGAATCACCGCCGGCTGCTCACTCTCCCTCGGCCAAGAGCGACGCTGAGGTGTCGTCCCGAAGGACCCTTCCTGGCCAGGGAGAGGTTCGAGAGGTCGCCGGGATGGTGCCAGAGGGTGAGACCTCGGCCGCCGGACACATGGGGGAACAGATCCCCATGGGGACTGATGATGGGGGCCAGGTTCAATTCGGCCCCCAACTGAATACGGTTCCAGAGACCCACAAGGCTCCGGAATCCGGCAAGCAGCCTCCCTCGAAAGAAGGGGGCGTGCCCATCCCGCCGGTGACCTCTGTCCAACCAGAGGCACCGGACAATCTGCTGGAAGCGCTATGAGGCGCTTCCATTGTAGATGAACACTGTATCCTTATGGGTACGTGATTGAGAAGGTTCAGTCCGTCAAGAGCGGACTGACCGAAGCCTGTAGCGGCCTGCTGACAGGTTTTGAGGTAAGCGATGCAAAAAGAGAAAAGTCCCAATACCGACAGTAGCCCCTGAGACACTGTCCGGTGTTCGGAAAGAAAAGCCGGACAGGGGATCAATTTATTTTCACAGGGAACTAACTAAATGTGTCTTATATGAATAAGCAGGCGTCGTTGCTGGCCACGACCTCACACACTGCCAAAGTCTCCGGACTAAAGCAGAGGCTGGAGCGGGCCGAGGGAGAGCACGGCCAAGCGAGGAAGCAGCTGGAAGAGCAGCAAGGTATGCAATGACTCGCTATATATTCGGAAAGAATAAATGATGTGTATTGACTGTAATGTCATGATTTATGTAGGAGCGACGACCGAGGTCGAGGCCCTTAAAAAGGCCCTGGCCGAAGCCGAGGAGAAAGCTGCCAAGGAGAAAGCCGCCCGTAAAAAGCCCAAGGCCAGGCTCAACGAGGTCCAGCAAGAGCTCCAGGACGCGGTGAAAAAGTGTGATGCCTTGGAGGGCGATGTTTCGGCTCGAGAGACCGAACTCGCCAAGGCTCGCCAAAGTGCGGAAGAGGCCCGGGTTGAAGCCCAGGGCGCCCTTCAGGAGATCCAGGAGGCCAAGAAGATCGCGCCGGGTAAGACATTTAGTATGCAAAGCAGGTATGTGAAGAAGTATTTCTTACTAACCCGAATTCGGAGTTCCCCAGGGGCGTTTGCGGACCTGCCGCGCAGCGTGTCAGACGTTGCGGAGTTCTTCCGAGCCGAAGAAGGGAGCTCGACGGAGAAGTTGTTCTGGTCGCAGTACCTTGCGCCAGAACATCCAATGCCCTTCACCGATCAGCTGAAACAGCTAGTCGAGCTGCATAGGGTGGCCGAACTGGTCATGAAGGATTTGATAATCCGGCTGTGGCCTGCCGAAGCTATACCCAGCAGCTACTTCGGCCTCGTGAACCGGCTGGTGAATGCCTGTCCTCGGCTGGACGTCGTCAAGCGGTCGGTCTGCATCGAGGGCGCGCGCCTGGAGTTCGCCTATGTCAAGGTGTGGTGGGCGAAGATAGACGCCGTCAAGCTAGCGACCGAGGGGCCACCTGAGGGCAAGGAGCACCGCACACCCGAGCGATATTTTGGAGACGTCCTGGAGGGGTCTCGCATTGTGGCGACGCAATGTGCGAAAGACATTATCTTTGAATGAATACATTCATGTTGTCTCGGCCTTGTATGATCAAACAAAGTTGTCATGTAATATACTGTTTGTATTAAAAAAATATAAAAAATTACCTCCTATGCGGCCGTCTGTTATAAAATCTGAGGGTTGGCCAGTCGTCGGCTTCTGCCCCCACGTAGGTAGTACGGGGGTGTTCGGGATGGAATATAAACACTCTTGATCCAATTGTTTGGTCCTTGAAGGAGGTGTTTAGCGCAACGAACCAGGCAATCAGACTATACGGCTTGAACACCCTCACTTAGCCATAGGAGCTTGACAAGAAAAATATAGGCGCAGCCCCTAGTATCCGAACTAGGATGCTGTAAACACCTGATCGGGTATGTACCGATCCCTCGCGTAATGCGGGAGAAATCTCCAACGATTTGAGACCTCCGAAGAGCTGACCGGCTCTCGCTGCATCATGACAGTCAGTTTTCGGCTTTCTCTACTGAGGTGCTCCATCGGGTAAACCAGGGCACAATCGCAGTAGTTCTCCCTTTACTACCTTAGCCGATATAGCGGAACTTAAGGTAGTAAGCACAGGAGCCGGGCAACCCAACTATTGACCAAAGACATGATTCGGAGCCAATGGATATAATGCTAAATTCGGGGTGCCGAACTATACTGTAAAAAAGTGTTCAGACTTTGTTGCCGTAGTGCGGGGCGCTATGAAGCCCCTGGCAAATGGAAACGTACCAAAGTGTACGGGTGCTAAAGGTTATTAACATAAAATAAAGGAAAACAGAAAAGGAGCAAAGGTGATGAGCTAGGGCTGCAGAATTTGGGCCGCGAACTATTTTCATTGCAATTTTATTAATATGTCAAAGCGTATTAATACAAATAGTGTGATAAGCAACGGGCTATTTGACATGCCGCGACCAAGGGAGAGCTGCGTGTGGGTCCTGAAAATAGGTAGAGTGATCGTTAAAGAAAACACCTAGAAATTCCCCTGTATGCTTGTGCTTCTTGTCATCTTGGTGTGTTTATCCTTTGACAGGACCGGTGATCAAGCCATCAGGGAAAGCCTATGGAAAAGAGACCTAAAAAGGGGAAAGAGAAACAGTGAAAGTATGTGTGTACGGGAGCGGT
Source organism: Triticum aestivum (assembly GCF_018294505.1). NCBI lineage: Eukaryota > Viridiplantae > Streptophyta > Magnoliopsida > Poales > Poaceae > Triticum > Triticum aestivum. The sequence continues at coordinate 364,829,720 of NC_057814.1, read as the reverse complement.
CGAGCCGTATTGCGGATCACAAGCTAGTTATGCCTCCGTCTATGCCCATGGTATTTTGAGTGCGTAGTTATGTATGCGCGGTACAAATGCCGCCACTTCAGTGGGCCTGGGACGGAGGCCAAATTTCTAGTCAAGCTCTTGATGAGCCGAGCTGTCCTGCTGCAGATAGTCCGGACCCTCTTGACAGTGTCCGGGAGCTTGGCCGCCGAATTAAGGTTCTGTTTGAAAAGTCCGCTCTGTACTTCTGCTACTAAGGCAACAGTGTGTTCCTCAGTACGGAGGGAACGTTCCGTGTTTCCATTAACTGTTATGATGCCGCATGGCCCGGGCATCTTGAGCTTGAGGTAAGCATAATGAGGCACCGCATTAAATCGAGCAAATGCGGTTTGTCCAAGCAGTGTGTGATAGCCGCTGCGGAAAGGGGCGATATCAAAGATTGACTCTTCGCTTCAGAAGTTGTCCGGAGATCCGAAGACAACCTCTAGCGTAATTGAGCCCGTAAGCGAGCCTCCACACCTGGTATGACTCCTTTAAAGGTAGTCTTTGTGGGCTTGATCCTTGATGGGTCAATGCCCATTTTGCGCACTGTATCCTGATAGAGCAAATTGAGGTTGCTGCCATCGTCCATGAGGACTCGCGTCAGGTGGAATCCATCAATGATTGGGTCGAGGACCAGTGCGGCTGAACCGCCATGATGGATACTTGTCGGATGATCCGGCGATCAAAGGTGATCGGGCATGAAGACCATGGATTGAATTTTGGGGCGACTGGCTCTACCGCATAGACGTCCCTGAGCGCGCACTTGCGCTCCCTCTTAGGGATGTGTGTGGCATATATCATGTTCACCGTTTTGACCTGAGGGGGAAACTTCTTTTGTCCCCCTGTGTTCGGTTGCCGGGGCTCCTCGTCATCATCCTCGCTTTGCGATCCCTTTTCCTTGTTCTCTGCATTTAACTTACCGGCCTGTTTAAAAACCCAACAATCTCTTTTGGTATGATTGGCTGGTTTGTCCGGGGTGTCATGGATTTGGCACGGACGATCGAGTATGCGGTCCAAGCTAGATGGTCCCTGACTGTTTCTTTTATATGGCTTCTTCCGCTGCCCGGACTTGGAGCCACTGAATCCGGCGTTGACTGTCCTGTCATCGGTGTTGTCGCCATTGCTTCGGCGTTTGTGTCTGTTGCGTCGGAGCTTGCCATGGCTATTTTTTCCCTCAGAGGTGCTTATTTCGCTTGCTGTGTTTTTTCTGTGGGCCAGCCAACTGTCCTCACCCGCACAAAAGCGGGTCATGAGTGCCGTGACGGGCGAGCTATTCGTCACGGATGCTATGTTTAAAGGCCGCTAGGGCTTCGGCATCCGGACAGTCGACGATCTGGTTCTTTTTCGTTAGGAACCTAGTCCAGAATTTCCTGGCTGACTCTCCAGGCTGTTGGACTATGTGACTTAAGTCATCGGCATCTGGTGGCCGGACATATGTACCTTGGAAGTTGTCAAGGAAAGCTTCTTCCAAGTCCTCCCAGCTGCCAATAGAATTTTTAGGCAGACTGTTTAGCCAGTGCCGAGCTGACCCTTTGAGTTTTAGTGGGAGGTATTTGATGGCGTGAAGGTCATCCCCGCGGGCCATGTGGATGTGGAGAATAAAATCCTCGATCCATACCGCGGGATCGGTTGTTCCATCGTATGATTCGATGTTTACGGGTTTGAACCCTTGTGGGAATTCATGATCCATTACTTCGTCAGTGAAGCAAAGAGGGTGTGCGGCGCCTCTATATCGGGCTGCATCGCAACGTAGCTCCGATGGAGTCCCTCTGCGGTTTTCGGCCCAGGTGTGACTAGGTTTGTCACGTCCGAATAGATAGCCATCCTCGTGTGTCAAGGCACGTCCTCGCGATCCGTAGATCGATCTTGTATGTCCTGCTCTACTGTCCAGGTCTTGACGAAGGTCATATGTATAACCCCGAACTGTCTTATCCCTGCCTTTACGGCGAGGTGGGACAGTCTGGTTTTCGGCTCGAGTTGCCGTTTTATCCCGACCGCGTGGTGGTCGATCAGCCGCATTGCGCGATGCTGGTGCGGGTTCTGGCGCCTCGTCATCGAACTGAGGTAGCAATTTGCGCTTCGGGTAACTTTTGGCTGGGCGTTTAAGGCCGTATTCCTCGGCTGCCAGGACATCGGTCCATCTGTCATTGAGCAGGTCTGGGTCAGCTTGAAGCTGCTGCTGCTTCTTTTTCAGGCTCCTTGCAGTGGCTATTAGCTGAAGCTTAAAGCGCTCCTGCTCGAGAGGTTCCTCAGGCACGATGAAATCTTCGTTGCCGAGGCTCACCTCCTCCTCAGAGAGCAGATGATAACTACCGTCCTCCAAGTCTTCTTCTATGGCCTGTTCGTCAGGGCTGACTTGCCCATCTTCCCGATTGTCTTGTTCGGCAGTTTGTTCGTCGGGGTCTTCTGTGTCTTTGGCACCATCCAAAGTATTATCATCTCCTGTGCTGGTGTTGCTGTCTTTGCTGCGGCGCGATTTAGAGCGGCGCTGCTGACAACGGTGCTTTGGTTGTGTCTTAGGAGGGTCTTCCTTCACTGGGTTTTCCTTGTCATCGCCGCTATTATCTTTTGGCACATCTACCATGTATACGTCATATGAGGAAGTGGCCGTCCATCGTCCAGTGAACTGTGGGTTTTGGGCCTCCTCATCTCCGGCATCGTCGTCCATACCATCGATGTCTTCAGAGTCGTAATCAAGCGTGTCGGTTAGATCTTCGACAGTGGCTATGAAGTGGGCGGTGGGTGGGAAATGAAATTCTCCATCATCAGCCTCCAGCTCAAACCGGATATAGTTCGGCTGAGAGTCCTCCGCTGGAGATAGATTCTTTAACGAGTTCAGCACATCGCCTAAAGGTGAGTGCCAGAAGATGTCCGCGGCGCTGAATTCGGCGATCGAATACGCGGACGCACATCGCTTGGAACTTATAGCCGGAAATGAGTCCGAGGTTCTGGTGACACAGGCCTCACCCGAGGTTAGGTCTGTGTGCGGCTCCAATGCCGCAGAGTCCGCAGCCTCCGTGGAGGGGTTGAACTTCCCGTCCTTGGATGGCGCGATCCGCTCCGGATCTAAGGCCAGACCGGTTACAGGTGCGATTTCCTGAGTGTGGTCCGATGACAGATTTAAGTCATGTTCATCGTGGCGACGGGGAGCGACTGCCACGGTCCTGAATCCGTCAAAGATCAAGTCTCCACGGATGTACGCGACGTAGTTGAAGCTCCCGAATCTGACCTGATGGCCAGGGCGTAGCTGTCGATCTGCTCCAGATGGCCAAGCGAGTTGGCCTGCAGTGCGAAGCCGCCAAACACGAAGATTTTTCCAGGGAGGAAGGTTTCCCCTTGGACAGCATCGTTGTCGATGATTGAAGGGGCCATCAAACCTTTTGAGGACGGCACAGTGGAACTCTCAATGAAAGCACCAATGTCGGTGTCAAAACCGGCGGGTCTCGGGTAGGGGGTCCCGAACTGTGCGTCTAGGGTGGATGGTAACAGGAGACGGGGGACACAATGTTTACCCAGGTTTGGGCCCTCTGTATGGAGGTAATACCCTGCTTCCTGCTTGATTGATCTTGATGAATATGAGTATTACAAGAGTTGATCTACCACAAGATCGTAATGGCTAAACCCTAGAAGTCTAGCCTGTATGACTATATCCTTTTCTGGACTAAGCCCTACGGTTTATATAGACACTGGAGGGGACTAGGGTTACACAAAGTCAGTTACAGAGAAAGGAATCTTCATATTTGTTCGCCAAGCTTGCCTTCCACGCCAAGGAGAGTCCCATCCGGACACAGGTAGAGTCTTCAGTCTTTGTATCTTCTTAGCCCATCAGTCCGGCCCATGGCTAACAGGCCGGACGCCTGAGGACCCCTTAGTCCAGGACTCCCTCAGAAGCCGAAAACACACTTTTCCGGATTGAGCTTAATGTCATATGCACGGAGGTTATCGAATGTGAGACGTAAATCGTCTATTAGGGACTCAACGTGCCTGGTTTTGATGACGACGTCATCCACATATGCTTCTACTTTCTTGCTGATCTGCTTTTCCAGGCATGTTTGAATCATGCGTTGGTAAATGGCGCCAGCGTTTTTGAGCCCGAAAGGCATAGTGTTGAAGAAGAAAGGCCCATATGGGGTAATGAATGCCGTTGTGGCTTGATCGGACTCCTTCATCTTGATATGATGTTATCCGGAGTACGCGTCAAGGAAACACAGTGAGTCGTGTCCTGTGGTTGCGTCAATAATCTGATCGATGCAAGGGAGGGGGAAGGGATCCTTAGGGCAAGCCTTGTTGAGGTCTTTGAAATCGACGCATAGGCGCCAGTATTTATCCTTCTTTGGTACCATCACCAGGTTCACTAGCCCATCCAGGTGCTTTATTTCTCTGATGAATCCGGCTTCGAGTAACTTGGCTAGCTCCTCTCCCATAGCTTGTCGTTTGGGTTTGAAAAAACGCCGCAGTGTTTGTTTGAACGGTTTATATCCCTTTAAGATATTGAGGCTGTGTTCGGCCAACCTGCATGGGATTCCTGGCATGTCAGAAGGGTGCCAGCCAAATATGTCCCAGTTATCACGAAGGAACTCTCGTAGCACGGCATCGACCGTTGGGTCGAGTTGTGCCCCGATGCATGCTGTCTTGTTGGGGTCAGTTGGATGGACTTGGAATTTGACTATTTCTTCTGTTGGTTTGAAGGAGGTGTATTTGGGTCGTTTGTCCAGAGTTACGTCATCCCTATCCATAGTGGAGTGCAGCGCGGTCAGCTCTTCGGCCGCGAGGGCTTCAGACAATGCCTCGAGGGCCAAGGATGCGGTTTTATTTTCGGCGCGCAGTGCTATGTCCGGATCACTGGCAAGAGTGATGGTGCCGTTGGGCCCGGGCATCTTGAGCTTCATGTACCCGTAATGAGGTATGGCTTGGAAGCGTGTGAATGCGTCTCGCCCCAGCAAGGCGTGATATCCGAACCCTGACCCAATTTTGGATCCGGAGTTTGAAGATCTTCCGGACTTGACAGTTCGGGCTCCGGGATATCGACTGATTTTTTAGGCTTGTCGTCTGACTCTATGTTCGGAGGACAAGGCATGTCTTTCTATCGGAGAGTGTCCGGCTCTTCGAGATCGGTGATCCGAACATAGTTCGTCCTCAGTATAGAGGAAGAGTTGTCTTGCTCCTCGACTACCGCTATCTGGTGGGTGATCGGCAGAGTTTTAATTTCTCTCTGGTCGGGTTTAAGCCCAATCCGATCGTAGTCTGTAGCGACCCCCAAGGCGGCAATGCGATCTAGGAGTTCGTTTAAAGACGATAACTCCGTCGGATCCATCCGTGTGGAGTATTCGGGATCAACGCGGAGGCGATTTTCAATGACTCGAGAGGTCATCGTCGGCTTAAGGACCGAACTGGCGGTCATGACGAAGCCGCCCAGCCGGAGGGTTTGGCCTGGGGCCAGGGCTCCTCCAGAGGTGATATTTTCCTTGACGAGAAGGCGATTCATCAACCCTTTTGATGACGACATAGTGGAACTCTCAATGAAAGCACCAATGTCACTGTCAAAACCGGCGGATCTCGGGTAGGGGGTCCCGAACTATGCGTCTAAGGTCAATGGTAACAGGAGACGGGGGACACAATATTTACCCAGGTTCGGGCCCTCTCTATGGAGGTAATACCCTACTTCCTGCTTGACTGATCTTGATGAATATGATTATTACAAGAGTTGATCTACCACGAGATCGTAATGGCTAAAACCCTAGAAGTCTAGCCTATCTGACTATGATTATGATAATTATCATCTACGGACCTAGCCCTCCGGTTTATATAGACACCGGAGGGATCTAGGGTTACATAAGGTCGGTTACAGAGAAAGGAATCTTCATATTCGATCGCCAAGCTTGCCTTCCATGCCAAGGAGAGTCCCATCCGGACACAGGTAGAGTCTTCGGTCTTTGTATCTTCACAGCCCATCAGTCCGGCCCATGGCTAACAGGCCGGACGCTCGAGGACCCCTTAGTCCAGGACTCCCTCAATTGGTTCATACTTTTTAACGTGCTTCAGCTTTCTCAACCCTCACGCACTACATGAGCACAAGCCATGGATATAGCACTACGAGTGGAATAGAGTATGATGATGGGGGTAAGTATAGAGAAGACAAAAAAGTAAGAAAGTCTCACATCGACGCGGCTAACCAACGGGCTATGGAGATGCCCATCAATTGATATCAATGCGAGGAGTAGGGATTGCCATGCAACGAAGGCACTAAGAGCTATATGTGTATGAAAGCTCAGTATGAAAACTAAGTGGGTGTGCATCTAATCCTATAATGAAAAATTCCCACTAGTTTATGAAAGTCACAACATAGGAGACTCTCCATCTAAAAAACATGGTGCTACTTTCAAGCACAAGTGTGGTAAAGGATACTAACAATGCCCATTCTCTCTTTGTTTATTTTTTAATTCTTTTTCTTTTTTCTTTTTCTTTTTTATTTCTTTTTCTTTTTCTTTCTTTTTTTTCATTTTTTCTCTCATTGTCCGAAGTCTCATCCCGACTTGTGGGGGAATCATAGTCTCCATCATCCTTTCCTCACTGGGGCACTGCTCTAAAAATGAATAATGATGATCATCACACTTCTATTTACTTATAACTCAAAATAAATAAAAATTACAACTCGATACCTATGACAAAGTATGACTATATGAATGCCTCTAGCAATGTACCAGGATGTGCAATAATCTAGCGTAACATGTATGAAAAATGATGAATGGTGGCTGAGCCACAAATGCTATGTCAGCTATATGATCATGCAAAGCAATATGAAAATGAATGCTCAAGTCATCAAACGAAAGCGGTGGAAGTTGCATGGCAATATATCTCGGAAAGGCTATGGAAAGGCCATAATAGGTAGGTATGGTGGCTGTTTTGAGGAAGATATAGTAAGGCTGATGTGTGATAGAGCGTATCATATCACGGGGTTTGGATGCACCGACGAAGTTTGCACCACGTCTCGAGGTGAGAAAGGGCAATGCACGGTACCGTAGAGGCTAGCAAATTGCTAAAAGGTAAGAGTGCGTATAATCCATGGACTCAAATTAGTCATAAAGAACCCATATACTTATTGCAAAAGTTTATTAGCCCTCTAAGCAAAGTACTACTACGCATGCCCCTAGGGGGATAGATTGGTAGGAAAAGACCATCGCTCGTCCCCGACCGCCACTCATAAGGAAGACAATCAATAATAAATCATGCTCCAACTTCATAGCATAACGAGAGACTATACGTGCATGCTTCGGGAATCACAAACCTTAACACCAATATTCTTACTAACCACAACCGCTTACTAGTACCTCCCACTTATTCCATCTCTATATCACAAAACTATTGCAAGGAATCAAACATATCATATTCAGTGATCCATAAGTTTTATGTAGGATTTTATGACTAACCATGCAACTGACTGCTGACTCTCTAAATAGATCTAAGTGAAGCATGAGAGTTTAATTCTTTCTATAAAATACCATGCTCTAACAAATATAAGTGAAGCAAAAGAGCATTCTTCAAATAACGGTTTTCGATGTGAAGAGAAACAGGCAATCCAAACTTCAAACGATATAAGTGAAGCACATGAAGCATTCTGTAAAGCCACACTCAAAAGATATAAGTGAAGTGCAATGACTATACTATAAATCGACCATGGACTATCTCATACCAGCATGGTGCATAAAATAAAAATAAAAACTAAACACAAAAGACGCTCCAAGATTTGCACATATCACATGAATGAAACAAAGGCGAAAACATACCGATACTTGTTGAAGAAAGATGGGATGCCTTCCGGGGCATCCCCAAGCTTAGATGCTTGAGTCTCCTTGAGTATTTACTTGGGGTGCCTTGGGCATCCCCAAGCTTGAGCTCTTGCCTCTCCTCCTTCTCCTCATATCGAGACCTCCTCGATCTTTGATCACTTCATCCACACAAAACTCAACAGAAAGCTCAGTAAGATCTGTTAGTATAATAAAGCAAATCAGCACTCTAAGTGCTATTGCAAACCAATTAATATTTTATTTTAGCATTGTAGCTACTATAATATAACTTTTCCATGGCTTATACCACCGGTAGAATCGTCAGTTTCATCAAAACAAGCAACATAATGCATCAAAAACATAATCGGTCTTAAACAGGACAGTCTGTAGCAATCTGAACATCTACCATACTTCTGTACCTCCAAAAATTCTGAAAAATTAGGACGAAATAAAAAATTTGTATAGAAACACTGTGCAAAAAGTTTCAGAAACGTTTGACGTTCCAGTAAAAAAATGAAAATTCACGCGCTGCAGCCAAAGTTTCTGTTCCTGCACCTCACATACCAACAAGCAATCTAATCACCCTAAAGGCAAATCTTGGCACATTATTTTTTATAATACAATGGAATTCTACAAGGGGATAATTATTTTTGTTGAGAAGTTTCTGCAATTCAAGATTCACAAAGTTTCCATGGGCACGAACAAAGTTCAAGTCATGCTCCCGCTTCCATGGTGCTCGTCCTTCTCACTTTCACTTTTCTTTTTGTGAAGTTTTAAGTTCCCCACTATATTTTTTTGTTTTTAAGTTTTATAAAAGCACTCAACAGAAATAAATGACTCCAAAACTTCTGGGTTGTCTCCCTGGCAGCGCTTTCTTTAAAGCCATTAAGCTAGGCACAAAGTGCTCAAGTAATGGATCCACCGGATCCCAAAGTATATCAAAGCCAATTTTAATTAGCAATGATTTGGCATTTAGTAGTGAGCACAAAGCAACATATATCATGCAATGGCAAAGTCTAACTCTCTTCCTATGCATCGGCATGTCATATAAGAGCAATTCATGCACATCAAGTAAAGGCCAATACATAGTATGAGCAGTTTCTTGCAATTTTTTCATGTTGGAAACATAGAGAGGCAGAGATGTAGTCCCTCTCTCATAATAATTGCAAGTAGGAACAGCAAGCACATGCATATTATATTCATCAAAATCATCATGTGCAACTTTAAAAGGCAACCCATCAATATAATCCTTAATAAATGCAAACTTCTCCGATATAGTGTAGTTGGGAGAATTCAAAAAGATAATAGGACTATCATGTGTGGGTGCAATAGCAACAATTTCATTCTTAACATAAGGAACTATAGCAAGTTCATCACCATAAGCATAACTCATATTGGCATCTTGGCCACAAGCATAGCAATCATCAAGTTCATCAAAAAGGGATATTTCAAAAGAATCAACGGGATCATAGCAATTATCATAGCATTCATCCTTCGGTAAGAACGAAGGGAAATTAAACAATGTATGAGTTAAAGAGTTACTCTCATTAGGAGGTGGGCACGGGTGATCAATCCGCTCTTCCTCCGCTTGTTCTTCGCTCTCCTCATCATCTTTTTCATCCAATGAGCTCACGGTTTCATCATTTTCTTCTTCCATAGACTCCCGCAAAATATTATTCTCTTCTTGGACAGCGGAGACTCTCTCAATAAATAAATCACTATCAGAATTGTATTTGTAATTATCATAGCAATATTTAAGGATGGCAAAATTTTCAGGTCTAGAAACATCATCATCAAAAGCTTCATACTTTTCAAACAAAGATTCAATTTCATAAGCACCCTTAAAAGCAACAAATTCTTCTATTCGTTCCACATCATAGTAATCATATCTTCCATTAGCATAAGAAGCTAAGGTTTCATTATCATTAAATTTGCATGAAAAGGGAAGATGTGGAGCATTCATCCTAGAGCAACAAGTAAAATCATATCTCAAGCATAAATCCCGAGCGTAACAATGCAACATATAAATTTGTTCCCATAAAGTTTCCCTTTTTGTGTCAGACGATAATCCCTAAAGTATTCATGTTGATCCAACATTACTCCCATTATCAAGTTGAATGGGGTTTTCTCAGGATTATCAAAGTAATGAATAATATTTTTCACATAACGAGCATCGAGGGTTTTAGGAGGTTCCCCATCTCCATGAGTAGCAAGTACCACTAATTTTTTGATGTTCCATGTTCCATATCTATAACTAAAGATAGGGACCAACTTAGAATAGAAAATAAAAACTACTTAGTGATAAAGCAAACAAGCACACACGAGAATATTCACCCCACGCTATTGCTCCCTGGCAACGGCGCTAGAAAAAGGTCTTGATAACCCACAAGTATAGGGGATTGTTTGTAGCCTTCTTCGATAATAAAGAGTGTCGAACCCAACGAGGAGCTAAAGGCAGAACAAATATTCCCTCAAGTTCTATCGACCACCGATACAACTCTACGCACACTTGACGTTTGCTTTACCTAAAACAAGTATGAAACTATTTTGCAAGAATAAAACTACGAGTACTTTGTGAGAATAAAACTACGGAAAAATTTCAAGGTAATAAAAGTGGATAGCTTTTGTCAACAAGAAAGACATTCGTCCCTAGGCAATCGATAACAAGTACCGGTAATCATCCTTGCAATTTTATATGAGGGAGAGGCATGAGCTAGCACACTTTCTCTACTTGGATCATATGCACTTATGATTGGAACTCTAGCAAGCATCCACAACTACTAAAGATCATTAAGGTCGTGAAACCCAACCATAGAATTAAGTATCAAGTCCTCTTTACTCCCATACGCCATAACCCACTTATCCGCGTTTAGGCTGCTATCACCCCCGCAACACTGACAATAAGCAATCCATGAACATATTTCAACACCCTACAGCGGGGGCCCCTCACATTTGCGCGAGACAGAGGGCACCGTAGGACAGCACCATAAATAAAATATACAATCATACCAACTAAGACCACGATTAACCCATAGGACAAAACGGGTCTACTCAAACATCATAGGATAACCATAGATCATTGGGAAATAATATATGGAGTTGAGCACCATGTTTAAGTAGAGATTATAGCGGGGAGAAGAGGTGTTACACCGCTGCATAGAGGGGGAGAAAGTTGGTGTTGACGGTAGCAAGATTGTTGATGTAGATCGCCATCACGATCCTAGCCCCGACGGCACTCCGGCGCCACCGGGAGAGAGGAGGAGAGAGCCCCCACCTTCTTCTTCCTTAGCCTCCCCCCTAGATGGGAGGAGAGTTCGTTCTCTGGTCCATGGCCTCCATGGCGTCGGAGGGGCGGGAGCCCCTCCGAGATTGGATCTCCCTCTTTGTTCTCTTCTGTTTCGCGCTTCCCAGATCTGGCCGAAAACTGTTTCTTATATTCCGGGAGATCTGTAACTCCGATTGCGCTGAGATTTTAACATATTTTTTTTTCCGGATATAAGTTTCCTTGCACCCGAAGTAGAGCTCCAACCGACGTATGAGGTGAGCACAACCCACCACCGCGAGCCAGGCTCCTCTGGCGCGCCCTGGTGTCTTGTGGGCTGTGTGGGCCTCCGTTTGCGGTGATTCCAACTCCCAAAAATCACATATATTCCAAAATAATTCTTCGTAAAATTTTATTGCATTTGGACTTCGTTTGATATGGATTTTCTGCGATACAAAAAACATGCAAAAAACAGGAACTGGCATTGGGCACTGGATCAATAGGTTAGTTCAATAAATCATATAAAAAGTTGCCAAAAATATGTGAAAGTTGTATAATATTGGCATGAAACAATCAAAAATTATAGATACGACGGAGACGTATCACGCCGCGGGAGGTGGCCTGCAACGCCGGTGAGCCTCACCAAAGTCTGTTCCCCTCCACGGTCGGGCGCGTACGCAGGAGGTGGACGACGACCAGGGGCGAGCGAGGCGACCTGCAGGCGGGCCCAGACGTCAGCGACTCAAGGCGTCTTTTGTGGTTTACGTCTTCTGTAGTCGAAAACGTATTTACCTGCGGCTTATAACCAAAGTACGTTTTCTCTGCACAAAAGCGTATTTCCAGAAGGCGCTTTCTCTTTTTCCAGCCGCCGGCCGAACCCTCTATTTTGTGAACGATCACCCGTTAGCAACAGAAAAGCACATATTCTTATTTGTTTTTCTACTAACGAACGAACGGCCGTATCTTTTCAATCGCGACTCCAATTGAGGTGATTCTAAAGCCGTCTCTTCGTATCATCGAGCCCGTTCTGTTGGTACCATTTTCACCATGTGTTCACATTCTGAAAATGACCATTATGCCCTTGCCCTTAATCAGCCCACTCCGAGAGAGAACGTTTTCCGGCGATTCTTTCCGCGAGCTTCTCGCACTTCTTCCCGGTGAATCCATCTACCCCAGGCAAGTCACGCCCTCCATTTGTATGATTGCAATGCAGTGACATGGTTTGTTTATTTGAACTTGCTTAAAATATTGTTTTAGCTACATGTGATATTGTTCATGGCATTTCTCGGAGTGGTATGTTGATCTTGTTATTGCCATGATATTGCTTGGAGTTCTAGGACTAATATTTTGCAGCTTATGTGGATGACATGTGGCCATTGGATTATTAGTGGCTTATATTATGATTATTTTCATGTTGATGTCTGATAGTATGTTTTGGAGTATTACCTTGGATTTGATGATATAATGTGGATCTGAGGTTTATATCTTGTTATTGGATTAGTAGTATCATGTTTTCTTGGATTCATCATGATAGTAGTGTTATACTACCCTCGGGGTATTTTAATATGATGATATTATGCTTTGGACTAGTTGTTGTATATGGTTATGACTTGGATTGCAGGTTGATAGATGATATCAGAGTATCGGGTATCTCAAGTCTATTTTTGGGGATAAATTCCTTCACTAAGTTGGTCAGGTGCCACATAACTGGGTTTTTCCAGTGCAACCACATTTGCCTTTATGGGAAGGCCCTAATGCGATCTATTGTCATGTCTCTCGCCGGTGCCTCCAATGAGGGAAGGTTATGGGCGTTCGTTACCCTGGCCCGATAAGCAAACATAACCTTGTGTACCCGTGGTTGGTATTGAGATCTCTTGTTCCCGTTTGGGACCGTGTTTGTTTTGCCACGACGGTGGCCGTTGGATGTCTTTGGTAGACACCGGGGCCACCCAGGACTGAACCCAAAGGGGGTGTTGGTCGGAGTGGCCGGGAGAGTGTCATGGCAGTAGATCGGTTTTGTCGGAACGCCGTTGGTCCACCTGAATGGGAGTGCGAGGCCATGGGTTCTATGATGTGGGTACAGTGTGCTAACCTCTACAGAGTTGTGTTTAATTTATCGATAGCCGCGTCCTCGGTCATGGGCACAGTTCATACTAGGTCACATCGTTCGATCAACACTCACATGACGGAATGACTTATAGGTGATTTATATGTTGATGTATTGTGAGCAGTAACAGTTTGGCAGGATGTTGATGATGATGTTGGGATGATCTCGAGGATGATCATTCAGTTGGTGATGTGGTTACGAGGTGTCATGCGGATGTTTTGATCACGAGTTGATTAGGTGGATCATGAGGTGATCGATATGGTATATTGCTTGGCTGGATGCCAAGAGTGAGATGGTTATTGAGATCGAGATGTTGGTTTATCAGCAGTATAGTACTTTCATATCATGCTTAGTAGTTGCTTTTGTACCATAGTAGTTGTTACTTAATTAACATGTTTAATGCTATGTTGCTGTCTTGCCTTGATGCTTATGGTTGTTGTGAGCTTGCAAGTACATTCAATGTACTGACCTGGCATGTCATGCCAGATTGCAGTTCATGCCATGATTGCTTCATTGCTTGTCGAGGTTTCCGTGCGTGCGAGCTAGATCGTGTCCCAGCCAGAGTCCATGCGGAGTGGAGTTCACCACCTTCATCATTGTTCAGCTGCTAGAAGTATTCCGTTGCTATGAGTTGTTCTGCTGCTAGCATAGAGCAAGTGTAGTATCGCAGGCGTAGTGTCGCCGTGCTGATGTGATCCTTTGTAACAACAGACTCGTGTATTTATCCTTTGTAATAAGAGCTGATTTCTTCTATGTCAAGCAGTGCCATATTCCAGAAGACTTCTCGTCGATCTCTGGGCTGGAATACGGGGCGTTCCAGTTTCTCTCATCCAGGGTGCCACACAGAGAGAGAGTGATTAAACACATAGCTACTGGTATAAACCCTCATCCCCGAGGGTGGACTACTCCCTGCTCATCCTGATGATCGCCGGGATGATGAAGATGGCCACCGGTGATGGTTTCCCCCTTCGGTGGAGTGGCAGAACAGGGTCTAGATTGGTTTTTCGTGGCTACAGAGGCTTGCGGCGGCGGAACTTCTGATCTAGGGTTATTTTTGATGGTTTCTCTATTTATAGGATTTTTTGGCGTCTGTTTCACGCGAAGATGGGCCTCGAGGTGAGCACAACCCATCGGGGCATGCCTGGGCCCCCTGGTGCGCCCCGGTGTCTTGTGCCCTACTCCTTCACCTTCTGGTCCTTGCACGAAGCTTCGGGGGTCTCTTTTGTTCCAAAAAAATCATCAAAAAGTTTCAGCTCATTTGAAGAACTTTCATTTCTGCACAAAAAACAACACCACGGTAGTTCTGTTGAAGACAACATCAGTCCGGGTTAGTTCCATGCAAATCATACCAAAACCATATAAAATTGTTGTAAACATGGCATGAATACTTCATAAATTATAGATACGTCAGGATGTATCAGCATCCCCAAGCTTAATTCCTGCTCATCCTCGAGTAGGTAAATGATAAAAAAATAATTTATGAAGAGTGAATGGTAGCAAAGTGCACAAGTTTGATCAATGATAATTTCAATCACTTTTCCTAGCATCACGACAACAACTCTTTCTCATAAAACTCATCATGATAAAGTAGCATTTGAAAACAGAATTTTTGATGTGGAGTGCTACCTATCATATTCACCATAAACTCTTTTCTTTTGTAGCATGGACATTTGGACCTGAATGATTCAAAGAAATAGTCTATAATTTGACATGAGGACATCAATACTCAAGCATATCAACAAGCAACCATTTATTTCAAAATATCAACACTAAAGAAAGCTATCCCTAGCCCATCATGCTCAATCATTGATCCATTCAAGAAACACACTCGCATATTAGTACATCCAATGCTCAAGTACGATCATAGTGCCCCTTAGTTGGTGCTTTATAAGAGAAGATGGAGACTCAAATAAAAATAAAAATTGCATAAAGTAAATAGATAGGCCCTTCGCAGAGGGAAGTAGGGATTTGTAGAGGTGCCAAAGCTCAAAGCTTAAATTGAGAGGTAAAATTTTTTTGGGAGGCATACTTTTCCCGTCAACGAAAACGACCGAGTAATTCCCAACACTTTACATGCTAGATATATCATATGCGGTTCCCAAAAGGAAAATAAAGTTTATTCCTTTTTCCACCATACTGTTACACTCCACGGCTACCCGTATCCATGGGTACCGTCCATACCAACACTCTCCAAGGAATTTATTATTTGACAACATAAAGTAAATTTCTTTTTCATTTCGGGACTGGGCATCCCTAACACCCTTGCCGTACTCTCATGCAATGACAAGTGAATAAACATTCATCTTCAGAATAACACATCTAGCATGGAAAATATTGGCCACCCCCTACCGCTTCATGAGCGGTACGAGCACACAAAAAGGAAATTTATTTTGAAAATTAGAGATGGCACATACAAATTTGCTCAGAACGGCACGTGAATACCGCATATAGGTAGGTATGGTGGACTCATGTGGCAAAACTGGGTTTAGGGATTTTGGATGCACAAGTAGTATTCCCACTTAGTACAAATGGAGGGTAGCAAATAGATTGAGAAGCAACCAACCAAGAAACAAATATTCTCATAAACGAGCATTGAGCATAACTAACACCGAATAATGCACCACAAGTAGGATCTAATTTCATTGCATAACTATTGACTTTTGTGCTTGCATAGGGAATCACAAACCATAACACCAATATTCTTACTAGAGCATAATTACTCACCAACATGACTCACATATCACTATAACTATTACAAAGAATCAAGTTTATTTTGTCCAATGATCTTCATGAATTTTTTTATTATATCCCTCTTGAGTATCTATCACTTTGGGACTAGTTTCATAAGTTGCTTTTGACAAGATCAAACAAATTTAAGTGAAGAACATGAGCATAAAATTTTTCTTCTCTCAAAATAATATAAGTGAAGCATGAGATAATTTCTTCAAATTATATTAAATCACACCATGCTCAAAAAGATATAACTGTGCACTAGAGCAAATGACAAACTACTCCAAAAAGATATAAGTGAAGATCAAGCGAGTAGTTGAGTAAATGGGTAGCTAATTGAGGACTCTCTCTTATTAAAAAACATCAGAGCTAAGTATTTTATTAAAAAATCAAGCAAAACAAACTAAAATGACATTCCAAGAATAGCACAACTCATGTGAGACGCAAAAACTTAGGCTCACCGATACTAACCGATAATTGTTGATGAAGAAAGGTGGGATGCCTACCGGGGCATCCCCAAGCTTAGATGCTTGAGGCTTATTGAAATATTATCTTGGGATGCCTTGGGCATCCCCAAGCTTGAGATTTTGTGTCTCCTTAATTCCTTTTATATCACGGTTTCCCTAAATCTTAAAAACTTCATCCACACAAAACTCAACAAGAACTCGTGAGGGAAGTTAGTATACATCAATGCAAAACCTTATAATTCTCTACTGTATCAAATCAATAATTTTTTTATTTAACATTTCATACTAAATGCCTCTGCATATTTAATAGTCCTATCCTCAAATAGAATCATTAAACAAGCAAACATATGCAAACAATGCAATCGTAACAGCAATCTGCCAAAACTGTAAAATCTGTAAAGAATGCAACAACATTCATACTTTTGTAACTCCAAAAATTCTAAAACTTTACCACACTATAGAAAATTTAGCAAATCTTGTGCAAAAAGTTTCAACATTTTATCACATTCTGACTTTTTTCGGGAATTTTTGCAAGAACAATAAACTTTCTGTTTTGAAACAACAACTCATATACTTGCAAAATAAGCCTGGTAAAGGCTATCCTTAACACTTTATTGAAATAAAAGATACAAAGCATTATTCTAAATAAAAGAAAGTAAATCCTAGCAAAAGAAAATGACGCTCCAAGCAAAACACATATGATGTGACGAATGAAAATATAGCTCCAAGTGAGGTTACCGATAATGTTGGAGACGAAAGAGGAGATGCCTTCCGGGGCATCCCCAAGCTTAGTTGCTTGGATCTTCCTTGAATATTACCTTGAGGGTGACTTGGGAGTCCCCAAGCTTAGGGTCTTGTCACTCATTATTCTCCTCATATCGATATCTCACCCAAAACTTGAAAACTTCAATCACACAAAACTTGACGGAACTTCGGGAGATAGGTTAGTATGATAAAGAGCAAACTGTCCACTTTGGTACTGTAAAAGACAAGATTCATAATTGTTCTCACACAATGCCTACTTTATCATATCATTTCTACAATTTATATTGATCAATATAAGCCATAGAAACTAGAAAACAAGCGAACTATGCATTGAAAACAGAATCTGTCAAAAACAGAACAATCTGTAATGATCTGGACAACAACCATACTTTTTCTACTCCAAAAATTCTGAAAAATTAGGAAAACGTAGGGGATTTGTATATCTATCACCTGTTGAAAATTCAGATCAAAAGGACGTTCCAGTGAATTATGAAAATTCCTGGACTAAGCACAAAAGTTTATATTTTTGCACAAAATCAAGTCAACTATCATCCACACTATCCCAAAGGCTTTACTTGGCACTTTATTGAAGCAAAAGCTATAAAACATGGTTAATACCGTATCTTAATCAAGTGAACACATAAAAACAGTAGGGGTAAATTTTTGGTTGTCACCCAACAAGCGCTTTTCTTTAATGCCTTTTAGCTAGGCATGATGATTTCAATGATGCTCGCATAAAAGATAAGAATTGAAACACAAAAAGAGCATCAGGAAGCATATGACTAGCACATTTAAGCCTAACCCACTTCCTATGCATAGTGATTTTGTGAGCAAACAACTTATGGGAACAAGAATCAACTAGCATAGGAAGGCAAAACAAGTGCAACTTCAAAACTTTAAACATAAAGAGAGGAAACTTGATATTATTGCAATACCTAAAAGCATATGTTCCTCTCTCATAATAACTTTCAGTAGCATCATGAATGAATTCAACAATGTAACTATCACATAAAGCATTCTTTTCATGATACATAAGCATAGAAATTTTATTACTCTCCACATTAGCAAATTTATTTTCATGAATAGTAGTGGGAGCAAACTCAAAAAAAATAACTATCATGGGATTGGAAATTAAAATCATGATGACAAGTTTCATGGTTATTATTATTCTTTATAGCATACATGTCATCACCACAATCATCATAGACAACAACTTTGTTCTCATCATGAATTGAAACCTCTTCCAAAATAGTGGATTCATCACTAAATAAAGTCATGACCTCTCCAAATCCACTTTCATCAATATAATCATCATAAATAGGAGGCATGCTTTCATCATAATAAATTTTCTCATAAAAACTTGGGAGAGTAAAAATATCATCTTCATCAAACATAGCATCCCCAAGCTTATGGCTTTGCATATCGTTAGCATCATGGATATTCAAAGAGTTCATACCAACAACATTGGAATCATGATCATCATTCAAAGATTGTTTTGTCAAACATTTTATAGAATTCTTCTTCTATCAATTGAGCAAAAAATTTCTTTTCCATCATTTTAACGGAAGACATTATAAAGAAGAACAATATGATGCAACCTCAATTCCATTTTTTTTGTAATTTTCTTTTATAAACCAAACTAGTGATAAAACAAGAAACTAAAAGATTCAATTGCAAGATCTAAAGATATACCTTCAAGCACTCACCTCCCCGGCAACGGTGCCAGAAAAGAGCTTGATGTCTACTATGCAACTTTATTATTGTAGACTCGTGTTGGGCCCCCAAGCGCATAGTTTTGTAGGACAGTAGCAATTTTCCTTCAAGTGGATGACCTAAGGTTTATCAATCCGCAGGAGGCATAGGATGAAGATGGTCTCTCTCAAACAATCTTGCAATCAAATAACAAAGAGTCTCTTGTGTCACCAACACACCGAATACAATGGTAATTTGTATAGGTGCACTAGTTCGGCGAAGAGATGGTGATACAAGTGTAATAGGGATAGTAGATATTGGTTTTTATAATAAGAACAATAAAAAGCAGCAAGGTAGCAATTCATAAAACGGAGCACAAACGGTATTGCAATGCTTGAAAATGAGGCCTAGGGTCCGTACTTTCGCTAATGCAACCACTCAACAATGCTAATCTAATTGGATCATATAACCATCCCTCAACATGCGATGAAGAATCACTCCAAAGTTCCTATCTAGCGGAGAACATAAGAAGAAATTGTTTGTAGCTATTCTTTCCGATCGATCTATCCAAGAGTTCGTACTAAAATAACACCAAAGCAAATTCATATTCATAATACTCAATCCAACACAAAGAACCTCGAAGAGTGCCCCAAGATTTCTACGGGAGAAACAAAAAACGAGAACGTGCATCAACCCCTATGCATAGATTACCCCATTGTCACCTCGGGACTCTGCGAGTTGAGTGACGAAACATATCTCAAGTGAATCAATATAATACCCCATTGTCACCATGGGTATTCATATGCAAGACATATATCAAGTGCTCTCAAATCTATAAAAGTATTCAGTCTGATAAAAACGAAATCTCAAAGGGAAAACTCAATTCATCACAACAAGATAGACAGGGGAAAAACCATATGATCCAACTATAGTAACAAAGCCCGGGATACATCAAGATCATGACATATCAAGAACACGAGAGAGAGAGAGAGACAAAACACATAGCTACTGGTACAAACCCTCTGCCCCGAGGGTGGACTACTCCCTCCTCATCATGGTGGCCGCCGGGATGATGAAGATGGCCACCGGTGATGGTTTCCCCCTCCAACGGAGTGCCAGAACAGGGTCTAGATTGATTTTTCATGGCTACAAAGGCTTGCAGCGGCGGAAATTCCGATCTAGGGTTATTTATGATGGTTTCTCTTTTTGTAGGATTTTTTGGCATCGGTTTCATGCGAAGATGGGCCTCGAGGTGAGCACAACTCACCGGGGCGCGGTTGGGCCCCTTGGCGCGCCCCGGTGTATTATGCCCTACTGCCGCACCTTCTGGTCCTTCCACGAAGCTTCGGGGGTCTCTTTTGTTCTAAAAAAATCATCAAAAAGTTTCAGCTCATTTGGAGAACTTTCATTTCTGCACAAAAAACAACACCATGATAGTTCTGCTGAAAATAGCGTCAGTCCGGGTTATTTCCATGCAAATCATAGCAAAACCATATAAAATTGTTGTAAACATGGCATCAATACTTCATAAATTTTTGATACGTCAGAGACGTATCAGTCCTCCATCTTCATGCCAAAGTGTCCTATTAATCCCCCTCCATGCGCCTCCTGCAACAACAAAACACGAACGGAGGTAGCTGAAATGCATAGCTTGTTAGCGCGAAACACAAATCCATCATTGATGATGAACTTGTTCCAAGTTCTTCCTTCCTTACAATTCTGCATCACATCTTTAAAATCAACATCATGCACATATTGATCTTTGATGGTCTCCAAACCAAATATTTTAAAGTCAGGTTGTGAAAGCATAGTATAGCAATGAGACAATACATCAGCAATAACATTTTGTTGACCCTGCTTCACATAACGGAAAGTCTCAATGAATTCAACCCATTTAGCAAGTCTGTGGTTCAGTTTTCCTTGACTTTTAATATGTTTCAGAGATTCATGATCAGAATGTATAACAAATTCTTTGGGACATGAATAATGTTGCCATGTTTCAAAAGTCCAAACAAGAGCATATAATTCATTATCATAAGTAGAATAATTCCGACTAGGCCCACTCAATTTTTCAGAAAAGTATGCAACAGGTTTACCATCTTGTAATAACACACCTCGTAACCCAATTCCACTAGCATCACATTCAAGCTCAAATGACTTATTAAAGCCAAGAAGCTGGAGTAAACGAGCATGTGTTAAGTTATGTTTCAATACCGTGAAGGCTTCTGCATGTGTGGTAACCCAAACAAAAGGCATATCCTTCTTTGTAAGCTCATTGAGAGGTGCAGGATGGTGCTGAAATCTCTCACAAAAAGCCAATATAAACCAGTGAGTCCAAGAAACTCCTCACTCGTGCGACCGTTTTGGGCTGTGGCCTGATACATCTCCAACGTATCTATAATTTTTGATTGTTCCATGCTATTATATTATCAATCTTGGATGTTTTATATGAATTATTATGCTATTTTATATCATTTTTTGGGACTAACCTATTAACCTAGTGCCAAGTGCTAGTTGCTGTTTTTTTCCTTGTTTTTGTCTTCACAGAAAATCAATACCAAACGCAGTCCAAATGGAACAAAACATTTTGAATTTTTTTTGGACCACAAGACACCCTGGAAGCTTCGGGAGGCGGCCATAAGAGCCACGAGGAGACGACAAGCTCAGGAAGCGTGCCCTATGGCGGGGGGTGCTACCTCTTGAGCATGCGTTGGTTTTCCCTTGAAAAGGAAAGGGTGATGCAACAAAGTAGCGTAAGTATTTCCCTCAGTTTTTGAGAACCAAGGTATCAATCCAGTAGGAGGCCACACGCAAGTCCCTCGTACCTACACAAACAAATAAGAACCTTGCAACCAACGCGATAAAGGGGTTGTCAATCCCTTCACGGCCACTTGCAAAAGTGAAATCTGATAGAGATGATAATATAATATTTTTGGTATTTTTATGATAAATATTGAAAGTAAAGATTGCAAAATAAATGGCGCCAGAAATAGCTCATTGGCGGGAGATCAATATGATGGAAGATAGACCCGGGGGCCAATAAAGGGGTTGTCAATCCCTTCACGGCCACTTGCAAAAGTGAAATCTGATAGAGATGATAATATAATATTTTTGGTATTTTTATGATAAATATTGAAAGTAAAGATTGCAAAATAAACGGCGCCAGAAATAGCTCATTGGCGGGAGATCAATATGATGGAAGATAGACCCGGGGGCCATAGGTTTCACTAGTGGCTTCTCTCAAGATAGCATAAGTATTACGGTGGGTGAACAAATTACTGTCGAGCAATTGATAGAAAAGTGCATAATTATGAGAATATCTAGGCATGATCACGTATTAGGCATCACGTCCGCAACAAGTAGACCGACTCCTGCCTGCATCTACTACTATTACTCCACACATCGACCGCTATCCAGCATGCATCTAGAGTATTAAGTTCATAAGAACAGAGTAACGCATTAGGCAAGATGACATGATGTAGAGGGATATACTCAAGCAATATGATATAAACCCCATCTTTTTATCCTCGATGGAAACAATACAATACGTGTCGTTTCCCCTACTGTCACTGGGATCGAGCACCGCATGATTGAACCCAAAGATAAGCACTTCTCCCATTGCAAGAAAGATCAATCTAGTAAGCCAAACCAAACTGATAATTCGAAGAGACTTGCAAAGATACATAAAAGAATTCAGAGAATATTCAAATATTGTTCATAGATAATCTTGATCATAAACCCACAATTCATCAGATCAAGACAAACACACCGCGAAAAGAGTTACATAAAATAGATCTCCAAGAAGATCGAGGAGAACTTTGTATTGAGATCCAAAGAGAGAGAAGAAGCCATCTAGCTAATAACTATGGACCCGAAGGTCTGTGGTAAACAACTCACACATCAGTGGGGAGGCTATGGTGTTGATGTAGAAGCCCTCCATGATCGATTCCCCCTCTGGCAGAGCGCCGGAAAAGGCCCCATGATGGGATCTCACGGGTACAGAAGGTTGCGGCGGTGGAATTAGGTTTTCGTGGTGCTCCTGGATGGTTTCGGGGTACATAGGTATATATAGGAGGAAGAAGTAGGTCGGTGGAGCCACGAGGGGCCCATGATGGTGGAGGGCGCGCCCAGGGGTAGGCGCGCCCCCTGCCTCGTGGCCTCCTCGTTGATATCTTGACGTCCACTCCAAGTCCTCTGGATCACGTTTGTTCCAAAAATCATGCTCCCAAAGGTTTCATTCCGTTTGGACTCCGTTTGATATTCCTTTTCTGCGAAACACTGAAATAGGCAAAAAAACAACAATTTGCACTGGGCCTTGGGTTAATAGGTTAGTCCCAAAAATAATATAAAAGTGTATAATAAACCCCATTAAACATCCAAAATAGAATATATAATAACATGGAGCAATAAAAAATTATAGATACGTTGGAGACGTATTAGGGGGGGGGGGCGCCCCCAAGCTTGTGGGCCCCTGTGGCTCCTCTAACCCTAACCCTTCTTCTATAAATACCCAAATATTCCCCTAGACCAGAGGGCACACAAAAAATACTTTTCCGCCGCCGCAAGTTTCTGTCTTCGTGAGATCCCATCTAGAGAACTTTTTTGGTACACTGTCGGAGGGGGATTCGACCACGGAGGGCTTCTACATCAACCTTGCTACCCTTCTGATGATGTGTGAGTACTTTACCATAGACCTACGGTTCCATAGCTAGTAGCTAGATGGCTTCTTCTCTCTTTGATCTGCAATACAATGTTCTCCTTGATCTATTTGATGTAATCATCTTTTGCGGTGTGTTTGTTGAGATGCGATGAATTGTGGGTTTATGATCAGATTATCTATGATTATTATTTGAGTTTTCTCTGAACCCTTTTATGCATGATTAAGATAGCTTTGTATTTCTCTCTGATCTATTGATTTGGTTTGGCCCAGTACATTGATCTTTCTTGCAATGGTAGAGGCGTTTTGTAATGGGTTCAATCTTGCGGTGCTTATTCCCAGTGACAGAAAGGGACATGCCACGTATTTTTATTGTTGCCATTAAGGATAAAAATATGAGGTTTGTTCATATTGATTGGATCTATCCCTCTACATCATGTCATCTTGCTTAAGGCGTTACTCCCTTCTTGTTAACTTACACTAGATGCTTGCTAGATAGTGGTTGATGTGTGGAGTAATAGTAGTAGATGCAGGCAGGAGTCGGTCTACTTTTCATGGATGTGATGCCTATATACATGATCATTTCCTTAGATATCGTCATAACTATACACTTTTCTATCAATTGCTTAACAGTAATTTTTTTACCCACCGTATGCTTTCTTTCTAGAGAGAAGCCTCTAGTGAAAACTATGGCCCCCGGGTCTATCTTTTATCATATTATTTTCAGATCTATAAAATCAAAAACTCAAAAATACTTTGCTGCATTTAGTTACTTTTATCTTATTTACCACTTTTACTTATCTTTTATATCTATCACTATCAGGTATCATCCTTGCAAGTAACTGTGAAGGGATTGACAACCCCTTTATCGCGTTGGGTGCAAGTATTTGTTTGTTTGCGTAGGTGCAACCATTGGTGACTTGTGTGTTCCTCCTACTGGATTGATACCTTGGTTCTCAATTGAGGGAAATACTTATCTCTATTTGCTCCATCACCCTTTCCTCTTCAAGGAAAAAACCAACGTAAGCTCAAGAAGTACCAGGAAGAATTTCTGGCGCCGTTGTAGGGGAGGATCTACATCAAGCCTACAAAGTACCCATCATAAACTTCATCTCTTGGATTTACATTATTTTCTATTTGCCTCTCATTTTCCTCTCCCCCAATTCTAAACGTTTTCAGATAAATACAAAAATATTGGCCTTTTTATTTGCCTTCTTTTCGTTTGCTTTTTGTTGGCTTGTGTGATAGATTGCTTGCTTTGATATCATGTTTGAATCCGGGGAGGTTATCATTGAAAAAATACTAATAATATTGAGGAAAAATTTGACGATTTTTTTGATAATGATCCTCATGAGAAAGAAACTACTGTCATGCACAGTAAAAAACTACGTGTAGGTAGTGGTAATATTATTGGAAAAGGTGTTATCCAAGATTTCTTTACTTGTGCCGGTATGTTACCTATGCTAGGTGGGTTGATTCTTAATAAAACTTCTAGTATTGCGGATGCAATATCTTTGCTTATAGTTGAACTTGAAAGACAATTTGTTCATATGCATCCATCCATACAAAGGATCCTTCTAGAATTCTCTAATATTCATGATCCTTCCGTTAAGCTTGTTACCACTATATTTCTAGCTTATGAATTTGGGCATACTATGAAAGAACCACGTGAAATATTTGATCATTACAATAAAAAATTGTGGTTGCCCTCCTATAGAGGAGATATTTTTTACTCAAGAAGAGATAAGGAGATTACAATCTCTTGATTATGCTGCTTTACAACGAAAATCTAAGGAAAAAAAGTCCCCCATCTGTTTTGATTGATAAAATTTCTGAACACAATGATAATTTTTCTATACAAAATAATGGGCTAGGGTGTGTTCTTAAAGAAAGGCTTAGAGATCATAATCAAAGGAAAGTTTATAATGAAGAGATAGTAATCACATATAAAGGGCCAAGGGAAGAACCTCCTCCTCCCAAACTTGATCTTATAGATCCATACCCAATTAAATTTAGCCCTTTTGATTATTTTTGCTTACCAAAAAGGAAACTTGCCGCTGAAAGGAGGGAGCATGAGATGAGCATTGATGATTTCCCTCACTTCTATTACAATACCTAAATCTATGCAATATGCCTAGCTTGGGGCGTAAAACAATAGCGCTTGTTGGGAAGCAACCCAATTTTATTTTACGTTTTTGCTTTTTTCTTCTTCTTTTCAATAATTATGCAATTATACTTCTATTATGATTGTGTTTTAGTGTTTTAATTAGTGTTTGTGCCAAGTAAGACCTTTGGGATGATTTGGAAGATTATTGATTTGATTCTGTAAAACAGAAACTTTTACGTCCAATAGAAGAATTTTTAAAATTCACTGGAGCGGCTAAAAATTATGAATTTTTTACATATTTATATACAAATTTCCCACGTTTTCCCAATTTTCAAGACTTTTTGGAGTTACAGAAGTAGGGTCACTATTTGAATTACTACAGACTATTCTGTTTTTGACAGATCCTGTTTTCATTGTGTTGTTCGCTTATTTTCATGGATCTATGGGTTGTATCGGGGGGTATGAACCATGGTGAAGTGAGAATACAGTAGATATAATTCAAATATAAAATTGGAATGAGTTTACAGCGGCACCTAAAAGTGTTGATTTGCTTTATCATACTAACGGATCTTACGAGTTTTCTGTCAAGTTTTGTGTTGTGAAGTTTTCATGTTTTGGGTGAAGTTTCGATGGACAATGGAATAAGGAGTGGCAAGATCCTAAGCTTGGGGATGCCCATGGAACCCGTAGGTAATATTCAAGGACAACCAAGCATCTAAGCTCGGGGATGCCCCAGAAGGCATCCCCTCTTTTGTCTACAATCCATCAGTAAATTACTCGAGGCTATATTTTTATTCATCACATGATATGTGTTTTGCTTGGAGCATCTTGTATTATATGAGTCATTGCTTTATTTGCTTTTTAGTTTTCCACAATCATCCTTACTGGACACACCTTTTGAGAGGGACACACATTAATCATGAATTCATTAGAATACTCTATGTGCTTCACTTATATTTTTTGAGCTAAGTAGTTGCTCTAGTGCTTCACTTATATCTTTTAGAGCACGGCGGTGGTTATATTTTAAAGAAATTGATGAACTCTCATGCTTTACTTATATTATTTTTAGAGTCTTATAAATAGTATGGCAATTTGCTTAGGTTATGAATTTAGTCCTAATATGATCGGTATTCAAGAGGGATATAATAAAAACGTTCATGAAGATCATTGACTATACGAGAAGTTTGATTCCTTTCATTTGTTTTGAGATATAAAGATGGTGATGTTAGACTCATGCTAGTGAGTAATTATGGTTTTGTAAGAATATCTGTGTTAAGGTTTGTGATTCCCGAAGCATGCACATATGGTCTCTCGTTATGCTATGAAACTGGAGCATGATTTATGATTGATTGTCTTCCTTTTGAATGGCGGTCGGGGACGAGCGATGGTCTTTTACTACCAATCTATCCCCCTAGGAGCATGCGTAGTAGTACTTTGCTCTGAGGGCTAATAAATTCTTGCAATAAGTATATGAGTTCTTAATGACTAATGTGAGTCCATGGATTATACGCACTCGCACCTTTCTGCATTTTGCTAGCCTCTTAGGTATAGTGCATTGCCCTTTCTCACCTTTAGAGTTGGTACAAACTTCGCCAGTGCATCCAATCCTCGTGATATCATACACTCTTTCACACATAAGCCTCCTTATATCTTCCTCAAAACGGCCACCTTACCTACCTACTATGGCATTTCCATAGCCATTCCGAGATATATTGCCATGCAACTTCCACCGTTCCGTTTTATTATGACACATGTCATCATTGTCATATTGCTTTGCATGATCATAGAGTTGACATAGTATTTGTGGCTTGGTCACCGTTCATATTTTTTATAAATGTCACGCTAGATCATTGCACATCTCGGCACACTGGCGGAGGCATTCATATAGAGTCATATTTTTGTTCTAGTATCGAGTTGTAATTCTTGAGTTGTAAGTAAATAAAACTGTGATGATCATCATTATTAGAGCATTGTCCCATGTGAGGAAAGAATGAGGGAGACTATGATTCCCCCACAAGTCAGGATGAGACTCTAGACAAAAATAAAAAATAAAAAAAGAGGCCAAAGAGCCCAAAATAAAAAGGAGAGGCTAAAGAGCCCAACAAAAAAAGAGAAAAACTAAAAAAATGAGAGAAAAAGAGAGAAGGGGCAATGTTACTATCCTTTTCCACACTTGTGCTTCAGAGTAGCACCATGTTCTTCACGATAGAGAGTCTCCTATTTTTCACTTTCATATATTACTAGTGGGAATTTTTCATTATAGAACTTGGCTTGTATATTCCAATGACGGGCTTCCTCAAATGCCCAAGGTCTTCATGAGCAAGAAAGTTGGATGCACACCCACTTAGTTTTCTTTTGAGCTTTCATATACTTATAGCTCTAGTGCATCTGTTGCATGGCAATCCCTACTCCTTGCATTGATATCAACTGATGGGCATCTCCATAGCCCATTGATTGGCCTTGTCAATGTGAGACTTTCTCCCTTTTTGTCTTCTCCACACAACCTCCAACATCATACTCTATTCCACCTATAGTGCTATATCCATGGTTCACGCTCATGTATTGCGTGAGAGTTAAAAAGCTGAAGCGCGTTAAAAAGTATGAACCAATTGCTTGGCTTGTCATCGGGGTTGTGCATGATAAATTCTTTGTGTTAAGAAGATGGAGCATGACAAGACTATACGATTTTGTAGGGATAACTTTCTTTAGCCATGATATTTTGAAAAGACATGATTGCTTTTTAGTATGCGTGAAGTATTATTATTTTTATGTCAATATTAAACTTTTGTTTTGAATCTTACAGATCTGAATATTCATGCCACATAAAGAAAGATTACATGATAAACATGTTAGGTAGCATTCCACATAAAAAATTCTGTTTTTATTATTTACCTACTCGAGGACGAGCAGGAATTAAGCTTCGGGATGCTTTATACATCTCCAATATATCTATAATTTTTGATTGTTCCATGCTATTATATTATCAATATTGGATGTATTATATGCATTATTATGCTATTTTATATCATTTTTGGGACTAACCTGTTAACCTAGTGCCAAGTGCCAGTTGCTATTTTTTCCTTGTTTTTGTCTTTACAGAAAATCAATACCAAACGGAGTCCAAACGGAATGAAACTTTTTGAGGATTTTTCATGGACCACAAGACACCTGGAAGCTTCAGGAGGAGGCCACAAGAGCCATGAGGAGACGACAAGATCAGGGGGCATGCCTGATACATCTCCAACGTATCTATAATTTTTTATTGTTCCATGTTGTTATAGTATCATTCTTGGATGTTTTACAATCATTTTACAGCAACTTTATACCATTTTTGGGACTAACCTATGGACATAGTGCCCAGAGCCAGTTGTTGTTTTTGCTTGTTTTTTACTTCACAGAATAACAGTACCAAACGGAGTCCAAAGGTAGCGAAACTTTTTGGAGAATTTTTCTGGACCAGAAGACACCTGTTGGGCCACAGAAGTACCAGAGGGGGGCTCTGAGGGGAGCATAACACACCTGGGCGCACCTAGGGGCCCAGGCGCGCCCTGGTGGGTTGTGCCCACCTCGCCCACCTCCCGCACCGACTCTTTTCTCTATAAATACCCTGAAAATGCAAAAACCCTAGGGGAGTCGACGAAACACAATTCCAGCCGCTGGAAGTTCCAGAACGACCAGATCCAATCTAGGCACCATCACGGAGGGGTTCTTCACCCACATTGGTGCCTCTCCCATGATGCGTGGGTAGTTCATTGTAGACCTATGGGTCCATGGCAGTAGCTAGATGGCTTCCACTCTCTCTTTTGATTCTCAATACAATGATCTCTTGGAGATCAATTTGATGTAACTCTTTTTGCGGTGTGTTTGTTGGGATCCGATGAACCTTGAGTTTATGATCAGATCTATTTTATCCATTAAAGTTATTTGAGTTTTGATCTCTTATATGCATGATTATTTGTAGCCTCGTATTTCTTCTTCGAATCTTTGGTTTACGTAGGCCAACTAGATAGAACTTTCCTGCCATGGGAAGAGGTGCTTTGTGATGGGTTCGGCCGTGCGGTGTTCTTTCCCATTGACAGAAGGGGAAGCAAGACACGTATTGATTGTTGCCATTAAGGATAACAAGATAGGGTCTATTCCTACATGAATAGATCTTGTCTACATCATGTCATCATTCTTATTGCATTACTCTATTTCTCCATGAACTTAATACACTAGATGCATACTGGATAGCAGTCGTTGTGTGGAGTAATAGTAGTAGATGTAGGCAGGAGTCGGTCTACTAATCTTGGACGTGATGCCTATATATTGATCATTGCCTGGATATCTTCATAATTATTTGAAGTTCTATCAATTGCCCAACCGTAATTGGTTTACCCGCCGTATGCTATTTTTCTTGAGAGAAGCCACCAGTGAAATCTATGGCCCCTAAGTCTATTCTTTATCATATTTGCTTTGAGACATATTTCATTTGCTTTTATTATCTATTATTGTAAAAAGCAAAAAATACCTTGCTGCACTTTTTCTTTATTTATTTTATTTTGTTTTATCGCGAAATCTATTTATCCAAAATCATACGAAGCAATCTATCTTTTACCCGGGTTGCAAGTATTTGTTCTTTGTGTGCTGGTACCGTTTACATAGTTTTGCTTGGTTCTCCTACTGGTTCGATAACCTTGGTTTCATAACTGAGGGAAATACCTACCATAGTTGTGCTACATCATCCCTTCCTCTTCGGGGAAATACTGACGCTGCACGCGCCATCAAGAAAGGATTTCTGGCGCCATTGCCTGGGAGACATCATCAATATCTATCAGGTTCCTAATAAAAAATCTCATCTCCTTGCAATTTACATTATTTGCCATTTGCCTCCCGTTTTCATCTCCCCCACTTCACAAAAAATGCCGTTTTATTCGCCCTCTTTTTCATTCGCTGTTTTCTAGTCAGATCTCTTGCTTGCTTGAACTTGTCGTCATGAGTGATTTTGGTATGGTAGAAACAGATGATGGCCTGGCAATCTGGATGCTAAAACTTTTGTTTTGGGGCAAGGGAATATTATGGGAAAAGAACATATCCAAGAGTTTTTCAATTGTGTTAGAAATTTGACTCTTGATGATGCTCCTCTACTTAAAAAACTAAATATTGTGCGGAAGCTATTTCAACACTTGTTCTGAAACTTGAAAATAAATTTATCCGTACGCATCCTACCTTGCAAAGATTGTTTTATGAGCTACCTGTTATAAAGAATCCCAAACCTAAAAGGTTGGCTACCCTTGTTCTTATGAATGAATTTGATTACATAATACGGGAAGCTAGGATTTTTTTGATTTTTATGGTATGAACCGTGAAAAACTGGTGATAGATGATATCCTTTATAATAGTGATTATATGTTGCGACACTTTCTTGGAAATAATCAAATTTTCAATGAGAATCTTAAAAAGGAGATCCCCATTTTAGATACAATCCAACAAGTTTTCAATGCTGTTAATCAACACTATTCTTGGATTGTTGCCAGAAATTAAAGGGGATATGATGATAAGCAACTTGATAGTGCTAATGTTCATATGGATAATGTGTTTCAAGTTATTTTTGCAAAACCTCCTGACAAAAAAACATCTAAGGAAAATAAGAAGAAAGATGACAATACTTAGATCTATCCATTATGCCTAGCTAGGAGCGTAAAATGATAGCGCTTGTTGGGAGGCAACCCAATGAATAAAATTTATTTTTGCCTTTTTCTTTCTGTTCTTGAGTGTTTCACAATTATGCCTCTGTTATGATTGTGTTTTTAATGTTTTAATTAGTATTTGTGCCAAGTAAGGCCTTTGGAATAGCTTTGGTGATAATTGATTTGATCCTGTTGGAAAACAGAAACTTTTGCATTCAGTAAAATAATTTTCTAAATTCACAGAAGCGACGAAAAATTCTAATTTTTTACACAAGATTTATATAAAAATTTCTTCTATTGTCCTAATTTTCAGAATTTTTGGAATTACAGAAGAATGAGAACAATTCGCATCTTTACAGACTGTTCTGTTTTTGACATGTTCTGTTTTCTTTCCGTTGTGTGCTTATTTTGACGAATCTATGGACTTTATCGAGGGGGGGGGGGTATAAGCCATGGAAAAGTTAGAATACAGTAGATATAATGCAAACACAAAATTTTAATGGGTTTTCAACAATACTTATAGTAAAGATTGGTTTTCTTATACTAACGGATCTCACGAAGGTTTTGTTGAGTTTTGTGTGATTGAAGTTTTCAAGTTTTGGGTGAGATCATGATGGATGAAGGAATAAGGAGTAACAAGAGCCTAAGCTTGGGGATGCCCCATGGCACCCCAAGTTATTATCCAAAGAGAAACAAGCAACTAAGCTTGGGGATGCCCCGGAAGGCATCCCCTCTTTCTTCTAACGACCATCGGTATTTTACTTGGAGCTATATTTTTATTCATCACATATCATGAGTTTTGCTTTGAGCGCCTTGTATTATATGAGTCTTTGCTTGTTTTTCTTTTTATTTTGACACAAGTATCCTTGCTGGACACACCTATTTGAGAGAGCCTACATTATACTATGATTTGTTAGAATTGCTCTTTGTGCTTCACTTAAATTTTTTGAATGATGGAATTGCTCTAGTGCTTCACTTATATCTTTTTGAGTGCGGTGTGCTTTAATATTTTTAAAGAAATGCTCTCATGCTTCATTTGGATTTATTTGAGAGTTAGAAATTTTGAAGAAATCCTCTCATGATTCACTTATAGTATTTTGAGAGATGAAAATTTTTATGCTCATGTTCTTCACTTAGATTTATTTGAGCTTATCCAAAGCAACATATGAAACTAGTCCCAAAGTGATATATATTCAAGAGGGATATAATAAAAACTTTCATGAAGGTCATTGGACAAAATAAACTTGATTATTTGTAATATTTTTGAGATATGATGATAGTGATATGTGAGTCATGTTGGTGAGTAATTATGATTTATTAAGAATATTGGTGTTAAGGTTTGTGATTCCCTGTCGGGGAAAATATACACGGGTATGCATTTCCCCCTGACTCGTGCACGGACAAGCCAAGACCAAGCGAGAGTACACGAAACCAAGAGATTCGAAGAACGAACATGCAGCTCAGAGAGACTAAGGCCAAGCCAGAGGAGCAAGATATCGCCAAGAGAAAGGCCTCCCTTGCCGGACAAGCGCGCCCGGCAAGGGGCCAGGCCACCCCTAGAAGCAGGCGCCTGAGGCGCCCCAGCAAGGCCTGCCGGGGCTCTCGGAGGCAAAACTGCCTCACCAACCACTCAAGCACGACCCACGTCGTCGATCAGTGCGGTGTCAACCACAAGGTGATTAAGTGGCAGCCATTCGCCACATGGCAGCCACTTCCTATGGAAGAAACCCACAGACGACACCCGTCCTGCGACGTGTCAAGAGAACAAGCGCGAAGCTGGCAAGATAGCCCGGCAAGCCTTGCTGGGCAACCAGTGATGTGACACTAAGCGGTGCATTTAATACGCCTTGTCAGCCCGCGGAGTTAGGTATGATAGCACTGTTTTCTATTATATCAGTGCATAATGACTACTTTGCCATTGTGGTGACCCCTTGATCTATAAAACGAGGCCCATGGCACCCGTAGGAAGGGTTAGAAAGTTGATGAACCCACGCCCCCATACGCGCGTAGTCGCTACTGCCCTAAGGCAACCCTTGCCGGGCAAGTGTACTACGCTTCACCACTTCCATTCCACCATCAATCCACCAAAGAGGGAGTAGGGTTTTACGCCTCGCGGCGACCCGAACCTTGGTAAATTGCTTGTGTGCTCTCTGCCATGTTGCCGTACGCCGGTCTGCTCTTTGTGCAACGCAACGTCCCCCTGCCGAACCAGCAAGGGCCCTCCTGGTCTCATAGGTGGCTGCGTATATCCCGTGACATCTTTGGTGTGCCAGGTAGGGGGGCATCGCTTGCGCGAACCGTGAAGCATGCGTAGCGCGTCAGCCTCCTGATGTCTACTATGCAAACTTTATTCTTGTAGACACGTGTTGGGCCTCCAAGCGCAGAGTTCTGTAGGACAATAGCAATTTTCCCTCAAGTTGATGACCTAAGGTTTATCAATCCGTGAGAGGTGTAGCATGAAGATGGTCTCTCTCAAACGACCCTGGAACCAAATACAAGAAATCTCTTGTGTCCTCAACACACCCAATCCAATGGCAAATTGTATAGGTGCACTAGTTCAGCGAAGAGATGGTGATAAAAGTGTAATATGGATGGTAGAAATATATTTTTATAATCTGAATAAATAAAAACAGCAAGGAAGGAAATATTAAACGGGCACAAAACGGTATTGCAATGCTTAAAAATGAGGCCTAGGGTCCGTACTTTCGCTAGTGCAATCTCCCAACAGTGCTAACATAGTTGGATCAGATTATCCCTCAAAGTGCAATAAAGAATCACTCCCGAGTTCCTATTACAAAAGATAGATATTGTTTGTAGGGTACGAGGCCACCTCAAAGCTATTCTTTCCGTTCGATCTATTCAAGAGTTCGTACTAAAATAACACAAAGCTATTTCTTCTGTTCGATCTATCCTAGAGTTCATACTAGAATAACACCAAAGCAAATTCATATTCATAATACTCAGTCCACACAAAGAACTACAAAGGGACCCCGAAGTTTCTACTGGAGAAAAACGTGCATCAACCCCTATGCATAGATTACCCCAATATCACCGCGGGAATCTGCGAGTTGAGTGCCATAACATATGTCAAGTGAATCAATAAGATACCCCAATTGTCAGCTCAAGTATTCATACCGCAAGACATAAATCATGTGTTCTCATCTCTGAATATTCAATCCGACAAGACAAAACATCAAAGGGTAAAGATTCAATTCATCATAACAAGAGTAGAGAGGGTAGAAACATCATATGATCCGACTATATTAACAAAGCCCATGATATAAATCACGAGAGAGAGAGAGAGAGATTAAACACATAGCTACTTGTACAAACCCTCAGCCCCGAGGGTGGACTACTCCCTCCTCATCGTAGTGGCCGCCGGGATGATGAACATGATCACCGGAGATGATTCTCCCCTCCGGCAGGGTGCTGGAATGGATCTAGATTGGTTTTCGGTGGCTATAGAGCCTTGCGGCGGCGAAACTTTTGATCTAGGTTAACCCCGATGGGTTTCGGAATATTTGGGAATTTATAGTGCAAATAAGGGGTGCGGGAGGCCACCGAGGTAGGCACAACCCACCTGGGCGCGCCAGGCCCATCTAGGCACCCCCTAGGTGCTACTCTGGCCCAGAGGTTGTCTCCTGGCCCATAAAAATCCCTGTGGAGTTTCGCGGTGTTTGGGCTCCGTTCGATATTGATTTCCTATGATGTAAAAAACAAGAAAAAAACAGCAACTGGCACTGGGTCAATAGGTTAGTCCAAAAAAATGATATAAACTTTCTATAAAATGATTGTAGAACATCCAAGAATGATAAAATAACAGCATGGATACTTCATAAATTATAGATACGTTGGAGACGTATCAGCATCCCCAAGCTTAATTCCTACTCGTCCTCGAGTAGGTAAATGATAAAAGAAATAATTTATGAACTGTGAATGCTAGCAAAGTGCATAAGTTTGATCAATGATAATTTCTATCACTTTTTCCAGCATCAAAACAACAATTCTTTCTCATAAAATTTCTCATGTTATAGTGGCAACCAATTCACTTGTTAAGGTTTAAACAATGAACTCTCTTGAAACTCAACAACCTATGTTCTTAGTCACCATGCAATTGCAATTCAACTTATTCAACGGAGTTTAAGTAAGAGCTCCACATACTCAACCATCATATAGTCTTCTATGATTGCTAACACTCACCGCATACACATGAGCAAAACGTTTCAACCGGACACATAGAAAGATAGGGGCTTATTGTTTTGCCTCCCAACATATTCACCTCAAGGGTGATGTCAACAATAATAACTCATGCTACCCATATTCAATTGGACATACGTGCCTAGATCTTTCCTCACCACATGATGCTTGCCAAAAGAGAAAAATAAAAAGGAATAGAGAGAAAAACTTTGACTCTTTGCATGAAAGTAAATACATAAAAGTAAAAGATAGGCCCTTCGCAGAGGGAAGTAGGGATTTGTAGAGGTGCCAGAGCTCAAAGCGAAAATTGAGAGATAAAAACATTTTGAGAGGCATACTTTTCCCACCAACGAAAACGACTTAGAGCTCCCAACACTTTCCATGCTAGATATATCATAGGCGGTTCCCAAACAGAAAATAAAGTTTATTCCTTTTTCCACCATACTTTCACTTTCCATGGCTAGCCGTATCCACAGGTGCCCTCCATACCAACACTTTCCAAGGAATTTATTATTTGACAACATAAAGTAAATTCATTTTTCATTTCGGGACTGGGCATCCCTAGTACCTTTGCCTTACTCTAGTGCAGTGACAAGTGAATAAACACTCATCGCGAGAATAACACATCTAGCATGGAAAATATTAGCCACCCCTCACTGCCTCGCGAGCGGTACGAGCACACAAAAGAGAAATTTATTTGTGAAAATTAGAGATGGCACATACAAATTTGCTTAGAACGGCACGGAAATACTGCATATAGGTAGGTATGGTGGACTCTTGAAAATAAGATTTGGGTTTAAGGGTTTTTGGATGCACAAGTAGTATCTCTACTTGGTGCGGATTTTTTGGCTAGCAAAGATGGGGGGCAAGCACCACATGTTGAATGATCTATGACAATATAACTTCTATGTGAATATGAACAAACATAAATCATTACGTTGTCTTCCTTTTCCAACGTCAAAAATTTTGGCATATAATATTTTGATGGGGGCTCACAATCACAAAAGATTTCTATGATAGTGTATATTCATGTGAAAGTTCTCTTCCTTATACTAATTATTCGTGAATTGCTTGTATGACCAATATTGTGATTGTCAAGCCTCAAAATTTTTCACTTCCTAAACCCAAATGTGAAGCTACCACTAGGCATGATATGATTTCAACTTCATGACATCAATTTATTCAACAATTTACTCATAGGATATAAGTGAAGCACAAGAGTAAATGACAAACTACTCCAAAAAGATATAAGTGAAGATCAATCGAGTAGTTAAGTAAATAGATGGCTATGTGAGGGCTCTCTCTTATTTAAAACTTTCAGATCTAAGTATTTTATTAAAGCAGCAAGCAAAACAAAAAAAATGACATTTCAAGGATAGCACAACTCATGTGAATAAGCAAAAACTTAGGCTCAACCGATACTAACCGATAATTGTTGAAGAAGAAAGGTGGGATGCCTACCGGGGCATCCCCAAGCTTAGATGCTTGAGACGTCTTGGAATATTATCTTGGGATGCCTTAGGCATCCCAAAGCTTGAGCTTTTGTGTCTCCTTAATTCCTCTCATATCACGGTTTTCATAAATCTCAAAAGCTTCATCCACACAAAACTCAACAAGAACCCGTGAGATAAGTTAGTATAAACCAATGCAAAAACCTTATCATTATCTACTGTAGAAAATCACTAAAATTATTATTGAACATTTCATACTAAATTCCTCTGCATATTTAATACTCCTATCCTCAAATAGATTCATTAAACAAGCAAGCATATGCAAACATAACAACAATCTGCCAAAACAGTACAGTCTGTAAAGAATGCTAGAGTATCAATACTTATTCAACTCCAAACATTATGAAATTCTACCAGATTGTAGAAAATTTATCAGAGCTCATTATTCAAAAAGTTTCAACATTTTATCACATTCTGACTTTCCTCGGGAATTTTTGCAACATCGATAAACTTTCTGTTTTCAAACAGCAAGATATATACTTGCAAGATTAGCATGGCAAAGGCTACCAATGCCACTTTTATTGAAATAAAAGATGCAAAACATTATTATAAATAACGGCAAGCAAATCCTAACAAAATAAATTGACACTCCAAGAAAAACTGATATCATGTGACGAATGAAAACATAGCTCCAAGTAAGGTTACCGATAATGTTGGAGACGAAAGAGGGGATGCCTTCCGGGGCATCCCCAAGCTTAGTTGCTTGGATATTCCTTGGATATTAACTTGGGGTGCCTTGGGCATCCCCAAGCTTAGGGTCTTGTCACTCCTTATTCTCCTCATATCGTCATCTCACCCAAAACTTGGAAACTTCAATCACACAAAACTTAACGGAACTTTGTGAGATAGGTTAGTATGATAAAGAGCAAATCATTTCACTTTGGTACTGTTGAAGACAAGATTCATAATTGTTCTCACACAGTTCATACTGTAGCATATCATTTCCACAACTTATATTGAGCAATATAAGCCATAGAAACTAGAAAACAAGCAAAGTATGCATTGAAAACAGAATCTGTCAAAAACAGAACAGTCTGTAATGATCTGGATAACTACCATACTTCTGCTACTCCAAAAATTATGAAACGAATTGGACCACATGAGCAATTTGTATATTAAACTTCTGCAAAAATAATCAACTCAAAAGCACTCTTCTGTTAAAAATGGGACTTATTTTCGTGAGCGCAAAAGTTTCTTATTTTCAGCAGGGTCAAATCAACTATCACCCAACATGATCCCAAAGGCTTTACTTGGCACTTTATTGAAACAAAAGCAATAAAACATGATCAATAAAGTAGCACAATCATGTGAACACACCAAAACAGTAAGTAAAAGTGTTGGGTTGTCTCCCAACAAGCGCTTTTCTTTAATGCTCACCTAAAAGGTAAGAACTGAAACACAAAGAGAACGTCATGCATCATAAGTTCCTCTCTCATAATAATTTTCAGTAGAATCATTAACAAATTAATCAATATAACCATTACATAAAGCATTCTCTTCATGATCCATAAGCATAGAAAATTCATTACTCTCTATGGCATACATGCCATCATAATAATCATCATAGAAAGCAACTTTATTTCCATAGTCAATTGAAATCTCTTCCAAAATAGTGGATGTATCACTAAATAAAGTCATGACCTCTCCAAATACAGTTTCATCAATATTTTAATAAGATTCAACAACCTCCAAAATAGTGGGATCACTACTACCTAGAGTTGACACTCTTCCAAACCCACTTTTATCAATGTAATCATCATAAATAGGAGGCATGATATCATCAAAATAAGTTTGATCATTCAAAGTAGGGGGACTAAAAAGATCATCTTCATTAAAAATATCCTCCCCAAGCTTGGGACAAACATTAATTTCAGCAAATAAATTCTCAAACATGTCATTCTCATCAAGCATAGCATCCCCAAGCTTGTGGCTTGGCATATCATAAGCATAATCATTCTCATCATTAATAGTATGAATGGCAGCAACGGTATAACAATTGCTATCATCATAATTTCCCAAGTTGGTGCCAAAAAGATCCAATATTATAATAAGTATCATTATCTTCCCAATCATAATCATCACAACAAGCAATAGGCATAGCAAAATCATCATCAAGTGTATCATCTTCCAAAATTATTTTTGATTCATTTTCATGAGGCACAACAATAATAGGAGCAACATTATTTGGGAGAGATACCTTTTTACCTCTCTTATTTCTTCTTTTCTTCTTCTTCACCACATCATGTGTGGGTTTAATTAATCTTTTAAAGCTTCTTGTTGATGAGATTGGTTGGATAGGAAGCTCCTCCTCGTTACCTGATTCATCATAATAAACACTAGGAGGGTTTTGGGAAACATTTTACCTTTCATTAGTACTCTCTTCATATTCTATTTGTTTTCTTGACTTTAGATAGTTGGCAATATAAGGATTCTGAATGCAATTCACCGCACAAAACATATAAATTTCCTCTAGATCAAAGTCAAGAAATCTTTCGAGATTAAATTTTGGAATACCCTTAGTTATATGTTTTATTTCTTCATACCCCAAAAGAAGACCGAGCTCTTTATGATGCTCATGGGTAATTAATTTATCACAATGTTTGGACACCATTTGATCATGAAAGAATTTGCATTGGAGATTTAAATGACCATTTTCATTGCAAAGTTCACAAGGGTAGCGAAAAAATTAAATCTTTCAGCACAATCATCTAGCTTCTCTTGCAACTTTTTCGTTTATAAATATTTATGCTTCTTGCAAAATTTATCTTCCCTTTTTGGAGTGCAAAGGCACTCCCAATTAACTCCGCAAAAAGTGACATGCTTATAAGAAACATTTTTGTCATGACTTATGCAATCATCATTAGCATTTAGGATATTCAAAGAATTCATACTAACAACATTGCAATCATGCTCATCATTCAAATATTTTGTGCCAAGCATTTTATTGATTTCTTCTTCTAACAATTGAGCACAATTTTCCGAACCATCATTTTCAATAAAGATATTATAAAGATGATCAATAATATGATGCAACCTTAATTCCATTTTTTGTAATTTTCTTTTATAAACCGAACTAGTGATAAACAAGAAACTAAAAGATTCAATTCCAAGATCTAAAGATATACCTTCAAGCACTCACCTCCCTGGCAATGGCGCCATAAAAGAGCTTGATGTCTACTACGCAACTTTATTGTTGTAGACACGTGTTGGGCCTCCAAGCGCAGAGTTTTGCAGGACAGTAGCAATTTTCCCTCAAGTGGATGACCTAAGGTTTATCAATCCGTGAGAGGTGTAGGATGAAGATAGTCTCTCTCAAACGATCCTGCAACCAAATACAAGAAATCTCTTGTGTCCCCAACACACCCAATACAATGGCAAATTGTATAGGTGCACTAGTTCAGCGAAGAGATGGTGATAAAAGTGTAATATGAATGGTAGAAATATATTTTTATAATCTGAATAAATAAAAACAGCAAGGTAAAAAATATTAAACGGGCACAAAAACGGTATTGCAATGCTTAAAAATGATGCCTAGGGTCCGTACTTTCGCTGTTGCAATCTCCTGCTAAAAGAGTTGGATCATATTATTATCCCTCAAAGTGCAATAAAGAATCACTCCCGAGTTCCTATTAGCGGAGGACAAAAGATAGATATTGTTTGTAGGGTACGAGGCCACCTCAAAGCTATTCTTTCCGTTCGATATATTCAAGAGTTCTTACTAAAATAACACAAAGCTATTTCTTCCGTTCGATCTATCCTAGAGTTCGTACTAGAATAACACTAAAGCAAATTCATATTCATAATACTCAGTCCATACAAAGAACTACAAAGAGACCCCGAAGTTTCTACCGGAGAAAAATGTGCATCAACCCCTATGCATTGATTACCCCAATATCGGGAATCCGCGAGTTGAATGCCATAACATATGTCAAGTGAATCAATAAGATACCCCAATTGTCACCTCATGTATTCATACCACAAGACATAAATCATGTGTTCTCATCTCTGAATATTCAATCCGACAAGACAACACTTCAAAGGGTAAAGATTCAATTCATCATAACAAGAGTAGAGAGGGTAGAAACATCATATGAAACAACTATATTAACAAAGCCCATGATATAAATTATGAGAGAGAGAGAGATTAAACACATAGCTACTGGTACAAACCCTCAGCCCCGAGGGTGGACTACTACCTCCTCATCGTGGTGGCCGTCGGGATGATGAAGATGGCCACCGGAGATGATTCCCCCCTCCGGCAGGGTGCCGGAACTGGTCTAGATTGGTTTTCGGTGGCTATAGAGCCTTGCGGCGGCGGAACTTATGATCTTGGTTAACCCCGATGGGTTTCGGAATATTTGGGAATTTATAGTGCAAAGAAGGGGTGGGGGAGGCCACCAAGGTGGGCACAACCCACCTGGGCGCGCCAGGCTGGGTTGTGCCTCCCTCGGGGCACCCCCCAGGTGCTGCTCTGGCCCAAAGGTTGTCTCCTAGCCCATGAAAAATCCCCGTGGAGTTTCGCGGTGTTTGGACTCCGTTTGATATTGATTTCCTGCGATGTAAAAAACAAGCAAAAAACAACAACTGGCACTGGGCACTGGGTCAATAGGTTAGTCCCAAAAATGATATAAAGTTGCTATAAAATGATTGTAAAACATCCAAGAATGATAAAATAACAACATGAATACTTCATAAATTACAGATACGTTGGAGACGTATCACCTCCTCACCATCTTCGTCTTCAATGGCGCCATTGACCGTGGCGCCCGCGAAGGCACAGAAACCAAGCGGGGCCCACCCCCGCACCATTTTATCGCCCTCCGAGCCTCGCCATGGCGACGGCTATGGAGAAGATCGCCACTAGTGGCGATAGTCCCGCCCCGGCAGCCCGTACAGCGTACCCACATTGCGGGCATCGTCCAGAGAAGGGGCACGAGATGTGCGAGCATGGGCTCCCTCCTCCCCGTCCCTTTTCCTTTGTTAGCAATCGAATTGCTTCAGCCTCGGCATCGCTTACGTCGACGATTACCGCGTGATG
The DNA here is from genome assembly GCF_018294505.1 of Triticum aestivum. Lineage (NCBI taxonomy): Eukaryota > Viridiplantae > Streptophyta > Magnoliopsida > Poales > Poaceae > Triticum > Triticum aestivum. The sequence continues at coordinate 364,787,695 of NC_057814.1, read as the reverse complement.
CTCGGTCCAGTATTTCCCCTATTAGGGGGTAGTCCTGGGCGAAGCGCTGGTATGAGTCCGTTGATAGATACCCCGGCAAGCATACTTCAGCAAGGCTGCCTGCGTTGGCATGATCCATGCAATGGCAGCCGCTATACTGATTTAAAAGGAAAGGCGAGAAGGGGGAGGAGGACCAGAGGAGCCCAACGCTACGCCCCGACACCTGCCGGCCGCGAGGAAGACATATTGGTCCCTGCCGGGAATGAAGAAATCACCTGATTAACTTCTGCTCCTCCAAGTGCCGTGGGCGCGCCTGGGAGTGCGGCCCGGCAGAAGAAAATGGGCCTCGAAACGAAAGCTAAGTTTGCGTTATCACCTCTTCTTGATGCCTTTCAAGTCTTTGCAGTCGTTTATCCCTTAAACCCTAGCGAGCGTTCATATAGTGAAACCCCACATGCGATGGAACCTTGGTTAGTTTCTTTGATTGTACCATCGTCCTGTCCAGAGCCATGCTCCCAGGTCGAGAGGCTGCATCGAGAGCTACCTAGGAAAAACCTGCCGACACGCATCCACACCAAGATGACTGTTAAGGGCCGGACCCTTACGACAATCGCGGCAATATGATATCGGCAGGCATCCAGAGCATACACAGGAATTGATCATACGAACGCAAGCATATAGGGTTCAAAAGGATACACGCACATTTAAAGGTCCAACTAAGAATATCTGTTCCGTGCGAACACTAGAGATAGGATAACTAAATGCGAAATATATGTCATGTTCCATTACAGGGCCCAGTGGAAGCAACAATGGCCCGGTACTTGGCACGGTGGCTAGAAGGAACAGCTTAAATGCGAAGAACCCTGTTGGCACGGGGAGCGGCTTTCTTCTCGGCGGCTGCGACATCAGCACCCGCTGGCGGCTTCTTGAATCCGTCGTCATGATCGAGCTCTGGGTGGCGGCAGGCGATATTGCTCAAAACCATGAAGAGGGCGTTTGCGAGCAAGCTTCCGGGACTCGGTCGCGAAGTGCTCAGCCCTCCCCTCTTCATGCGCCTTCAGCTTCTCGATCAACTCATCAAAGAAGACCCCAAGCTTGGCGCTCGGGACTTCTTGCTTGCTTACAGAGAAGGCTGGGACGTCCATGCCCATCACCACAACTTGGGCAGAAAGGCGTTTGGCGACGGCGATCAGGCTCTTGGTCCAGAGGGTGACGTGCTTAGAGGAATTCTTCAGTTTATCCTCTGCGTCCTTCCGGAGGCGCTTGGCGGTGTCCAGATCCTTGGACAGCAGCTGCTGGCGAGATTCGATGGACTCTGCCGCACTCTCCAAGGTGCCGATCCTGGCCTTCATATCTATGATGTTGCCGTTGGCTGCATCCAGGCTCTAGGTCTTGGAGGAGAGCTGCGATTGCACATCGGCCAAGGGGGTCTCTGCCTGCCTCGTTTCTTCCTTGAGCTTCTCCGCCTCTTTGACGCTCCCGGCAAGGTCCTCGTTCAGCTTGGCCACCTGCCGATCGAGGTCAGTCCTGGCGGCAGACGCGGCAGCCAGATCATCAGTGAGCTTTTTCAGCTGAGCAGCATAGTCATTCGCAAGGGTGTCCAGTGCGGCTCTGTGTTTGTCCTCCAGTTCTTTGGTGCGCTGCTATACAAGAGCCTCCAGATCTTCATCTTTGGCACGGAGAGTGGCCTCGAGCTTCTCCTCCCGGAGAGAGATCTCTCGCTCTCTGGCGTCCAGAGACGCCTTGCGGTCCGCCAGGCGCACCTCCCGAGCCATGACATCTTCCCTCGTCATCAGAAGAGCCTCTTGCTGCCGCATCAGCACCTTGAACTACTTGTCGTTCCACTCGCGCAGCTCCAGGCACTCGTCCTTCAGCCTCTGGTCCACCTTGTTGGCGGACTCACACCGCTCCTTGAGCGACTGCCACTTCTGGTTGTGCCGGGACGGCATCTCCTTCATGCCCACCGCCATGGATTCCATGAAAGACAAGTCCATGGCGACGGCGACTGAGTCGTCGTCCTCTTCGGCTCTCTGATAGAGCGGAACCAGGAGGCGTTGGAGTTCTTCATCAAGCTCTGCATCCGTGGTGATGGATAGGCCAGTGGCTCTAGCTTCGGGTGGCGACAACACCATTGCAAGCGCGCTCGAGGGGGGTGGCAGAATCTCAGCAACGGTCCCGGTAGTGGGAAGCAGGCCCATGGCCTGGAGTGGGATCTTCACCTCGACGGCCACTTCCCCTACCAGTGCATCCTCCGAAGAATGCTCCATCACCGCCAAGGAGCCCTGAACATCCCCAGCGGTGAAATCCTACCCCTCAGCAGCTGCGAGCTCCGCGGCTTCATCTGCGGTAGCTCTCCCTATGTCAGTCACCATCTCCAGCAAATCTGGTTCTTTGGTTTGAGGGGCTGCATAAGAAAGGGCCAGTGAACAACAAAGAAATGGAAGTCTCGAAGCGAATGAAGAAACCAGTGGAAGGAATCAGAGCATGAAAGAAAAGAGGAATTATTAAGAAAGGTACCTGGAGAGGTCTGCCGGGCAGGGGTCTCTGTTTCCCTGGCAACAGTTGTTGCCAACAGTTGTTGCCGGGTCATGAGCCTCGCCCTCTACCGGGGGAGACTCAGCAGCCTTCCGCACGGTCTCAGCCGCGGATGGTTCCACAACGGATTCTTCGACATGAGCGGCAGAGGAAGCATGCCCTTCAGGAAGGGGCCCGCCCTGCATCGTCTCGCCTCCTCCTCTGCTTAGGGGGACGGAGAGGCTGTCTCAATCATCTCCGGCGGGCGGGACCAAGTCTCCGCTCCCAGGCCAAGGGCTGGACTGGGGGCTTAGTACTGGGATTTCTGCGTCCTCCCCCACTAAAGCCGAGCCCTCCACGCCCTTCAGCAACCCGAGGTGCCAGAGCTTCTTCCGGGAACGGTGGATGAGGGTCTCCCTGTCCTCCTCCACCTCCCTGGCAACGAGAACGATAACGGAGGTTAGTTAGTAAAAGCAGTCGAGCCAGTCTAAAAGATATCTGTTGCAAAGGGAAATCTTCCTTACTCTTCCGCGATGAGCATGGAGTTCAAGTTGAACTCCGTGGGAGGAGGAGACTCCCGTCCCCTCTTCAGGGACAAAAGGGTGGAACTCCCCGGTAGCTTCGGTGCCTGCCGCGATATCAGGAGCTCCGGAGAAGACGAACTCTGCGAGGAGCTCGAACCGGAGCGGGGGCTGGACTCCGCCTCCATGGCCGCTGGCCGTTTGGTGGAAGGAGCCTTGGCCTGAGCAAGGTGAGGAGATTGGCGACACGCTACCTCAGCCTTGGTAGACTTGGTGGAGGTCTTCTTCACCCTCTTGATGGCTGGCGCTGGGTTGGAGGTTGCCGCTCCTCGGGCCGCGGCGCGCCTGCGGGTGCGCTGATCTGTGTCCGGTGCGGGGGCTTGCGGTCTAGCTGCAAGCCACTCATCTTCAGGGGCCGCTGCCGCGTCCTCCTCCCTCTCCTGCTCCTCTCCCTCCTGGAGCTCCGTTACTGTCGTGGCTAGGGCGTCCAGCCCGGCGAAGTTAACCCCGTCAAACTCATCCCCGGCAGATCCTTCCGCGGCTTGCACCTCGCTACCGCCCTAAGAGGAACTTCCATTAACAGCTTTCCCTTTGCCCTTCCCGGCCTTCGCAGCCTTCTCCATCTCTGCAAGGCAGGCATCCTTGTCCTCCTCAACCCTCTTCAGAATAGAAGCCACCTCCGCAGCGGAGGTGCGCTTGTACATCCCATCTTCGGTCCTGGTGGCCTTCTCCACCAGAGTGCTCGACCACTGGAGCTCTTCATCAAGAGTGGGGAGCTGCCAAGTGCTCGATACTCCCTCAGCATTGAAATCTGGCATCCACTTCAGTACCTGGTCCCGGGCGGAGTTGATGTTCAGATGGGTGACGGTTGCCGGGAGCTTGAACAACTCGAAGCGACCAAATAGTTGGTCACATAACCAGCCATGGCTATAAACTGACAGGTTGTTGGCAACCCTGGGAGTAACCTCATCCTGTCTGCCGCGTCGCCATACAGCCACGCAGGTCTATCCCTTTCCTGCATCAGTGAGATGCGGTGGAGAAGAAAATAAGCCCCCATGCGCTCAATGGTTAGCCCGACAGCCGCCAGACGGGTGATCCTATTAATTGTCGGGCGTAGCCTATCCTCAGTGAGGCCGTTGGCGCTCCAATCCTTGCCGCGCTCGACACATTCCTTCTGTGCCTCGCAGAACTCAGGGGCTTCCTTATCTTGGATCCAGCACCAATCCCCTCTCCATTCGTCCCACCACTCGTGCTGGTATCCAGGAAGGTAATCCCAAATCTTCCTTGCCACGCGCGGCATCCAGCTGATGATTCCGGAGCGATAAACCTTGCTCTCCACCCACGGGACGAAGTAATGCCGGAACAGATCCACATTGGGTTTAACCCCAACGAAGTTCTTGCACAAATGCGCGATGATGGCTGTGGTCGCCATTGCATTCGATGTGAAATCGAGGATGTGGAACCCATAGATGTTCATGATTTCCTCAAATAACTCGGAGAAGGGGGGACAGAGGCCGCTGATGAAGTAAGCAGCGAAGAACCGATATGAATTCGGAGGATCCACCTTCCCCGCCTCATAAACTATGGGCGCCCCATGCACTTTCTCAACGGGTCGCCCCCGCAGATACCCGTACCTCGCTTGAAGGACGGGGTCGCTTAGGGTCGATGGGGTGAAGACGACATCTTCACTCCACTTCTTACTCAGCTCTGCCCCTCTCTTGTTTCCCTCGGCGGCGGCCTCCTTCACCGCGGTCGACTGCTTTTTCTTCTCCGTGGGTTTCTTCCTGATTCCAGCGGTGGCGGTGCGGATGGGAAAGAGATTCGATGGGGAGGGCGGCGGCGGAAGAGAGAGCGAGGGGAGAGGTTGTCATTTGGCTTGCAGAGGAAGAAGAGGGGGAGCGGGGCAAGAGACAGATGAATCGTGCCACTCCGATTTTCCCTGCTCTTAAGAGGGAAAAGTGGAACAGGGGCGCGGCGCTTCAGAAAGTTACTGTTTTACCATAACTGCAACAGTACCATGACCCCATGACGCGTATTAATTGCACAAAGTGGACGTTGGATTGACTGGTCGCCATGGCGAAATGGCGCGCACAGCCCTCTCCTGCCACGTGTCCGCGCACTGTTTGGGACCTAACCCAACGTGCCACGCGACACGTATGGCTCAGGCCCGGGGCTTATGTCGGGGAAAATATACAGGGATGTGCATTTTCCCCTGACTCGTGCATGGACAAGCCAAGACCAAGTCAGAGTACAAGAAACAAAGAGATTCGAAGAACCAACATGCAGCTTAGAGAGACTAAGGCCAAGCCAGAGGAGCAAGATATCGCCAAGAGAAGGGCCTCCCTTGCCGGACAGGCGAGCCAGGCAATGGGCCAGGCCACCCCCAGAAGCAGGCGCCCCGGCAAGGCCTGCCGGGGCTCGCAGAGGCAAAACCGCCTCACCAACCACTCAAGCACGACCCACGTCATCGATCAGTGTGGTGTCAAGCCGCAAGGTGATTAAGTGGCAGCCATTTCCTACAGACGAAACCCACAGACGACACCCATCCTACGACGTGTTAAGAGCATAGGCGCGGAGCTGGCAAGATAGCCCGGCAAGCCTTGCCGGGAAACCAGTGATGTGACACTAAGCGGTGCATTTAATGCGCCCTGTCAGCCCGCAGAGTTAGGTATGATAGCACTGTTTTCTATCATATCAGTGCATAATGACTACTTTGCCATTGTGGTGACCCCTTGATCTATAAAAGGAGGCCCATGGCACCCGTAGGAAGGGTTGGAAAGTTGATGAACCCACGCCCCCATACACGCGTAGTCGCTACTGCCCTAAGGCAACCCTTGCCGGGCAAGTGTACCACGATTCACCACTTCCATTCCACCATCAATCCACCAAAGCAGGAGTAGGGTTTTACACCTCGCGACGGCCCGAACCTGGGTAAATTGCTTGTGTGCTCTCTGCCGTGCTGCCGTACACTGGTCTGCTCTTTGTGCAACGCGACGTCCCCCTGCCGAACCAGTAAGGGGCCTCCTAGTCCCATAGGTTGCCACGGATATCCCGCGACATTCCCTATGCAAGCATGAAAGTCAATAGTTATGCAATGAAATCACGTCCTACTTGTGATGCATTATTCGGTGTTAGTTATGCTTAATGCTCGCTTATGTGATTTTTTGTTTCTTGGTTGGATGCTTCTCAATCTTTTTGCTAGCCTTCACTTGTACTCTAGCCTTCACTTGTACTAAGTAGGAATACTACTTGTGCATCCAAAATCCTTAAACCCAGTTTTGCCATATGAGTCCACCATACCTACCTATATGTGGTATTCCCGTGCCGTTCTAAGCAAATTTGTATGTGCCATCTCTAATTTTCAAAACAATTTCCTTTTTGTGTGCTTGTACCGCTCATGAAACGGTAGGGGGTGGCTGATATTTTTCCATGCTAGATGTGTTATTCTCAAGATGAGTGTTTATTCACTTGTCATTGCGCGAGAGTACGGCAAAGGTATTAGGGATGCCTAGTCCCGAAATGAAAAATGAAATTTACTTTATGTTGTCAACTAATAAATTCCTTGAAAAGTGTTGGTATGGATGGTACCCATGGATACGGCTAGCCGTGGAGTGTGAAAGTATGGTGGAAAAAGGAATAAACTTTATTTTCTATTTGGGAACCGCCTATAATATATCTAGCATGGAAAGTGTTGGGAATTACTCGGTCGTTTTTGTTGATGGGAAAAGTATGCCTCCCAAAATATTTTTACCTCTCAATTTATGCTTTGAGCTCTGGCACCTTTACAAAGCCCTACTTCCCTCTACGAAGGGCATATCTATTTACGTTACACAATTTTTATTTTTATTTGAGTCTCCATCTTCTCTTACAAAGCACCATCTAAGGGGCACTATGATCGTACTTGAGCATTGGATGTAGCTAAGATGCGAGTGTGTTTCTTGAATGGATCAATGATTGAGCACGATGGGCTAGGGATAGCTTTCTTTAGTGTTGATATTTTGAAAGACATGGTTGATTGTTGATATGCTTCAGTATTTAAATCTTCATGTCAAAACTAGAGTATTGGTTTGAATCATATAAAAGTCCATATGTCCATGCTACTAAATAAAAGAATATGTGATGAACATGTTAGGCGGCATTCCACATCAAAAATTCTGTTTTTATCATTTACCTACTCGAGGACGAGTAGGAATTAAGCTTGGGGATGCTGATACGTCTCCAACATATCTATAATTTTTTATTGTCCATGCTGTTATATTACCATTCTTGGATGTTTTACAATCATTTTATAGCAACTTTATATAATTTGTTGGGACTAACCTATTGACATATTGCCAAGTGCCCAGTTGCTGTTTTTTGTTTGTTTTTTAATTTGCAGAATATCAGTACCAAACGAAGTCCAAACGCAGCGAAATTTTTTGGAGAATTTTTCTAGACCAAAAAACACCTGTTGGGCCAAAGAAGTACAAGAGGGGGGCTACGAGGGGAGCACAACTCACCTAGGAGCGCCTGGGGGCCCAGGCGTACCCTGGTGGGTTGTGCCCACCTCGTACGCCTCCTGCAACGCCTCTTTGCTCTATAAGTACCCCGAAAATCCAAAAACCCTAGGGGAGTCGACGAAACACAATTCCAGCTGCCGCAAGTTCCAGAACCACCAGATCCAATCTAGACACCATCACGGAGGGGTTCATCATCCAGATTGGTGCCTCTCCGATGATGCGTGAATAGTTCATTGTAGACCTACGGGTCCGTAGGCAGTAGCTAGATGGCTTCCTCTCTCTCTCTCTCTCTCTCTCTCTCTCTCTCTTGGTTCTCAATACAATGGTCTCTTGGAGATCTATTTGATGTAACTCTTTTTGCGGTGTGTTTGTTGGGATCTGATGAACCTTTAGTTTATGATCAGATCTATTTTATCCATGAAAGTTATTTGAGTTTTGATTTCTTATATGCACGTTTATTTATAGCCTCGTATTTCTTCTTCGAATCTTTGGTTTAGTTAGGCCAACTAGATTGATTTTTCTTGCCATGGGAAGAGGTGCTTTGTGATGTTTTCGGTCGTGCGGTGTTCTTTCCCAGTGACAGAAGGGGCAGCAAGACACGTATTGATCATTGCCATTAAGGATAACAAGATGGGGTCTATTCCTACATGAATAGATCTTGTCTACATCATGTCATCGTTCTTATTGCATTACTCTGTTTCTCCATGAACTTAATACAGTAGATGCATGCTGGATAGCAGTCGATGTGTGGAGTAATAGTAGTAGATGTAGGCAGGAGTCGGTCTACTAATCTTGGACGTGATGCCTATATATTGATCATTGCCTCGATATAGTCATAATTATTTGAAGTTCTATCAATTTCCTAATAGTAATTTGTTTACCCGCCGTATGCTATTTTTCCCGAGAGAAGCCACTAGTGAAATCTACGCCCCCAAGTCTATTCTTTATCATATTTGCTTTGAGATCTATTTTTGTTTGCTTTTATTTTTAGATATATTATTCTACAAACCCCAAAATACCTTACTGCACTTTTTATTTATCTATTTTTTTGTTTTATCGCGAGATCTATTTATCCAAAATCATACAAACCAATCTATCTTTTACTCTTACTCGTCGGGTTGCAAGTATTTGTTCTTTGTGTGCAGGTGCCATTTGCATAGTGTTTGTTGGTTCTCCTACTGGTTCAATATCCTTGGTTTCAAAACTGAGGGAAATACCTACCGTAGCTATGCTGCATCATCCCTTCCTCTTCGGGGAAAGACTGACGCGGACACGAGCGATTAGTGCCCTAGGGGTGCGCCCCAAGCTTGTGGGCTCCCTGTGGCTCCTCTAACCCTAATTATTCTTCTATAAATACCAAAATATTCCCCGTAGACCAGAGGGCACACAAAAATACTTTTCCACTACTGCAAGTTTCTGTCTTCATGAGATCCCTTCTCGAGACATTTTTCGGTACTCTGCTGGAGGGGGATTCAACCACGGAGGGCTTCTACATCGACCTTGCTGCCCTTCCAATGATGTGTGAGTAGTTTAGCACAGACCTACGGGTCCATAGCTAGTAGCTAGATGGCTTGTTCTCTCTCTTTGATCTTCAATACAATGTTCTCCTTGATGTTCTTGGAGATCTATTCAATGTAATCTTCTTTTGTGGTGTGTTTGTTGAGATCCGATGAATTGTGGGTTTATGATCAGATTATCTATGAATATTGTTTGAGTCTTCTCTGAACCCTTTTATGCACGATTAAGATAGCTTTGTATTTCTCTCCTATCTAATGATTTGGTTTGGCCAATTAGACTGCTTTGTAATGGGTTCAATCTTGCCATGCTTATTCCCAGTGACACAAAGGGACATGACACACATTTGTATTGTTGACATTAAGGATAAAAATATGTGGTTTGTTCATATTGATTGGATCTATCCCTCTACATCATGTCATCTTGCATATATTGGAGACTTGCTTGTGCCTCCTACTGGATTGATACCTTGGTTCTTAACTGAGGGAAATACTTATCTCTACTTTGCTGCATCACCCTTTCCTCTTCAAGGGAAAAATCAACGCAAGCTCAAGAAGTAGCAGGAAGAATTTCTGGTGCCGTTGCCGGGGAGTTTCTACATCAAGCCTACCAAGTACCCATCATAAACTCACATCTCTTGCACTTACATTATTTGCCATTTGCCTCTTGTTTTCCTCTCCCCCACTTCTAAAACGTTTTCAAGAAAACATAAAAATATTTGCCTTTTTATTCGCCTTCTCCCGTTCTTCTTTTTGTTTGCCTTTATTTCTCACTTGGTTTGTTTGCTTGTTTGCTTGCCATAATTATGTATTTATTCCAAATCATAAAGCAAAAAGTTTATGGATCCTCATCCACTTGCTTATCTTTTTAAGAGATCCAATTATGATGAACCAATTTCTTGTGAGTTGAGTGCACTAGATTATCTTTGTGAAGTTTTGGTTGAAACTCGTGAACCTAAAAACTATGTTGAAATTTATAAAGTGATTCACGATAGCTCCTTGAATCAAAAGCATGATTGCAATGATGTTATTATAAATTCTATTAATGTCAATTGTGCTAGTAATATGCAAAACCCAAGCTTGGGGATGCTAATTTTGCTATGTCCGCTACTTATTGCAATGATCATGATTCGGGTGATAATGCTTGTTATGATCTTGAAAATTCGTTTAAGCCTCATGATGAATATGACATTGATAATAATTTTTGCAACAATATTGAAAGTGGGTTTGGAAGAGTGTCAACTTTAGGAAATAATGATCCCACTACTTTGGAGATTGACCAATCTTATGAAATTTTTGATAAAAGTGGGCTTGGAGAAGTAATGACTTTATTTTATGTTGGTCCCACTGTCGGCTGTGGGGTTCTGGCAAACCCTTAAGGTTCGAACACTAGGGTGCGCGCGAAGTCTTTCTCTCCTACCGATCTACGCCCTAGCTCACTAAGATCTCGCGGACGAACTCGACGAACTCACAACACAGAAAGACATGAGATTTATACTGGTTCGGGCCACCGTTGTGGTGTACTACCCTACTCCAGTGTGGTGGTGGTGGATTGCCTCTTGGGCTGATGATGAACAGTACAAAGGGGAGAAAAGCCTCATGAGGTTGAGGTGTTCTTGTGCTTGGTGAACTTAGCGGGTGAGAGCTGGGTGAACTGCTCGATCCCCCCTACTGTGGTGGCTAGCTCTACTTATATAGGCCCTGGTCCTCTTCCCAAATATCGAGCAGGAAGGGAGCCAACAACAGCGGGCAAATTTGAAGGGGGACAGCCAGTACAAGCTATCCTGACAAAAGTGGTCTTCGCCCGTGAAATGCTCTGGTGGTGACGCCGTCTTGGGCTCCATGATGACCCCCGTCTTGTCGTCCTTTCGGTCTTGGTCCCATTGCACCGATATGGCAACCTTTGCTTGATGCCTCTATGACGCCCCCGATTCAATCGTACACTAATCATGCACGCAAATGTGTACGATCAAGATCAGGGACTCACGGGAAGATATCACAACACAACTCTACAACATAAATAAGTCATACAAGCATCATAATACAAGACAGGGGCCTCGAGGGCTCGGATACAAGTGCTCGATCATAGACGAGTCAGCGGAAGGAACAATATCTGAGTACAGACATAAGTTAAACAAGTTTGCCTTAAGAAGGCTAGCACAAACTGGGATACAGATCGAAAGAGGTGCAGGCCTCCTGCCTGGGATCCTCCTAACTACTCCTGTTCGTCGTCAGTGGGCTGCACGTAGTAGTAGGCACCTCCAGTGTCGTAGGAGTCGTCGTCGACGGTGGCGTCTGGCTCCTGGACTCCAGCATCTGGTTGCGACAACTAGGTAGAAATGAAAGGGGGAAAAGAGGGAGAGAAGCAACCGTGAGTACTCATCCAAAGTACTCGCAAGCAAGGAGCTACACTACATATGCATGGGTATATGTGTAAAGGGCCATATTAGTGGACTGAACTGCAGAATGCCAGAATAAGAGGGGGATAGCTAATCCTGTCGAAGACTATGCTTCTGGCCATCTCCATCTTGTAGCATGTAGAAGAGAGTAGATTGAAGCCCTCCAATTAGCATCGCATAGCATAATCCTACCCGGCGATCCCCTCAGCGTGGCCCTGTTAGAGAGCGATCACCGGGTTGTATCTGGCACTTGGAAGGGTGTATTTTATTAAGTATCCGGTTCTAGTTGTCATAAGGTCAAGGTACAACTCCGGGTCGTCCTTTTACCGAGGGACACGGCTATTCGAATAGATAAACTTCCCTGCAGGGGTGCACCACATAACCCAACACGCTCAATCCCCTTTGGCCGGATACACTTTTCTGGGTCATGCCCGGCCTCGTAAGATCAACATGTCGCAGCCCCACCTAGGCACAACAGAGAGGTCAGCACGCCGTCTAAATCCTATGCGCGCAGGGGTCTGGGCCCATCGCCCATTGCACACCTGCACGTTGAGTACGCGGCCGGAAGCAGACCTAGCCTAGTGGCGTTCTAGTCCAATCCGACGCGCGCCGCTCGGTCGCTGACGTCACGAAGGCTTCGGCTGATACCACGACGTCGAGTGCCCATAACTGTTCCCGCGTAGTTGGTTAGTGCGTATAGACCAAATGGCTAGACTCATATCAAATACCAAGAACTCGTTAAGCGTGTTATTTTGAAGTAACCGAGGACGCCGTCCAGAGCCAGGCCCACCTCTCGCCTATCTCAACCTGCCCTGTCGCTCCGCCACAAAGATCCACTTGCGGGTACTCCTACGAGCCGACCCGACTTTAGTCACCACAGGTGACAAGTATAGAGTATATAAGTATATACCTGTGATCACCGCCCAAGTGATCACGGCCCGATAGTATAGCACAGCAGACGGACAAGAATGTAGGGCCACTGATGGAAAACTAGCATCCTATACTAAGCATGTAGGATTGCAGGTAAAGGTAACAACAGTAGAAGCAAGGACAGGCTATGCATCCGGATAGGATTAATGGAAAGCAGTAACATGCTACACTACTCTAATGCAAGTAGTATAGAGAAGAATAGGCGATATCTGGTGATCAAGGGGGGGGGGGCTTGCCTGGTTGCTCTGGCATGTTGCGAGTTCTGATATGTTAGGGATGTGTGGCGGACGAACGGGCTGCGTAACTGGGTTCGTCTCGTTGTTCTGAGCAACTTTCATGTAGAAAGTACTTTCATCCGAGCTACGGTTTATTTTATATGAATTTTAAAAGATTTAAATTAATTTTAGCATTTATTTAATTAATTTAATACAACATTATCCAGAACAGTGTTTGCTGATGTCATCATGACGTCAGCATGACGTCAGCAGTCAACAGAGGTGTTGACTGGGTTGCTGACGTGTGGGTCCCACTGGTCATTGACTTAGTTAACTAAACAGGATTAGTTAATTTAATTTAAGTGATTAGATTAATTAATTAGGCTTAATTAGATTAAGTAACAGGATTAGTTAAGTAAATTAATTATCTTAATTAATTGATTATATTATTTTTATTTATTTTTATTCTTCTTTTTTTCTTTTCGTTCTGGGGGTGGGCCCCATATGTCATAGGGCCAGGGGCCTTTAGCGGGCACAGGGACAGGCGGGTGCGGGCGCTAGCGGGTTTCTGGCGCGACCCGATCGGGCGCACGCCCAGGGGCGCCGCGGCGAACGAGGCCGGCGAGGCCGGGCGGTCGCCGGAGGGGGACGCCGGCGGGAGGGCAGCAGGGCGG